>NC_072852.1:174493176-174814009 GCF_028858705.1 Grus americana
ACTTAGGATGGAAACATCCATGTAACGTTCATGCAGTATGACTGGTATTGTTTCCTTTCTCTAAGTCGTTATGGAAAATCTTTGGGAGTGAGCAAATTCTTCCTCAGACCACCACATTCTGAAACCCAATATTAGAGAAATTCAAAGGCCGTGAATGGAAACAAGACTTGTTTGCTGTACTTAATGTCCTACATCGTGTAGCCACTTGCATGCATTTGTGGAAGAATATTTGTATGCACAGAAATAGCACCACAAGGAATCTTGGCAGTCCTCTTGAAGGTTTTTAAAACATATATATACACACATACATATATTTGTTTCTTGCTTCTTTAAATTGCTACCAAGATGAACTAGGACTACTTTTGTCCACTTTTCTCCTTCTCAAATCTTTCTTGGTATATTATTACCTCATCTGGCTTATTATTGTACCTTGTGTTCTTTTCCTTCCTCATTACAGTTCTGTAAAAAGCTTTTGGGCTTATTGTTAATTTTCTCTCTCTCTTTTTTTTTTTTTTCCCCCCAGTCTTAATTATATATCGCTGAAAATGTGTTTCTGAGGTTTTTGCTTTGGCTGGAAGCACAGTAGTTATATTTATGGGTCTACCATCAGTTTGCTACAGTTCAAGTGATTTTCTGCTTTTTGCTTGTTATGTTTTTGCCTGGGCTTGATATACTTTATGAGTTTTTCTGCGATATTGGCTTGTATATCTGGCATAGATAATATTTTGCCCTTCTGCTAATATCCTATCAGAGACCAAAAGAGTAATAATTTTTTCTTCCTGTGTAATGTTGGGAGATTATTTTTTTTAAATGAGCTGGAAAGCTTTAGTAGTTTACCAGAAATGAAAGCTTGTAATGAATCCACATGGAATTCTTTAATCATATCTTTGCTATTTTATAACTGTACCTTCAAGTGGAATGTGTTTATATTTGCTGAGGAGAAAAAAAAAAGTTCTCTTCTTTAGCATTTCAGCATTATGCAGGAATTTTCAGTGCATGGGGTTGCTCATCATTTTTTCAAGAGTACAAAGAGTACTCAGAAGGGAGAGAGGAGAAAGGTGAGAGGTGCTTTTCCAGCCTGAGAAAGGTGAAACAGCGGCTCCTCTTTGCTATCAGAGATGAAACTTCTGGCAAGCTGACTTGTGCGCTGTCGTGTAGAGCTGGGTTGTGGTACTACAAATGACACTAACAGGTTATCATTATATTGAGGGATTTGGCAAATAGTTCTGTTTTATTAAACTTTCTCTCTGTGATAGCATTCCAAGAGAACTTTTAGGGTAAGAAGGTTTTTACCTCCAAAAATTAGTCAATATCCACACTTTCAGAGGGTGTTTTGATATGCGCAGCATTTCAAACAAATGAACATAATAGAAAAACACACTTATCCATGGGGTTTTTTTGTACCTGAGAGATCTCTCATGGAGATTTTATTAGGTCAAATGTGAACTGAACCCAGCCATGTTTGGAGCTGCAACCTCAGACTCACCTGACTGCAGCCCAGGACGCTCTGGGTGGTGTGTACCAGGCCATAAGGTCTGCTGGGTGAATCTGCTCTCCATAGGCTTCCCCTGCGATCCCCAGATGGGCTGTAGGCGCTCGCAGGGCAGGATGCTCATCGCCTACTGCTGTGCTGCTTCTTGTACGTGCCTTCCGCTGAAGCTTACCGACTGCAGAGTCTTCACTAGAGGCAGTTTTTGAAGCTTTTTAAGACCATGGAGACACCTAATGCAGTATGAAGGAAGAAATGTCTTCTAGCATTTGTAGCAAAAGCAGCTGGAAGTGCTACAATAAAATGGTGAGGAGAAAGGTCCTCTGAGGGGTCCAGGGAATTTCAGTTCTAAATGTTAAACATCATTTTCTAAATGCTGGATCTTAACTGATGGCAGATCCTGGTTACAGGAAGGTGAGTAATAGGCCTGGAGTTTTTCAGCTGATAGCTGCCTTTCATAACAAAGCATTAAAGACTTAGCAAAAGATCTAGGGGCTGTCTGGTTAAAAAAATCTAGGATAAACAACCTGAATTCTGCCACTTTCTGATGTGCAGAAGAGGTTCCCTTTCTCCCACAGTGCTTTCAGCTGCCTTGCAATTGCTTAACACAGGGAGTAGCATTAGAGCATCATATTGTTATGAATTTCTTGCTTACTGTCACAAATAAGCTATATTTATTTTTGAAAGCCTCATAAGACCTTCTTTTAAGAGTTCTACTGACTTCCAGATTGCTTGGATTGCTTTCTTAGATTATAGAGAAATTATTCTCTCTGGGATCTTCTAAAATTGCCATGTCTCTTTATTATGTCAACTGTTTTTTCCCCAATTATTACATAGCACTCTCATCATTGCCTTTCAATTATTCTGAACTATTTTCTTCCTTCCTAATGCAGTCATGCCTACATCGTTTCTTTTTACAATTTAAATGGGATGGTTTTGCTGTCCTTCTCTTTGTTTCTGAAGAACAGCTATAAAAAAATCATAAATTGTTTTAAAAAAAAAAGGACAGATAAGACCAAAGCAGGATCAAATCAGAAAGAGAAAAGAAGCAGCAGCTCCCTGAAAACACTTATTTATTCCTCTGTTTACTCACTCTTCAGACATCTTGCCAGGAAAGCTCAGTGTAGAGGGCGTGCAAGTGGTAGTAAAGGGAAAGGTGGTGTTACACCGAAACAGCGGATACGTCGTGGAGAGCAAGCCAAGCGCCAAGGGCAGCCCTGCACCTGAACGGTGGCCAGAAGATGATGCCTACAGTTCACAGAAGTTTTGACGTTCTGCGGTTTGCTTCTGGTGGAGAACAAAAAATGAGAGCTCTGTTGGGTTTGGGTTTTTTTGTGTGTGTGGGAGGAAACAAACAATAAACAAAACCATCAGAGAGCACTGGCAGTGTGAGTGAGGGCATCTGATGATGGAGTTGTGAGTCTCTGCTCCACTCCGAGCAGAGTGGAGACTTCAAGCCTACAGCCCAGCCAAGTGTCGCAAGCCTTTGCAGAGTCTGTCTTGCTTCTGAAGCTCCTGAATATTCACCTCTTCCTACAAGCTATACAGATATAGCAGGAGGCAATGGCCATGAGATCTTACTTTAGAAAAGACTTCTAATAGGGGTGTGGTTGATCTGGATTTAAGCTTTCCTCTTCCCAAAAAAAGGTACAGAAAGCCTTTAATTTGGGTTCTGTCACATTTCCACATCACCACGTCAGGGCGAGTCCCTCCTGTGTCTACCCGGAGCCTGAGTAATGGTGCTGAAAACAGGGTTTGACAGAGAGAAAATGTTTCAACCAACTCAACTGAGCTCCTAATTTGGACATACCCTGGGGTCTATTCTGCATGTATTAAATACATATGTAAATGCCTTTGCATTTTTCTGACTTATATGTCATATTGCACAAGCTGTCTTGAGAAAAAAAAGAGGTGCAAGTGCTTAGCAGGAGCTGCTGACACACTTCAGAATTCCAAATAAAGTGTTTCTTCAGTGAAGTGTGACAAGCGCGATTTCTGCCCTCCACAGTGTCTCAGCACTCGGTCAGAGGCAATTTTAAAGGACCTTGATTTTCAGGAAGTGCTTTTAACACCAAAATCTCTTATGATAGCAACTTGAGCAACGGAAAACAGTTAAAAATCCCTATATATATTTGAAAATTTAAATCAGGAATTTATTTTTTGATGTCTCTTGATAGTCAAAATGAGTTCTTTATTTCATCTCCTTATAGGAGATTGATGGTGCATTAACATTATGTCTAAATTTTCCACAGATTTTTAGACTGATCTCCCTGTGGATGTTTTTTTACTCATATTGAAAGATTTCATTTATCATGTCATTTGAGGTGATGCTCTTTGCATCACTCTAGTCAGGGAGAATTGGGTGTCTTGATACAAATGGCACACTGTATCTGAGGCTTTTCCATCTGAAAAAAAAAAAAGATGATAGTGGAATAAAATGAAGCTTCACTTTTCAGTGGAAATTTAAAAAATATTATAACTTTTAAAAGGTACAACTTCTAGTGCTGTTATCACATATTGAAAGGAGAAAAGGGAGACAGATCAAGTCATAACACTGTGTGAGAAAGAGAAGGAATTTTCTGATCATTTTTGGAAGTTCATTCAGAACACACTAAGAATTTGTTCTTCCCCCGGGTCTCAGCCATCTCCCTATATATTTTAATACTTGATTAAAAATGAAGAAATGAACATGTGCTGGAGGGATGCAAACACTAGGCTATGAAAATGAGGCAAAGCCAAGATAAGACTAACAGATGGCCGGGCGTGAGGTCCTGTTTTAAGACACATACCATCACGTTAAGCTACTGTCCTTCTGGAAATGTAAATGCACTCAGAGAAAGCATAACGCTCCTCCATTACTTTTTCTTCACTCTTTACATGCAAAGCCTTTTTATTTCCATTTCCACTTCATTTTTATTTCCATCATAAAATAGGTATTGAAGATAGTTGGATGAACTGTCCTCCGGGAGATGCCAATGTATTTCTGTTGTTTCTGTCCACCCATACAGTCAAGAAAAATCCTGAAAACTCACTTTTCTGTGTTTCAACACAACAGAGAGAAAGAGAAAAGGGAGAGAAGGGTTGTGGCATCAATTTGCTACCAAAGCTAGGTGGCACATGACTTTCACACCTAACTTGTCCTTCTTCTTCAGCATTGCTGGCTGTATGGTTTCCCTCTCAGCTGTCCTCTCCATGTGGTCCTAAACTTTCCCCCAGATTTTCTCTCTGCTTTTAATTTTCTCTTTCTTTTCCCACAACCCCACCTCACCTTTGTATTGTGCTCACTGAACTCCAGCTTCCCAACCTTCCTCTTCTCTAGAACCAGCATTTTTCCTCCTTTTCTAAAAGAATGGAACATGAGGCTTCTGAGAGAAGAGGAGCTACTCTTTGAACAAAAATGTAGGACCTCACCTTGCCCCTTCCACCTAGGCAGGCCTTGTGCTCTGCTCAAAGATAAGGGGAGGCAGGAAGGAGCAGGAAGCAACCCTAGGAAGAACTTTCTGACTGGCCTTCAGATGCCTTCTTGTCATCCACTGAACTAGCTTTTTTTACCTGCCGCACTCCCCCACCCTCTGCCAGGACAGGAGGGAGTAATGCCATACCTCGTGAGCTATGGTCCCAAACTGACTTCTGTGTTCTACTTACTGTCCCCTTCCCTTGCTATCGGAGGAAGAAAGTGGAGGTTGTTATCCCTTAAAAACCCATCAGAAAGCCAGAAAGAGATGTCCTTCCTTTGCCTGCAGCCTTGTCTTAGGTGGCACTCACGATAGAGAGGCAGTGTCCAAAGGTCTTACTTGGTCCCTTAAAGAGGTAAAGGAGGGTGGGGTGGAAAGTAGCAAGAGTTCCCAAATCTATCCACGAATTCCCGTCTCCCTAACATTAAAGGGTGTTTGTAGGGCTGCTTCAGGCTTAGAGTTCATGCTTCAAAAAACCACAGCAATCTTACTCAAAAGACATTTTTGCCGTGAGATGAAGTCTGATTTCTGTACATGAATTTGCCATTATACGTGGTTATGACAGTAATATCCATTGTAAGCGTGTAGTTTCCCAGTGCTACTACAATCCCACTGTACTTTTCCTATACGAGCAGTCGCTAACCTGTGGGTATATATGCCTGCAAAGTGCTGTCTCTTCACTGCTCCTTCAGTGAGGCTCAGCATGTCTTGGGAATGGAGTACAAGGATGCATATCAGTGGAGGCTTATCTATACTACTAATGTCTCCAGATCAAACCCTGGCCATGTCCACAGCTTGTTTCCTCTGTGTGCTGCTTACTGCTGGCTTCCGAGAGCAAATTGTCTTGGGAGGAACTAGCTGGAGTGCTCCAGACCAAACCCAAGGCATAAGCTACTCTTGTGAGGGGGTTAGAACATCAGGAGACCTGTGCTGGAGCACAGTCCCTGGCCTCCTTGCTTTTAGCAGTGTCTGCGTGCCATAAAAAGTCATTCCTGTGCAGAGACATTTGTGTAAGAGCCATTTAGCCCAGAGGGGGTCACAGACACTGTATTCCAGAGCGCCCAAAATGCCACGGTCCCAAAACCATCTCCCCACTGATGGGGACTTTGCAGAATCAAATCCCCCACTGCTTTACAATTCTGCAATCGTTTTCAGTCTGGTAATCAACACTTTTTCACAGATTTCTCTTCAAATGTGCCTGTAGTGGTTCTGCACATATTTGTTTCTTCGTAATTGTGGGTTTCTATAAAGCTTAATGTCCCCTCTCTAATTTTTCTGCTGAAACATGTGGAGATCTGACATGGGTAGGGCTGGTAATTTTATAAACTCAGTCTCTAATTTTCACGCAGGAATCTGTGAGGTAAGCAGTGTCTATTTAAAAAAAAAAAAAAAGTAAAAAAAGAAAACAATGAGCCTCTACTGTTCTTTTAACAATTGTTCCATATCTATATATATCATAGCTATGATACCTCCATCACAAAATCCTCCTTTCACAGTAATTTTAGATAGATTTTGATGTGTTTCAAATGGCCAAAGAAGGTGTTTTATCATTAATAAATATAAAAGCAAAAAATATCATAGATATTCAAAGGGAATTTAATCTTGGAGTTAACTGCAGAGTTGGTTCAAAGTTTATTTTAGGTTGGATGATTCAGGAATTTGTTTGGTTTTTTACTCTATCTATGAACAACTGGTGAAATGTTTATTGCTACAGTCAGCCAAAAAGAGATGTTTCTTGGACAGAAGGTCTTTATGCAATGAAATAAGGTAAATTTCCAATATGTAAATCAATTCTTTTCCTTATGATTTTTCTTATTTTTATTGTTATTAGATGCCTTAGGACATATATTTCCTGTTTATAATTATAAAGCCTAATTTTCTGTTGTAGTTTTTCTTAAAAGTGTGTTTCAACATAATAACCCTCTAATGTGAGTTCTGAGTCATTATATATTTGATAGGAAATCTAAAAATTTTCAAAGTTGAGACTGTGTTTAAGTACCTGAATGTATTAGAGAAATCATATAGTACAGGCACCTCATGTATTTAGGAAGATCAGAAAAATCAAGTCCCTAGGTAGTATTTGAAACATCCTCCCATACAACAGAGAGTACAGAAAAATAACTGCAAATTCTAGACAAAACTGCAGGGTTTACAAGACAGTTGTCAGAAATTCTGAAATATTTAGAGTACAGTAAGCTGAAGGAAGAAGTGATGGAGAGGATATAACACTTACAAGACTGTCTGCAGTAATAGAAAAATGCAATACCAATGAAGATCCAATCACCTCTGATAGACTCCTAAGCAGACCAAATACATGCTATCTGTAGAGGCATTTCTTCAGTCCTAGCAATGGCAAGACATGGAGCAAGCCAAAACTACACCCTGTACTAAAAAAAAAAAAAAAACAAACCAGCTGAAGTGGCACTATTTCTACAGAAAATGAGAGACCTGGAAAAATGAGACTGTGGTGGGAATGACTGCTGTCATCTGCCTTCTGCTTATGGTGGATATGGTGAGAAAGGAGGGAGGAGGTTAAGGTTTAACAGTGCTTTTATCCGAACCCACAGGGCATGCCTAACACAGAGTATAATGAAACTTTAATATCACAGGACACCTATCCAGTAGGTGAAATATGGGAATTATAAGTACTATTTCTCATCCCATCAAAACTGCGCAGGTATTTTTATAGGTATAATATAGTGTCAAAATTTGATGTAACCTGGTAAATTGTAAAATTTACTACAGATTCCTATGGATTTCTCACACTTACAGCTCATACAGAAAATGGTAGCGCAGTACCTTTAATAGCATTTCAGGTGCAGATTCAGGACCATGTAAAAGAATATCAATAGTCCCTGCTTATAGGGTCTGATTCTGAAAAACCAGTCCTCCACTCCCTCTACTGTCTCACTGCTGAAAAGGGACATCTCATACTGCAAACCCATTATAATTTTAAGCCCCCAACCACACATTTTAGTAAATGTTATATGAAGTTAGGAAAAATAAGTCTTTCTAACTGAGTTTTATTTTCTGCACAGGAATTAGGAAAAATTCCCCTGAAATCAAGGTGTGATTTTCATCCTGTTTCGTAAACTATAAGTAAATATTAAGCAATCAGCATCTACTTTTTGTTTCTATAAGCCTTGCATTGAGTAATATTTAGTACTCTATTGGATCACATCAGCAGACATGACACAATGTACTGTACGTGTCAGATGTATTTAATTTTGCCACACATTCTGTGGGTGGCTGAGGAACAAGCACATTACAAGACCTTGAAAATCCTTCTTGTTCTGCAGAAAGGGCGGGCATTTATGTTTTTTTACAGAATTTTTTTTCCAGTTATCTTATAGTATTCACCCTGAAGGACAAGAAGAATTTTAAAGGGACCAGACAGTAAATCAGCTAAATGCTCAGAAGGCAAGAAAATATACCAGCTCCACCCATTGCTTGAATGATAAGCTCACCTCATGAGATATATAGAACAGGTTAACATTTTTTTTTTTGAAAGTAGTTGTGTTGGCACAGTAAAGAGGCACATGCACGTTCTAGTCATTACACTTTTGCTAGCAAAATACTGTATAATGCTATAGCTGAAGCTTCACATTCAGCTTAATCCGCAATACCTTTTTTTAGCTACAGAATCAGCTGCCTTGGTCACACAAGGTCAGGACTATAAGTAGCTCCAATGAACTCTGGAATGTATTTTCCAGTAACAACATCTGGCTATTGAAAACTCCACTGACAGCTGCATTGGTGGCTGTGAGAGGCTATCTTCAGGTCAAACTGCTGTAGGGCTGGCTGAGCCCTCCTTTTCACCAATGAGATTTACTTTTTTCCATCCCTTTCCCTTTGAATCTGGATGATATCAAGTTTTCAACCTTTCCTTGGACTCATGAAAAACACAATCATCATGTTAAACTATGAACTGATGTAAGACTGTAGTTGAGCAATAATATAGTTGAGCTTGAACAGTTGAACTTAGTTGAGTTCACAAAAAAATAATTTTTTCAAGCTTTCCCTTGCAAAAGTAAGTCCAATAGCCAGATCTATACTATCTTATGAATCAGGTAAAGCGGCTTGCCCTGCTATCCCACCAGTATATCCTTTAATAATAATTTCTTCCTCTTCCAGGAGGAAATATGTTATCTCAGTGTCTTGCAAAGTGAGGTTTGGCCTCAGTATGTATGTCCCCAGAACACAATGAGGGGCTAAGCCACATCTTCTCTGAGCTTGCCACCTTCTTCCTCTAACCCACGACCATTTACTTGTGATAAAATACCTTGGGTATGTTGCCCTTGCTCTTCTCTGCACAGCAGTCACAGCAGAAGAGGACCCAAGTGAAGGAGTCAGGCCAGCCTCACTTGGAGGCACAGCTGAAGACAAGATATGACACCAAAGTCTCTGAAGTGTCCTCAGAGAAACTGACTGCTTAATGGTTGGTTTGGTTGGTTGTTTGGGGTTTTTTTTGTCTGTAGACCCCAAGTTGAATTTCAGCTGACCCTTACTTCAAGAGCTTCAGTCCATTTCTCTAACCTGGCAGAAACCGCTGAGTTTTACTAAGCCCAAGCCACATGCATTAAAGCTAATGTGACAGGTGAGAAGCTGCAAGTAAGTGTGTGCAGGTAGACAGAGCCTGTACACTCCAGCTAGTTTTTCAAAAGTGGAGATGCTACTGGGACATCAGCTGACATGTACGGAGAGTCCAACTAAATCTGAAACAGTTATTTCTCTGATGTGTTTAAAATAAGAATCCTGATCATTGCCTGGAAAGATGTCAGTCCTTTTCTAAGAAATTGATTTGTTTTGACTTTGGCAAAGTTAACCAGGAAAGATATTTCACATCTTTCTGTTGATTTGGTTGTGTTTATTTCTAAATTTCTGTTTAATTGCTCTGAGATAATCTTGTCATTGGAGATGATTTTCAGAGAATGCAAACTAAACTGGTAAGTACCACAATGAAAGCCCTTTCCAACAGGAGTTAGGAAAGATCATTGGAAATGTTATCGGTTGCGTTTCTAGGAGATAGTGATACTCAGACAACTTTTTTCCAGTTGACTTTAAGGTATGATTAAATTGTTTTGCATAGCTGACAACTGCAGGAAGACTGCTGCTTGTGAATACTTTACTAGGAAATTGTTTTAGTTAGAACATTATTTTTCAAAATGTTCGTTTGCCATTAATTCTGGAAATGCTCACACCCAGCCCTCAGTGGGTTTTAGTGTTTGCAAAGAGCTCAATCAAACTCCTACTGAAATTAATGGAAAAATCTGAGTAGTGGAGAAGTCTCTAAATATAATCAAGTGTATCCTTCTCTGTACCCTCAGAGGACTTAACTGCCATGATTCTTAGATGAACCACAGACAAGAAGTGCAACAGATGAAATCCTGTCCTATCTGAAATCAATGACAGCTTTGCCTTTGACTGAAAAAAAATCAGGTTATATCAGCTAAATGGTAGAAATGACACCGACAACATAGCCTTTACTTACTTTCCTGTATTCTTCTCTACCTCTGTCATCCTTCCCAAAACTAATGTCCACTGCAAATTAGATTTTAACTCCGAATAATAACTCAGCATTAGCAAGGCCTAATTATAATCTCACTTTATACTTACTATTGATTTTGTGCAATCTTAATATACAGAGAAATAAGAAGTGGATCATTTCAACCCAGTTAGATATTGTACTGTTGAAATCAGTGGGAGAAGAAGTTGGCCCTATTCCAAAGCCTATTGAAGGAAACTGGGATCTCTTCATTCATTTGGATGGGTTTCACTTCAGATTCTCACTGAGGATCAAAGGGAAACTGTTGCTGAAGTACCAAAATGTTTTCCCCCTTTCTGAACTAACATTAAAACCCTATATGGGTAAAGGTTTACTTTTTATTTCCTTTAAACTCAACAAAGTCTTTTAAAAATAGAGTTGCAGTTTAATATTTCCAATGATAATCTCTTTCGTATAAATAGAAATAGTCATATTGTATAAATGACCTTGGGTTATTAAGGAAAGATGACTGCAAATGGAAAAAAAAATTCCATTTGCAATACTGAACGTAGGCAGCATTTGTATCTGGCAAAAACATTTTGTATGCTACTACATTGGCTTTGAACTTATTTCCCATGGGAGTAGATGTTGCTCAAGAAAACAGGTGTTTCAGTATAATACCTGGAGGGCATTATTTAAGTAAGTTTGATATTATTTGTTTAAGGAATCCACTCAAGGTATCTTGCACTTTGTTTTGACACAGTTCAGCAGAAGATATATATATTAGGATTTAAATAGATCATGGTTCCTAATTGTAAATGCCCATGACTGTTACATAAATCTGTTTAGACCTGCTAACAATTTAAAACTGTACCAGGACATCACATTTTCCAAGCTCTAGTTTGTGTATAGCCCATGTCTCAAAACTCTGAAAACAACGGTGTTAACCATTTGGTTGATCCTCTCTGGGACATCAGACTGAGGTAGCTGCAGTCACGTTGGCCAGTGTCCTACTGCTGATTCCTGAGAGCTGTGCCCACTCTGAGGAAGGTGCTCACAATGTCACCCTTGGGGGATCAGATTCCTCTTACCTAACTCCAGCATCTCAAAATTAGACAGAAGTCTAAGGTAATCACTGCAGTGCCCTTAGAGAATAAAAAAGGAGGACATTTTCAAAGAGACATTCATCACCCTATCTTCTGGTGCGATGAATTGCCACTTGAGCTGCCCAGCTCTCCGTTGCTGGCAGAGAGAGTGTCTGCACCGAGCAGGCTTTCCGCAGCCAGCTTTTATGTGGATAGTGTTAGGGGCGTTAATCCCATGGCTGTGACTAAAGATTTACTGAGCATGCCTGCACAGGTGGGTACAGACAGCCCTGAGTTCATCCTGTCCGCACTCCTGCTCAGTCAGCTAGCTCTGAGGAAAGGCAAAATGAGCTCAGGTCTGCCTGCACCTGCCTGGGTAAAACATGCCCTTGGAAGAAGACGTGCAACTGGCCAGTTGCTGCTTTCAGCTGCACCCATACAGATCTGCTGAGGTCATCCCTGGGGAAAAAAAAAAAAAAAACAACCAACCAACCAAACAAAAAAAACCCAAAAGCAAAAACACAAAAACCAACCAAAACCCAAACACTAAGAAATCGATAGGAAAATATAACCGCATGATGTCAAAAAATGCCTTCTTTCTGACCCTGAGTGTGAAAAGAAGAAATGGAGAAGAGAGGAGCTGTGTCCCAGGAGATATAGTTAATAAATAAGTGAGACTAGAATTTTTTTAAAAGGCCATTAGGCTCTAATTGCTCTGAAAGAAGCCAAGTTCCATAAAATCAGCTTCTGCACAGTAGCAAATGCTCTTCTTCCCATGCACAGACCGCTCTGCTCTGAGTGCAGAGCAGATTCAGAGGTGTCTAGGACATGGGTTAAAATACTTATTTTTGAAACTCTCTTCATCTTCTCTGAGTGTTGGAAGTTCTATTTTTATGGTGAAAGTAAGCACAGTAACATGCGAGTGCTACTTTTTAAATGGCATACTTGCTACACTTCAACAAATTCAGCATATTGAAAGTGTCCGGTAGTGAAATTTGCAAAGAAAAATACAGAAAATATTTTTTGTTTGTGCTTAAACATATGGTTTTAAAGCTGGCATGTGTGCATTTTAAAAATGCTATGTTTTACTTCTGAGTATAAATCTTTTTCTTTTTTCCATTGGAGATTAAGTGAAGATGAATCAATTCTGGAGGCAGATCTCTTATAATTAGGCTGTCTACCATTAGACTTTTGGGTGTCCTGACAGGGAAAATAATTCGCTAGGTTAACTAAATCTTGGTAACACTGTATCACCTTACAAATTTCCCACCTACTTCTTTCAATGTTGTCACTTAATTGGATGGATAGCACTAATGAGGTCTCAGATGCTTGAGGTATCTGTTCAGTCATCTGTTGTACAACTATTTAGGAATATAGAAGTTGATTCTAAAGTATCTGTCGATAAATACAACTATATTTTTACTCCAAATATGTACTCTGAAAGCAATGCATTGATGACATAAAGACATCAGCCAAGAGCTACAGTGCTGTGTGATACCTCCAATGGGGGCTGTGAGAAGGAGTGAAGTTCCTCCAGGAGAAATGGCCCAGTGTGTAGCTGTTACTTACTGCTTGTTTTACAACAACACTCAGCTGAGGCAGAAACTCCATTTTAAGCATACAGGTAATAAGGCATAATCACCACAACCTGTGTGACTTCAGAAAGAAGATAGACATGGAAACATTGGCACAGAAGCATGGAGGAAGCAGTCCAAATGCAGAAACTCTCTGCCATAACTTCAGTACTCCAGACTAACACCTGGATCCCGCTGCATCACTTTGCAGATTGCTATCAGGCTTAGGACCATTGGTATCTATGCTGTTATGAGGCACCAGCTGGCTTTGATTTGTTGTTTTTGTTCAGCTAGAGAAGCCATTCTGCGTCTTATTTGCTTTCTGGCACCAGAAGAATATTGTTGTACATTTAGATAGGTAATACAGCAAGACAGTCTCAATGAACAAAAATTCTCACAATGAAAAATTACTTTGATAAAAAATGGGTTTATTTTGAACTTTTCACCTTGTTCTTTATCTACATATTTTTTTGAGTGTTTGGAGCTTGGTATCACATCTATCTTTCTCTCTTTTCTTTGCGTATTTACAGATTTATGTACCTGTGTCTAGAACAGACCTCACTGTAGTATGTAGACAGAAATCAATATATGATTAATCTTGTCCAAGATGAGCTCTTTTCAGTCAGTCTTTTCTTCTACTATGTCAATCTTCTTGCATCATCATCAGACACAGATGTCAGTGCAAAAGGTAGTCCTGCTTGTCTAGTTTACACATCTAACTTGCTTCTAATTTTAGGTTCTTAGTGGACTTATTCTACAAAGTCAAAGGAAAAATGTAGGTGCTTTCAAAGTAATCCAAAAATAATTACTGCCCACTAAGTTTTAGGGATCTGTTAGGCACTTTTCTTCATTTATTATACAGAGAACTTTGGTGCTTTCTGTAATGCTTCCCTAGATCACTAAAAATTAGGTGCCTAAGCTAGGCAGAGGCACCCTATTAATGGTATTCATGTGACCTGTGCTTAACTATCTGCAATGCCAATATCTGCATTTGAACTAGATATATTCTTAAACATCTCATCTTTTTTTTTCAGAAATCTTCCTCAAGAAACTGGGAATTGCATGATAGGAGTGTCTATTTCTTTTCACTGATTATAACAAAGGATGACTATCTCAGAAGCAGGTACCAACAGAGTGCGGGCATTGAAACTTGGAAAGATTAATTCCACTGTTTGTAACTTTTGTCTCTATGGGAAAGACTTCAGAAAAATATGGACTGTCCATTAAATTAGGAATCATCCCTGATTCATCCTGAATGCAACTTCTTGTGAGAGACATTATGCAACAAAATAAATGCAGCTTAAGAGGTACTAAAATATTTGAAATACATGTGCCAAATCCAGCAAATATTTTGAGCCAGAACCTGCTGTGGGATCCATCATGATTTCCACCTGCATTCATATCCTTGCTAGTTACAGCTGCCTGTATTTTTATTATTCACTGCGTCTTTTTTCTTACTGTTACCTGAAAGGATCTGGTTTTGTGAAGTAAGGAAAGCATCTGAAGAACTGTTGAATATCCTCAGCTTCTTCAGTTTTTCTGAAGATAAAGGTACTCCAAGTGGATTCAGGATCTTACCAGGTAAAGTCCACACAGAGACTGAGAGGCACTTTGTGTCTTTACCATAAATCTCAACAAATAATTTAAAATAGGATAGGAGATCCTCAGCTTCATGTGACTTCAAATTCTGTATTACAAATTAACATTATTGAGTATGAAGACCATGTGAGGAGCAGATAACAACATCATGTACAGTTTCTTGTTATCATGGGCAAACAGACTGTAGAATGCTTTTCATAAACTGATCAAAGCCATTTTAAAATGGCTAGCTTTCTTCTTCCCATTACTGTTCTTGTAAGACTCATAACTTTATTTCATAGAATGGTTTGGGTTGGAAGGGACCTCAAGGATCATCTAGTTCCAACCCTCCTGCATGAACAGGGACACCCTCCACTAGACCAGGTTACTCAAAGCCCCATCCAACCTGGCCTTGAACATGTCCAGGCAGGGGGCATTTATTTCTTAGAATTCCTTCTTTTATTTTCTACTCTGAACTGTGTCCATTGCTAATTTTTAACTACCTGCTCTATTCCAACATGATACCTTAGCTTAATATAGTTCTTTTGCCTTCTCATGTTTATCCCCTGAGTTTAAAAAGAGACCAGCCATTTCTCCTCTCAGCCTTCAGTTTTCGTAGTTAAGGAACCAAAGACCAGTTCCACACCGGCGGACTTAGCACAGTGAGGCCACACAGATTTTTGGTCTTTGGACGCAAGAGTGGAAATCACAATCCCAAGTAATACATTTAAATTCTTTGTCCGAGGATTTGGTACAGCCCGGTGCTTATGAATGGAATTCACTCACAAGAGCCAACATGCCGACACCTAAACTAACCCCATAGGAAATGCCAGAGAGAGGAATGTGTCTGAGATTCTCGCCATGGCCTCTACCATGATATTCATATTTCTGGGGGTTTTTTCTACTTGAAATACCTGCTCTGATACATCCTAAGAATAACAAGCTAACCTGTTGTCTCCAGAGATCTGAGTTCCTAGTTTAATAGAGAATCCAGCCAGGGTATACTGGAGCAATTATGCATATAGCAGAAGTTCAGACTAGAAATAGCAAATATGAATTGATGTGACTGGTAGAGCTATTACTGAAATTGTTTATAATGGCTGTGGGTTATTTTGAGATATGCTGGGGAATTGGTGTGGTCTAAAATCTACACCGTTAAAACCAACAAAACAAAAAAAAAATGCAAAAATTAACTGAGTTAACACCATCGATGTACCATTATTTTAATGGTATTTTGTTATTACATTTAGTTAGTTAGGGAAAAGGATTTGCAACGTCTTTATTTTAAGAGTAAAAGTAGGGAGAATTATCACCTACATAAACTTTATGTTGCAAAAGCATCAGAGCACATTAAGAAAGAAAGTGTACAAAATTATAACAGACCAAAAGTGACATAAAATAAGCAATAAATAGACAGTCTGCTATCAGAAAAGTTTCGTTTCATACTGACAAGGTGTTCTCAAAAAGTTCATTTCTTAATCTGGTATAACAATAAATCTTTCAGCTTCTCTTAAATCTTTCTCTTTCAGTCTTTCTCAGTCACATTTCTTTAGGCTGCTAACAGAATATACCTAGTTTTTTGCACAAAATGTGAAGGCTGTTGTCATCCCAATTTTGAAACTCCATGAAATCATAATTGCAATCATAAAGGCAAATATAACCTTGTTATTAAGCAAATAACTAGTTAAAACCTCCTCGAAATCTTCTCCACCCATCTGTGTAGAATATATCAAGTTTTTCACATTCTTTGTCAGATTTATTTGGTTGTCAGTTCAGTTACTGATGCAATTAAAAGGCTCTATGTAAGTATTACATTTATGACAGAAAAAAAACCTATTTGTGGACTTCACTCATTCATCACTGTTTTAAAGACACTTTTTGGAGTTTGGTTACATAGCAACATTCCATTCAAACAACCCCATCGGCAAATTTGCTATAGTTGCCAGAAATGTATCATTCAGCAGGTGATGGTGGCAGTTAGATTGGGTGTTCCGGTGAAATAATTTTATTTCAATGAGCTAAACATTTTTGCACACACAAATATAAAATTTAAGACCTTAAATGACTGGCAAATTAATATAACATGCCTTCATTGGTATGCTTATTAAAAAATTGTTTCATTAAAAAGAAAATATTTTTTTCTCATCACAAAGATCCATTTTGTATCTATGAATGTCCAAGTAACGTTGGCATGGATATGTAGAAACTGTATTTAATTGGTTAAAATAAATGCATAGGAATGTTGAAAATAGAATGAATCCCTCAACAATTAGTCAAGACATCTTTATTTTTTTCTTTTTAAATCTGTGTACAGGCAGGGTCAATTTGTCTCACCTGTCTTCATGGCCTCAGCTCAGTATGAGTCTAGTGACATCTTAGATCCTTTAGGTTAGTCCACCATGCCTTCAGCTACCTCCCCAGAAGTGTACAAGACGTTTGGATCCTGTCTAACGTCAGGTCAACACATATTTTTTAGACCATCAAGGATATTATGAGTGATGCTGGATGCCTATGTTTAGGAAACTGACTTGAGCCCCCAGATGCTTAAATTGTCTTTTGGGATGAGAATGTATCAGCATGGAAGTGTCTACACATAAGCAAAGTCTCTAACCTGTGAAAGTAAATTGAGCTCTAGTCAACACAGTGAATGGAGCATGGAGTATTCAGCTGACCAAATGTAGGCATCTATTGTAGAGAGAGTAGTAGAGATTTTACTGGTTCTACTAAGCGTCAGCTCAGCTGCGTAAATGTAGAAACTCAGTCCCATATAAGCTGTTCTAGAATATTCTGACTGACTGGCTTCTAACTGCCAGTCCAGGAGGGTTTGGATTTGTCATACACATGTCCTATCTGCCAGCCCCAAATGATGTCCTAGGTACCTAGAATAATGTCCTCAGCACCCCTGTGAAGATATATGAATCAACTCCTGAATTTGCTAGAATGAGAACTTACACATCTATCTCACATGTAGACACTTATACTTGTACACATTCAATGTCTACAACCTGGATTGATTCCTGATGTAATTAGCCAAGTCTAACCTTGCTGTCTAGTATGTCTCCAGAACCAGCAACAGCAACAGGCACATCCAATGGGAAATTCAGACGTTTCTAAGGTCAGAGATAGCTAGGATGAGATTTCTCCCCCTGGACAGTCCTTCACTGTTAATGAAGATAACTGAAGATCCATGTTATTCTATGTATGTTATGGGCACTCTAGACGAACAAGGGTGATGCTGAGGTAAGGACTTGTGTAAGTCTTATGGAGAGCAGAACTTGCCCAAAATTTTCTTTAAGAATCTGGGAAGAAACAAGCAATAATACATGCCACTATGGGTAAGTAACGAGAACTTAAAAATCAGGATTCAGATGGAAGTCACAAAAACAGTCATTATTTTGAAGTCCAATTCATGAGGTTTTGTACCTCAGATATTATCAGTACCGAGGGGGGAGGTGCACTGATGTTTGATTGTATGCCTGTGTCATAAGTTCAAACATGTATGAAACTTTTGTCACATATTTTATTTCTTTTGTTTTCAGCTAGTCAATGACTGAATAAGGCACACTAACAAAAGAACCCATAATCCTAGCATAGAACTGTCTTCTGGTGCATGTTTTGCAAAGAAAAAGAAAGACACTGGGAATTCACATTTTGAGAGCTTCCTTCTGTGTGGGCTGAACAATACAAACCAGATAGTTTCCTTTCATTACTGTGTGGGGCTGTCATTTAAGGCACAGTCTAAATGGGTATGGAGCAGCTGTTCTTTAGTTCTCCCAAGTTTAGAGTCTGACAGCTTAAATTCAGTAAATCAAGAGCTCCAACAAAGTTAGGAAAAGGCTTCTGTGCTTTCCACTTTTACTAGGTTTAGCAGTTCATAATATGGTATTATGCCACTGCCCAATGTATAAGGAGATGCAGAGACAAAGCCTTGATTTAAGATGATGGTTTCATGGGTTTTAGTCTGTATCTCTTAAAAAGATTAGAAGTTCTTAACCCATTATCTTTAATCCTGTCAGAATCAATCTAGGGTTAACAACCTGGTACATTTTAAATACGTTCTTATCTTCTTTTATCAAAAATAGAGAGGGAATGGTAATACACAACTCTTCTGCTGGACATCAGCTGTCACTCTGGATTTTAGAGATAGTGGGACCTGGGACAGGTCAGGAAATAAATGCTGTAGAATTAGTGAGTATCTACGATCTACATCTCTGGACTGTTTGACTCCCTTAGTATACAGTCTTTTTAAATCACTCCTTTGTTTCCCCCTACAGATCTCAGGCCTTTCCTACCCTTTCTTTAGGTCTCAACTGAAGCTGAAAGTGGAATTAGTAAAAGGACTTCTCTACACTTTCATGTGCCTTAGACTAGCACCAAACAGTCACTCCATCTTCATCTGGATACATTTGAGCTTTAAAGCCTGTCACTGTTGCTCTAGCAGTAATAAAGGGGAGTTATGACTATTCTGTGTACACGCATACGCATGCACAGGTCTTTACCCTTTGAAGATGTGTTGGCTGTTTTGCATTACAATTTGGTTTTGCAACTACACTGAGCAATGTATCCAACTGTCTTTCCAATGTAGAGTCCTTCCTTCACACGTAACTGTAATATTTAGTACATGTAAAAGCTCTCTGGAATTCTTGCACTGGAACTCTTGTGCAGCCTTCCTCCTACAGCACCTGAAAGGTGTGTGGACACAAATTAAGCAGACACATCCATTGCCATGAAAACCATGCTTGGTGGAGAGTGGTTACCTGGACAATGCAGTAATGGAGGGAAAGTGTCTATCTTTATGACAGAACTGTATGTTGACTGTTAATAAAATCCTATGAAAAATACTGTAAGGATCTTAGGTTATCTAATCCCGAAGGTCAGATTCTTCCTGAAGAAAAAAGGATCTGCACAGATTCAGATGCTAATTACAGCAAGCGTGACTTTTTAGACCACTGAAAGAGTTTCAAAGGTTTCTCCTTGCATACATTTTTAAGTATATGTAATGATTGTATTTAAAAAACAGGAGAGGAACTTGTAGCCAAATTCTCCTGCCTGTGCCATCTTCTCCAATGCCTCTAAACTGTACTTGCTGCAGCTATGGAGGAACATGGGTGACACCCTTTTTCCCCCACCACAATGTGAACATTCTCAGCTGCTTTGTAGTAAAGTCCTATAGCATTGACAGGAATCACCAGAAAACATCAGAGCCAGGATGCACCATCCACACACGTCTTTCCTCTAGCAGCAGATGTAGTATTTTGGTTTAAGGGGAAATCACAGGTTGACTGCAAAAGCCACTGATTCTAGACACTACTTTAATGAAGATTTGTACACCAGTGGATGAGCAGAAAGGGAACTTTAGGACTCAAAATGTCACCCTTTGGATTAAGTGAGAGCCAACTGGTCTTAAATTCTATGCGTAATCTGCTGGAAACATAGAAATGGGCTTAGTTCTTCATATATAGGTCTATTCAATAAGGTAGGTAGATGCCTGTATTCACATGGGTACATAAGCATATCTGGACAGGCTTTTTAATTAATAGCTATTTAATTTGCAAAGAATGTTACCATTATTAAAGACATGTTAATACCAATGGATAAGCTAGTTAATCTCCTTTTATAAACTGCCAACATGTAGTGACATTTTCTGGTTGGTTTGGTTTTTTTTTTAATGAGTTTCATCACAGTGAAGTTCTGGTTCTGCTATATAATTCAATCCATTTTACTGACTCACAAAGGGTGGAGTAAAATGACAAGTCTTTTGGTCCTTCAGTTAGAACTTTTCATAATACTGAGCGATTATACATTTATCTGCTTATTAACATCAAGTACAGCACTATGTGAACTCTTGATCCATAATTACCATTGTAAACCTAACTTTAAAGTATAACAGAACCACCCTGACATGTGAAGAGATAGAGAAATATGCTGGATCTGAGAATATACAAATAAAACTCTAGCCTGTCATTAAGAAGTAGTGTGTGTGGGTAACCCCAACCATCATGTCGTGAAGACTGGAATCTTGGCGAGAGGTCAAGGGCTCTGCGTAGCAGGTAGTACAAAGAAGCCAAAGAGGTATTAAATAATGTTTGTCTGCCATAATACAGGAGTACCTGTATTAAGTGTTTTGGGACAGAGAAGAATGGAATCACATGTGCTTTCTCCCATGCTCATTCATAGAAGTGAAAAGTTTAAGTTAAAACAGTAGAACTGGGTTAGTTGGATTAATAATCCACCTTGCTTCATTTGCTGGAAAAAAAATGCAGTGTGTTTCATGTGTTTTTGGCATTCATGCCATGTAGGGAGAAGTCAAAGGTTTTGTGAAAGAGCTTCTCATGGTATTCTGTGCTATGCGGCTAAGCCCTGAGGACTGCAAAAATCCCCCCAAATATCCTCTACGCAGCCTCCCTCAGATGTAAGGAAGTGTTCTTATTTTATGTATGAATGAACCAGAAGACTTTCACAGTTAATAAATGACAAATAAGAAAGCCCTGCTTCCAAAGAGGTTGGTTGTCATATCATTTCGCTTTGGAGTACTTTCCTGTTCCTGCCATTTCACGTCTCTGGTAAGCACCCTTACCACCAAGGTACTACTCAGTATTTTATGATGAACCTTCTCTATCACTCCTTATGCAATTATTAGTAGTAAACTTATGTTATCATCTAAGTATTAATTGGAGAAGAGACCTTAATGAGGAACTTACTCATCTAGGTAACTGTACTATGCATTGGACCAAAACTACTGTAATATTGTATTTGATTTTTCTCACTAGAACCAAGCAGATTAGCAATCTCAATTATACCAGTAGAGAGAGGGAAAGAAGAGAACAAGGAAGAAAAAAAAATTCAGACTTGATCCTGTCATATTCTAATTTTTGGCAAGGAAACACTGTCATAAAAATTTCTAAAAGTGACTTAGGAACCCAAACCTCATATTTCAGAGAGGCAGATTTTTAAGGCCAGCTAGGCAGCTAAAGATTTAGATAGAGTCATCAGGGGACATTTTTTTAAAGCATTGAGCAGCCAGAAGAATATAATTATTGAAATCAATAGGAGTTTGTTCTGCGAATAATGCATTGTTTAGAAATCAGCCAGAGCCGGGGTGTCTAAGTTCACAGAGCTTTTTCATTGTACATGTTCTGACTGATCAGCACAATATAGCAACAAGCTCCAATGACTCGTGCCCAAACATTTTTGAGGTGCAACCCCCATACATAGGTTTATTGTTTTCCTATATCCCTTTTTTTAATTATTCCAGAGAACCTGAAACATCTTAAATGGGACATAAAGACAGACCTATTCTGTCCTGTTAGTTGTTAGCTTGGCACTAAGATACTCTTTCAGGAGGTCAAAGTGAATTAAATACCAATGGTGAGACCTGAATATAAGTCTTGCTAAGTGGTCAAGTAATTAACCACTGTGCTATGGACTGAAACTGCAAAAACTTTCTGGCCTTCTCAGACTTCTTAGTCTTTTTTCCTTATGCATAGGGCCTGATTTTGTGAAAAGGCCTTGTGAACCAAAGCCACCATGTGTGATAACAGGGGAAGGATTTAGGTCATCCTAGCTTTTGTTACCTACTGTGTCTAGATGCAAGCTATGTATCTAAATTTCAAATAGGGAACAAGTTAGTGGAGTTTTGGAAACAGTTCAGCTGACCAGATGTAGGTATTATCTTGAGAGTGACCTGAACTAACTAGGTCTCAGATGACTTCAGCAAGACTGTAGATACCTCACCCATGTAGATTGCTACACTGTCAATATCCTATTTTAGGCCATGTGCTTTGAGAAGCCCTTTACTGTTTTGTCTCAAATAAATACACAGACTCCCTGCGTTCAGCAAATCTAAGGTGTTTCTGAGTGTGTAACTCTTTGAATACTTAGGCCTGCCTTCGGTGAAAAGAGACAAACACCATCAGAGGAGAGCTTAAGTCTGGAGTGAGCCAGATCACCCTCCGGAGATATGTGTCTCCTTTGACAATGAAGAAGGTTATGGTGAATAGGCACCTAACTTAAGAAGTATGAAACCAGCCTTTCCAGTCTGCAGCGTCTGTGTTGTTGCATGCTTTTGACAAACTCTTCTTAATGGTTACCTTTGGCTCAAGTGATCTGTGTTTATGTTTCTGTGTTGCTGTGTATACACAGTATGTATGCATGTGTGTACAGGTATAAAATACAAATGTGCTGTTGATGAATCTATTGGCTTCAGAAAGCATAGCTATCCAGAAAAATGAAACTCATGATCTGAATTATAGTTTTTAAAAATATGCATAGTGGCACTGAAATGGCAATTCTCATTAGCCATTCTTATTAGCGACTATGAAAACTTAGGTTTATTGACATGATGTGCCAGTTGTGAAAGGGACATAATCTGTGATTTGGAGAGGATGTATCCCATGGTCACAATTGTTTACATTAATAAACATCAGCTCCAACACCTGCTTGATTTCTAATTGCTCTGTTATCCAGACTTCCAGAACAAACTTTGTAGCCTTTTTAGCCCAAGCTCTTAGGCCAGCAAGCAAACCCAAGAACTTCATATCATCACCACAGAAGGTCAAAACTTCTAACACCACCAGCTCAAAGAGGGCACTGTGGGTAGGCCTACATAGTAGTTAAGAGCAGTCTTGAAAAGCCAGGATCTGAGATCCTTCCATTTATATTATTCCCTCAAGGACTGACTGAACTGGCCCTGCCTGAATTCCTAATGTGGAGGAACCTGGGTGAGAGGAGAGAGAAGTCAACATGCCAGGCATGGGGAGGCATGCTTGCCCTGGCAGATCTGGGAGGTCAAGGTTTGCCCAAGCCTCAGGCTGCTACTGCATGCCTGCAAAACGGACAGAAGATGTGTCTGGTTTTCAGGATGACTGTGTGGAGATAGACACCTTGCTGTAAACAAATTTAAAGAAGTTTCTTGGAAGACTTTAAAACCAGGGTTGAGACCTAATATTAGGATCACAGCATTGCTATCATCTCACATGACAAGTCCCACATTATTTGATGTTTCATTGAAGTTCAAGTTAAGATCTAAAGATCTCAGCTTTTTTCTTTTTTTTTAATGAGAATTTAAGTCTGAGCGAGACACATTGGCCTCTATACATACAGTAAAAGTAGAGAAAGAGACACCTCCAGAAGGTGATTCATCTCATCCTAAGATAGGCAGCTAAGATAGGTCATACAATTTGCCTCTGGTGGTGTTTATTTTCTCCTACACTAACTATAAAAGAAGTCTTGGTTGAGTAGCTCACACTTAGATGTCCGATTTTCAGACATCTGGAAGCCATCTGAAGGCAGTGTTTGAAAGCCCCAATAATAAGGCCAGTTAGCCTGGGCTTCACATTGTGTTAATGGGATGCACATGGCTTTTGGATTTCTTAGAGACTGGACAGAGCTCACTCAGTGCCTGCAAAAGACAGTGTAGACACACCCTCTGAAGGATTATCTGAGGGAATTCCCTGAAGAGAGAAATTTTTATCTTACCTGTAGCAAACCTTGAACAATAGTGGCAAAAATGCTGTAAAGCACTGGGGAGATGTGGTGAATACATGAGGAAAACTAGAAAGATAGCTCCCAAGGAACGGAATGTCTTTATCTGCCCTGACCTCAGCATGGGGAATAGCCACAGGCGACAGGAATTCCCCCATACATCTACCACCCTGAAAAATGTGAAACCAATGACAATGAAATATCTGCAATTTCCAGGCACGTTTGGCCTAGGGGTTTGAGTGGTCACAGTAGGTTTCCTTCATCACACCAGTTTTTACAACATGCATAACAGACCTTTATTCTTCCACTTCAGTTTATGGCTCCTTGTACATGACAATGGATACTAGTTGTTAGCCATGTTTATGACAGTAGTGTTCCCAGCAATACGAAAGATGAATGGACTATCATCTCAGACTTCACAAGCCACTTCTATGTTTCTTCATTTTTACAGCTAAGATATATGACTTTCAGGATTAACTGGACGATGCACCTGCTTTCCCAGGCTTTGACTGAGCAGAGAAAGAGTGGACGGACTGAATGAATGAATGACGGCTTTTGGGCAGGCTTGTATGGAGATGGTAAAAAATTCTCTAGTGGAGGCTGTGCAGCATAACTGGATAGCTTAGTGGCTATCATGCTATGCAGAAAGAGTTGATCTGGATGATCCAATGCACTTTAATCCCCTGTTTTCATATTTCAGTCCAAAAATTCTTCAATATTTGCAGACTAAGAGATAACCACAGTAAAAAACTAGACAAATAAATAATGTGAAATAAACTTGTAATCATCAGTCTGGAAAAGATGAGCTTCCTTGACTGGTCAAACATGAATAGGATAAATGGTCTAGCACTTCTGTTTAGCTGCACTTTTGGAATCTTGAAACCCAACTTGATAGTGCCGTCGTATGAAATAATAATTGTTGGAAAGACGCACACCACATAATTAGCTAAACTATTGAACCTGGGAGCAGCAGAAGGCAATGAATGCCTCATAAAGCTCCCACATGCCCAAGGAGAGCATGCACTGTTTTATGCATAATCATTCAGCACAGTTGCATTCAGTCATTCATTTAATGCATACCAGAAATGCTGGATTCTGCATGCACTATGCAATATGTCAGGATATACATCATGTGAGGTCACTCTGGTAGGTCTCATAGATTGCATTTATTGTTCATAGCTGCATGCATGCTTAGTGCCCAGATGTCCAGAACCCTTCAAACAGTCCTGCCTAATCTTAGCTGGAGCTATCATGAGATTTTTTTCCACAATGTTCTTTGACTAATTGTAGCCCAAATTAACCCTGAGTCATTTTAAAGGTATCTGAGACAGCTGCACTAGATGTGTAGGTGACCTAAATGCTGCCAACAGTCAATAGGGAGAACCAGACACTTCTCAGGGTGCTGAATCACCTTCCAGCTGTGTCTTTCTTTCCCTGTGGACTCCCCAGGGGCCTGGAGCAATGAAGCTTCTGGCTTGCGTGCTTCAGCTAAAGGTGTTTGGGGGAGGAATTTAGGCCTACATGATCCCTGGCAGAAGAGCACGAAACAGGCCAGACTGCATTCCCTTGAGCAGCTTTCTCATGATGCCCCACGGGGACCTGGCTACGTGGTCTCTACCAACAAACAGAAGAGGTCTGGGACCTGGTCCCAAGGCAAATGATGCTAATTGCCTCGCATCCTCATTGCTTCGGGCTTGCTGCCTCTGCAGCAGATTTCCTCTGGGCAGAGGTAACTGGAGCAGCCCAAGCAGAGATCAGTAGCAATTAAACTGCGTGAACCATCAGTGCTCAAGCTTGCTCAATGGCCCTGGCTGACTTTTCCAGTCTTATTATTGCCCTGTACACTAGTATTTAGATTTCTGAGAAGTACCAAAAATAGCAATCCATTACGTACCCCGTCTCTGCCAGTATTAGTCAAAGATAGATTTACACCAGCAAGGATTTATGCTTCAGGTTCTTTAGCAAAATACCTATCAAGCCTTCCCATCCGCTCTTCAGTTACTAGCTACAGATAATTAGTCTGATTCAGAAAATGATTGGGTATTTGGACAGCATGCTTTTACATGCTACCTCCAGCTGGACATCTTAACCACTCTAGCACAGGAAGCTACTTAACTCCCCCTTTGATTGTTTTTTGTCTGGTTTAATTCGTATTTTGATGGTATAGATCTCTGTATTAATTGTAATTTTTAGAATATTTTTAGAATTCTTTGGAAAAATACAAGTTCGGCATAAAAAAGTGACCAAGAAATTCTGCCCTCGTACTCTAGACCAGTGTTACTCATTCTGCAGTCACTGGCAGATGGTTCATGAAATATTTATTGAGAAATTAAAAACAACAACAACAACATTGACAACAACGGCTTATATATACACATTTTCCCCACAAGCTATTGAATGAAAACCTTTCCCCCTGTGAGGACAGTCAGGCAGGGTTCAGGCTGTCCAGAGAATTTGTGTGGTGTCTGTCCTTGGAGGTTTTTGAAACCCAGCTGACCACAAGCCTGAGCAACCTGGTCTGATCTCAGAGCTGCTTCTGCTTTGAGCAGGATGTTGGGCTAGAGGGGTCCTCCAACCTGTGTTCCCATGATCCTATGATCCTATGAAACCCGTGTGAGTGAGAATATAAACCAAAGAATATGTCTCCTGACATTTAGTCCAATATTAATTTGATTGTAAATGAAAATTACTGGAGTGACACAGCACAAGATGATTCTTGGATTTAATTCAAGAGATGAGGTGGTTAGTGGAAGAAAAAAGTAGAAAATCTAATCTTAGTAGTTAAACCTACTGGATTTTTTTTCAGTCAAACTCATGATTTTGCATGCTTTGAGTGCTGTTCGTGAATTGGTAAGAATTCTTGTCAGAATTTTCCAAAAAAGTAAAGCAGCTTCGTTTGGATCTGTGAGTTTGTTATGGGTTTCAGTAACTCCGTGAGAGCAACATTCAGCCAATTTCAGTTTGTTTCCACATCAGATGTGTTATCTATATTCCTTTATTTTCAACACAAGAGCATGGCCTGTATCCCATAAATGTTTGGGTTTTACTGTTTACTTACTTACAGACTTGTTGCATTGAAGTGGTTCTGTGTTTTGTTCAATGGTTCAGTGCTCAAGTCATTAGAAATGGTCCATTTGTTTCAGATTTTTTAGCAGATTGCTTAACTGGAAATTACTCTTTGACACCTTTTCCTATAGTTTTTCTGAGAATGGAAAATATTTAAAAGGGAATAATCGCAGGACTGCTGTATACTCATGTGCTTAATCTCTACACATATATAAGAATCACACATTCAAAATACTACAGATAGTGAACATTACTGTTATAGCTGAACATGGTGTTTGAGATCAAAGGTGAAGTATATATGTCACCTGGTAGAGACTGTTTTATAATGGCGTGGATAAAGACTCTTGAAAGAAGTCCTGCTTGTACTGCTATACTGTTATTGATCTCTTTTATTGTAAACGAGTCCTGTGGGGATAGGCAAATTACCCAGGAACATGGGGGAAGAAATGCACTTCCTTTATCTCTTTATCTCTTTTTCTTGTGCAACTGATAAAAATTAATCCCTGATCCTCAGAGCCTGGAGAATCAAGTGACCTAATACGAGAGCAGAGTCAGCTCTTCCACTCTCCGAAGCACAGCACAGGGAGATATTCTGAATGCCAAGATTTTTTAAACAGTCGGAAAAATTAGAAGTTGTGTAATCACATGCTGCCTGCCTGTATCCACTAAATTCAGTGATGGAAATTTCTGTCCTTTCTCTTTCTGTCCTGAACTGCTGCTTGGTGCTGCTATACACGCACCAAAAGTTTTTCGACCTAGAGATATTTCCAGACGGTTTGGTAGCAGAAGCAGAAAGTCTGAATCCCACACAGCTCTCTGGGACCATTGTCTTCAGCAGCAAGTCTGTATTAACGGGGATACTATCAATCGTCATTACCGTACTGGCACAGACCATCAAGCTCACGGAAGCCGAGAGCAGAGCAGGAACTCTCAGTATCCCACCACATCTGTAAAATGCCGCTCATCAGGACCGTGATCTTTAGTAGCCCTTCAGTGTGCTGCCCATGTGGGGTTAGGAGGATTAGCATCACAGAAAATCATACCACAGCAATTTAGATGTTTCCGTATCATTTCAAGTACTTTCCACGGCATATCAGACTCAAAGAAATCTGGAATTAAGACTGACACTGGCATCAAAGAGATCCAGTCAGCGTTTTCTACTAACTCCTCAATTCGATAAAAATCATCATGGTTCAGTCTGAGCAAAGAGTGAACAAGAAGTCCTGAGTCATCCCCTGCAGTGTTAGCTGTCAAACCATCAATGAAATATTTCAGTCTGTGCCTCTGGTGCTTAACTGCTTACGAACTAACAGTTCAAATACCGTTTTTATTTTTCGTGGGCCAATTCTCCTCATCCCTTACCTATGGTCTAGTTGGAAAAAGCTGGTGAAAAGGAGTTTGAACTTGTACAGTCAAGCTGCTTTTGCATTCTGAGTAGGCCAAAGTGACTTGTATTTATAACAGTGAGAAGCGTAATAAATAATCACTCTGCTGGTGTGCAGTTCAAAAATGACTTGGCAAATCCTTTTCCAAATTCTTCTAAAACTAAGCAACAAACTTTGCAAAGTCAAGAAAAAAATGTTTACTCATTTGCTGTCTCTAAAACAAAGGTAAAAATGAAGAGGCAAGAATATAGCAAGTGCTGAAAAGAAAATAAATCATATCGCAAAAGTCTTTTTGTGAACTCAGTGTGTGGTTCTAGTTAGAAAAAGGATTCTTTAAAGTTTTTCCAGTTCCCATCCTGCACTCCAAGCTCTGTCCCTCTCTTTGCTCATCATTCTCAGTTTTAAAGATTATGTGGGCTAACTTAAAAAATTAAAGAAATCTTTTTAAAATGGGCTTTTTTTTTTTCCTGACCATAGTCCAATTGAAAACATCTATAGGCCTCCCCAGTCAGTTTCCCAGCTCCACAAACATCTTTGCCAAATTGCAATTTATGTAATTTGCACTTCAAAATGTGGGCACACAACCTCAATGCTCTCAGACTTGTGGGAATAAACAGAATTTCTCCACAAATCTTTGGGGGAACTTTTAATCAAAAGTCTGCCTGAGGCCGGATGTTATCATGCAACATGAAGAAGCAGGATTGTGATAGATCTACTCCCAGAAAGGTTTAATCAAATCTCTTCAGTCAAAGTACTCTGCCCTTGAGTCACTGATGGGCATAGGCAATGCAGGAGTGATGCAAGAATGTCCTTAAAGAAGCACGGCACTCTCTTGTCCCTTGCATTTAGCGTGGCCAGCATAGAGCACCGAGCTCTGTCTGCTTCTTGCTCCTTTAGGTGATAGGTGATGCGCACTTACTCCCCTTTCTAGCACTAGGAGAAATACAGTGGAGTGAATTCAATATCCTTTGAAATCACATGCATTCAAATGTGCCTCTGAAAAGTGTTTTCAAAACTCAGTAACCCACAAATGAAGAATAATAAAAATATTTATCACCGTGAAAAGAGTAACCCTGAGGAAAAATCAGGCAGAAATAAGGCACTGACAGTGCAATTTCTTTATTTGTAAGTTTATGTAGAACTGCATATGAATTTGATATTTTGAGTATTAACTAATCATTTATTAATGTTACAGACATCTAATTTGAATTGCAATTATGCTGGTGTTATTCTGAAATAACTCCACCAAGTTAATGCTTTTGAATCCAGCAATCCATTAACACCTTTAGCCTGGAATTTCCCCAAGTTTACACCATTTTTTTTCTGAGATTGTGGAATGAAGACTTATGTCTGGAAGAGAGGCTAAAACAACCATTAGCGATTTGCTTAGCATGCCAAGGCATCAGAAAGAGATTGTCAGTGAAAAGTGGCTCAAGGATTTACTGCTTAGAGCAAAGAGAGTGGGGCAGCTTACCTGTGGTATTGAAAAACACCATTATCTTTTTTCCAGATATCTGGGTTCAGCAGGCAGAAATGAAGGGGTATTTTATACAAGGTGCTAAGTCACAGAGTGAGGCTTCACCGGGAGCTGGATTCGCCCTGTGCCCTAGGACTTGCGGTATTGATCACAATGTGCCCTCGTTCAACAGGGACAAATAGCCCTAAAATTAAAAGGAAGTTCATTTTCACCACCTGGTTGTAAAATTAATTAAGTGCACTGCTTGGCCAATGATTGGAACAATATTTATTTTAACATTTTCCACTATTTCTTAGGACCAAAACATCTTCTGCTTAAAATACATGGGACATTGAACTTTTAAGAAATATGACTGTGTTGGAATGTGGTTACACTACTTCATGTGTATAAGGTAGGGGATTATTTTGAAGAAATAAGAGGACTCAGGGTATTACAAATGATTTCTCAGTTGACTAAAAGAAAACATAACTTTTAGGAAAATGATTCCCAGTAACTCAGGTTTTGGTTTTCCTCCTACAGGAAAAGTACAGGGTAAGTAGGGATAGAGCTGAGTAGGAACTTTCAACAATTCAGACTTTCAGCTGAAAATAACGATTCAGTCAAGGGAAAAGTTTACTTGAAAAAGATTTGGCTTTCACAGGTTTTTTTCTACCTACATGCTTTTAGGAATTATTTTCAAAATTTAGTTTTCTGTTGCTAATAACATTGGAATCAGTAGTAAAGATAAATTTATTTTTAAAAGAAGAAGAAATGAATTCGCAACAATTTCCAAAAGTGAGATGTTATATAGGAAAGTTTCTAAGAATTGAGTATGTTCTTAGAATGATAGAACGGTTTGAGTTGGAAGGGACCTCAAAGATCATCTAGTTTCAACCCCCTGCCATGGGCAGGGACACCCTCCACTAGACCATGTTGCCCAAAGCCCCATCCAACCTGGCCTTGAACACTTCCAGGGAAGGGGCATCCACAGCTTCTCTGGGCAACCTGTTCCAGTGCCTCACCTCCCTCACAGAGAAGAATTTCTTCCTAAATTGGGAAGTGACCAGTTTAAGGTCTTCTTGTTGGCTTTATATGTATTTCTTTTTAAACTGTTATTCAGATATATACAAGTATTTATAGAGAGCCCTTTGGAATACCAGGAGTGCTGGTGCAGTCCCCACTGCCCCCTTAGTGCAAAAATCCCCGCTGACAGTAGGAAGCACTTGACAGACGAAAAACGCAACTATCCCAAGCCATAGGATGTAACCATGAGACGTTCCCGTTTGGCTCTTGCCTTTACCTCTCAGTGCTCAGACTTCGAGCCCCCGCAGAGAGCCTGGGAGAAGGCGAAAGGGAGGTAGTTTCACCTGCAGCATTTTAAATCATTCTGAGAGGGATAGATTTACAGTACCCCTTCAGGCCAGTGTAAAGGAGATGTACAATCCTGCAAACAGAGACTAGAGATGTTTTACAAATTGTAAAGACACGGAGACAAAGACACACGGCAAAGCCAGGACTGAAATCTAGCCAATCTTGCAAACTGCTTGATTATTCAGGCTCCGAGTAGGAGCTGAGACTTTATCCCCCAAGTGAGCAACCTTTGAACTCATCCCATGCTAAATTTCAGACTGCGTTGATGACTGCGTTCTTAAGGGGTACAGGTTCCATCAAAGGACTGAGAGCGCACATGAAAGCACAGCAACTGCAGAGAACAGGAATGAAGGGAAAAGCATTGACTCGCTGTGTGAATGTGAAACAGATCTCATATCTTTTATAAATATTTACAAAGTAATTAGAAAAAAGGAAAGAAAATACATATCAACAAATGAGGCACATCAAAACACTGTCACTAAAGCTTGCATTTCAAAAAAAAGTTAGGAGGAAGAGAAGGGCAGCTGTAGTCTATAGAAAACTTCATTAATGTTTTCAAATCACTCATAGGATTTAGGTGCTGAAAGGCATGCTAAATTGGGATTTATACATAATCAGATCATTGAAAAACATACAAATGGCTGCCAGAGTAAAGTACAATGTTCACTTTTGAAATTACAAAAAATCCTTTGTTTCAGAGAGTGAATTGACTAAAGTTTAGTTTCAGTGAAGCATGTTTTTGCTTTGGGTGTCATTATTTAGTTTGGCCTCCTTGCCAGAGAAACCTTTTTACTGACTGCAGTTCCTTCAACTGTTGTTTTTATTCTCCAGCAACTAGGAAAAAAAAAAAAAAGAGAGAGAGAGAAAGAAAAAAAAAAAGAAAAATCAAGGCTGTATCAGATGCTTCATATTTAAATGAGAACTGCTCAGTGTTTACCTTTAATTTTGAGATGGCAGTGGGAGAGAATTGCAGGGGGCTTGATTGCTTGCCAGGATTTCTCAAACAGATGGATTTGAGCCTCCTCACTTAAATTATCTGGAAAATCAAGTTGGACTGGTTGAATCAAATTGCTGGTGAGTGGGTAAAGAAAACATCCATCCATCCATCCATCCATCCATCCATCTATCTATCTAGGCACCTATATCACTCCCATCGCTGTGGTGTTTGTGCACCTTCAACAGCAATGTCATGCAGCAGCCTCAGATTCCACACACCACCAAACATGCCCTTGGCAAAAACCCAGCAGCTTTGCCAGAGATAAAGGATTATGTATGTTATGCCTGTGCATACTAAGGAAAAGATTTCTTGCACTTTAACAGCAGTTTCTGAGGTTTCTATGGCTAAGACATTCAAGCACACACATATCCTAAATCTTAGGACTTAGTGATGATGAATAGCTCTGAATGTGCTCTTACTGTAACTTCATCAAAACCTTATGATTAGAGAAGGAATAAAATACATATTTCCTTTTACAGTTAGATGGAAGTAGGAGGTAGTGTTTCCAAATGGTTACTGGGTAAACTAATTTGTCATAATTTTGTTTTCTTTGTTTTTCTTCTCTGTCTCTCTTTTCTTTTTTTTTTTTTCTTCATATGAGAACTGCCTGCCTCAACACCTGTAGAGACAGGAATTATTTAGATAGGAATTCATTCAGAGGAGGGGGGAAGGAAGTGGGGGCAGAGCTGAACTGTCTGTTTGGACATCCACCCTTGCTGAAGGTGGTTCCCATGGATACAATAGAAAAATACATTTCTCTGGAAAGGAGGAACGAAGTTCCAGTAGATAAGGGACATTATGTGTCCTGTACAAAGAGAACAAACTCTGATCTCCTCCTGAGCTGCACAGTCCATAAAGGATATTTGAGAACAATACAGAGGGTAACTGCAACCTGTGTCCAGGAGCAGCGCGATATGAAAACGTCTGAAGAAGGAAACAACCATTTCTTCCCCTCCCCGACCCAAACTTGGCAGATTGCACTGGCATCAAGCTAGTTTACAGGTATGGAAACAAGCAGATGAATTAAACAGGCTGCATACTTCATGGGATTATGTATTGCACGTACTTTATAATGATTTAAGAATCGATTTGTTGCCAAGAATCAGAGTAGGAAAAAAGAACATGCATCAAACTTTTCTGTATTACGTAAAGATGTACATAGTCTGAAGGGATAGTCCTTTGCATCAATGCATTGCTTTCTGAGCAACCACTGTCTTTATCACAGTTCCCATCTTCCTTCAGTTTTCTACCAGGTCAAGAGACTCTCTCCCCTTTCTTCCCATTGAACTACTCTATACAGTTAAGCTGTGGAAGTCCTTCCCACAAGATGCTGCAGATGTGGGATCTTAAATTTGTTCACACAAGATTGATTGAACGCATGATATACAAACACTCTGAGGACCATTAAGCACAAAGCCACCACCTCTGGCTCAGGAAACGCCTCTTGCCTGCATGAGGTGGGCAGGACCAGTCCTTGCTGCCCACTGGTGGAGGCAACATATGGGGCAAAGGACTTTGGTCTGACCACTAGAGAAGTTCTTACCCCCTGCTGTGTTTCATGGCTTCGCAAAGCCATAAACACACACCGGCTCTCCTAAATTTAGTCACTTAACCGAGATTCTTGAGTTAGGAAATGAGGTGCACCAAGGTGCCCCTGTAGCCCCTGGAGAGGGGATGAGAAGGAGGCACCCCCCGCACCCACCTCACACCTGAGTTACCCTCCAGAGATACCTCTCTCTCCATTGCCTAGAGACTGCTCGGCAGCCAGCGTTCTCAATTCCCTCAATGCCTAATGGCTTAAATTTAGGTAGGATAAATCTAGGCCTATGCTTTCATATGAGCACTTACACGGGAAATACTCACCACATAATTGTTGAGAATGGATGTCTAGTAATTGCCTAGAATAATAAATGTAAACTTGTACCGTAGAGGAACCGGGTTCATTCCAAACTGTAGAACCCAATCCAGCAAATCTGGCTGGAAAACTCTGATTTCTGAGCATTTTGTTTTAATGTTTTTAATACCTTTTTCATTTCTTTCTTCAAGGAACTCTAAAGCTGAAACGTGTTTTTAAAAAAGCATTTCAAGAGAAAAAAAATAGCTTGTTTTCTTTTGAAAGTCCCCAAAGGTCACTAGGGAAAAGCTTCAGTTTGCAGATTTCCTGTTAAAAAGAAGAAGAAAAAAAAAAAGAATAGAAAATGTCAGACAGAACAGACTGTCTAAAAATTGTTATTGTGGTCAAAAGCCACTTTTCAATTAAAAAAATACCAATGATACAATGTCTCCAAGTTCTAATCTTCAGTTTAGAAGTGCTTACTGATATAAATGGTATCACTGACTTCATTAAAACTGCTTATAAATAACAATTGTTATTTAAAGACATGCATAATATACTCTAAAATTATGGTTTCGAAAATGATACCATGCATTTCATTCAAGTCAATGCAATTTGAAGTCTCTCAGCATCTTGCAAAACTCAGATCCCTTAGCTGTTATTGGCAGCGATGTTTCATACATCATTGTTATACTGTTATTGTTTTATATTGAAATAACATCTGGACCCTGAGCTTAGACAGAGCATTAGTGTAATGCATACAGGTACAGTTTGTAAAAGGTTTTAGAAAAAATCACCATAACATGCCGCAACGCAAATGTAAACAGTTTTCAGTTTGACTATTAACGCAGCCACGTGACCAAGGTTGGGGCATAGGAGCTTTGTGCACACTTATTTAATTTGGGCTGGATTTTGTCAGCTTTGTTTATACGGAGTACCAGTGGAACCCCCATATGAATCAATGAACTATTTATAGAGCATGAGGCTGACCATGACTAAGGACATGTTTACAACCAGAATGGAAGGTGATGCAAAGAGCCCAAAGCCAGTTCTGAAACTGGTATTATCTCTGAAAAACAGTACATTAAAGTCAGACCGGTGTGACACTGTGACTACAACAGCATAGTACAGCAGAACTGGAGATTCGCAGTCCCTGACCCCGAAAAATGCAGAGCGCTTGTCCTAGGTGGAGCAGCCAGAGCCCATACTAGGGAGCACATGGCTTCAGCTCTCCTCCAAGCTGCCTCTATGGCTCTAACACACAACTGTTCATTTCTGCGTGGTTGTTTTTCAGCTGCATAGTGTGTTGTGAGGGCTGTGCTGTGGCCCACCAAAGGAGCGTTTCTGTACCACAAAGCTGAGAGTGTATGTTGCATGCTCCCTGGCGTGGGTTGACGGGAGGTGGGTGGTGTTTAGGGACACAGAGGACAATGGAGGCAGCCAAACCCAGTGCCGTTTAATGTAGTTATACTGCTTCTGGAGCAAATTATCCCAGAGCAGTGCCCAGGCTTTATTTCAGTGGCGAATCAGGACCCATGCCCAGGAGCGCCCCAGAGAGCTAAGCTGTTTGGTAGTGTAGCTACAGCTGCTGCCGCTGAGCCTGCTCCTCGCCAGACACAAAGAGCCTGTCCGGGAGGATCCCCCGCCTGGCTCCAGCATCATCCTCTGCCCAGCAAGCCCTAAAGACACCTGATGTGAGGCAGTAGCCAGCTGCCAGGCTGATGGGGACACAAAGCAGAGAGCTCAGCCTGCTGCCCTCCACTGCCGAGGAGCCACAGAGGAGCCTAAACTCACACGCGCTGGTCCCTAAAGAAATAAACCACCTGCTTTTCCCTCCACTTTTTTTCTCTCCTCTGAAAAAAGTCTCCATTTTCTTCCTAAACCCATCTGGGTTTGAGGGTCTCCTCTTCATCTCCCTCTTTACACTGAAAATCTGTAGCTGCTAAGTGTATTCTGTGCACAGGTCCCTGACATCGTGTTACCAAGATCTAGGTCACAAATCGTGAGACTAAACAGAGAAAATGTATAAATGGTTAGCTCCTAAACAAAAGTGTTTTCTTATTGTGTCTGCATTTTTTCTGCTAAAAGGTGTGTTTATAACACCCCTGGTTATGTACTCTAATGTTCTGTAATTCAAATGCTGTGTAAAAATATATATTTGCACCCCATCTCTACTACCTATAAAATAACCAATGGAAAAAAAAAAATGATCTGAAAAGCACAAGATTCAGATTCTAAAGTACTGCAGCCTGAGTGCCATTGTTTCAGCGAGGATAACAGCCCCATAAAGTTAGGGAAGATTATTTTACCCAGTGTCAGATGCGATTCAGTCACTGGAAGGTTCCTTATGCGCAATACAGTAGAATAAGTAAAGGACAGGATGTTGTTCATCTCACCCCGGTGTGTAAGTGAAAGAGGCTAGATGAACAGGCTCCCTGTGTTTGTTTCTCTACCCTGACAATAAAGGGAGTATAGAGCAATGCAGATGTCTATATTATAGATGTTTGAAGTTAGGTGTAAACAAAATATTTACTTCTGGACTAGGATGTCTTGGTGCCATAAATGCTCAAAACTCTTCTTTCAAACCTGCTAATAATTATGAACTTGGCCCTAATATCAAAGATATTTAGAGATGAAACATATTTCAGACTTCTTTTTTTTAATTTACTTTCTATGTTGTGGGGGGAGGTTCAGCCTTCAAGGCACATTTCGGTCACGTATTTAAGCTCTCCCTTATAATGAAGGCTACAGCTGAAGTCTAAAAGTTTCACGTAATCAAATGACTCTGGAAAGTGGGAATTCAATACTCCTCTTACCTTTGCTAAGAGTTAGTAATAACGACTGGGTTTATAATGTAAGAAGTTGAAAGAAGTTTTCTAGAAAAATGTAAGTGGCTTCTCTTAAAAAATTACAAATCAAGTCTCTCTTTTTCACAGTGAGTGCTGGAGATTAATGACTTCAGGAAAAAACAGAGCTGGTTGCACAGCTACAAACACACAACGTAATGCCTTTGAATGACACGTAGTCATTGTGGATCCTGCATGAAGAAAATGTTGCTAGGTGGTTGATAAATAAAAACAAAGTGGGTTGGATGCGTAGCTGAGTCTGAACATGAATTTTCAGAACCAGCAAATGAATATGACATGAACAAAGGAATCAACAAGGAAACAAGAAAGAGTTTCAGAGTAATGCTGGAGTTACTTGCATTGCTTTCCAGAGGTAATTAGGCATAGTCAGGTGCAGCAGCCGCCACTGTTATGTGGCTGCAAAAATTAAGGCAATAAAGACAAAAGCAAGTTAACTTTAAGGTGGAACTAAGGCAGCTTTCTGACATAGAACAACAAATTCAGCCAGTGCAAATGGTGGCCTCTGAACGGGCAGAAGAGTTAACTTAGGTAAGGAATGAAACAAGGTACGAACAAATCAAACAAGCTACACAGTAGGAAATAACATTTAAAAATATTTATTCTGAGAATTGTTTAAGTGTGGTCTAATTCTATTCAGCTGTGTGACACAAATGATATATAAATATTATTTTAAAGTGATAACCTGCAAAATTCTGTGAATTTGAGAGATGTAAAACTTGAACTGACAAGTTTAGCAAACTGAAGCAGGTTTTGATTTGTTTCATAGAAATAATTAGAAGTTGGTAAGCATCACCTCAAAGTTATTATTTTGTTACTCTATCCACAACTCGATAGTCTCTTCCTCTAACTTACTAAAAATGGGATCAGGCCATGCCTCCAATATCACGACTATAATTTGTTTGTACTGAGAAGTTTCCAATTTTTTTTTCTAACCATAGTTTAGCACAATATACCTAGAGACCTCAAGCTTAAAACATGGACAGATTTTCCCTCTCAAAACAGCAAATGTAACGTCCTGACCTTTGAATTTCACTAATCTAACAGTACAGCAGTATCCATTTTAAAGAAAGTGAAAAACATTTCCTTCTTTCCCTTGAAATTGGAATTTCCCTTCAAAGTGATGGCAGAGCAAAGGGAGGTTCAGAATAGGTGATATTCAGCCATATGGAGGGGTGAATTTAAAAGGCACCTTATGCAGAACACATGTTCAATAACTACTTTTTAAAAAATGTTCAAGCCTGCAGGGCTAGAAAAAAGAACTTCATACTACGGCTTCTAGCTGAAAAGGTCCTACAATAAATATTAGCTACATAGCATAGTCTCAGTAAAAACAGGCAAAACTCCCCCCACTGCTCTGATGGTTACAAACCTCCTTCTAATTTCCAGCTTCAATTTATTCATGGTGAGTTTATACCATTTGTTCTCATGCCAAACTTATCCTTTATTTTTAATAGCTTTTCAACCTCCCTGTATTTACCTCCCTAATGTATTTATAGAGAACGATCACACGTCTTCTCAGATCTTTGCTAACTTTTTCAGTGTCCTCTGGTAAAATACATTTAAAAGATACTGCTCTAACATACACAGCGCATGCAGTATACGGATTATGCTATAATTTTTTCTACCACTTGGAACGATCTCCACGGTTTACCCACAGCTTTCCACTGCTGAATACAGCAGTCATCCCAAACTTGGGTGTATATTTCCTTCTTAATATAGTCTCCTTTACATCCCTATACGTGTATGCCATGTATATTATTCTTGAAGAAATTACATTTTGCTCAGGCTGTACACAAATGAGTATATGAATATATGGTTTATTATTTTTAATTAATCATCTACACTGCTGTTAACCTGAAAGTAATGCACATTTCAAGTGCTCAGCACAAAGTAAACTGATGTAACACAGAGTCATCTCATGAAAACAGGTAGCATGTTGATGAGACAGTATAAACATTCACAAATTATGAGCCAGAATCCCAAATTAGTGAGACAGTCATAAAAGCCATGAAATTAAAGATATTTCTTGAGGTTTTCATGTAGCTTTTGACTTTTTATATTTTCATGGCCCAGATCTTTCCCTGCAACTGTAAGGATTATGTATCAATGTCATAAAAAAAGAGATGAGATTTTCTTGTAATTAGCTGACTTCAGTGAAGGTTTAGATAAAAAATGCAAAATATTATGAGACTTATGATAAAATCTTAAGAGTCAGCAGTGCTGAGTTACAGAAACAGAAAGCTGTAGGTGGCAGGAGCCAAGGGAACAAAACAGGCATCACTCGGCTGTTGATGGATTACCTGGAGGTCCAGAGAAGAACACGACTTTAGAAAAAAACAGGGGATTTAGAAGAAAAAACTGAAAGTCTTAACAGTGTTCACACTACAGTTTTGACAATTGCTGTGAAGGGGATCCCTTCTGATGAAAAATTGCTTCACGCAACACCTATCATAGCTCTGCATCATGAAAGAGTCTTTTTGGCTTCTTAACATGCCATCTTCTGCATACTTAGGCGAAGTCCTGCAGCTGCTGAAAGGTGTGCTGGATAGTAGCCTCTCTCAAATGGGAACTGCACAGCAGAGATCACCAGAGAACAGCTTGCTCTGGTCACAACCCCTCCAGCTGGGAGAGCGGTCAGCTGCGCGCCTCGGGCAATTTTCCAGCCTCTGTGTAGCCAGGAATGGATCTAGCCCAAGACGTATGAGGTACAATAGGTTTGAGCAAGTGCCTGAAAAGTCCGTAAAACCAAGGGAGTTATTGTGGACTGGATCTTGAAATCAAAAAAGAAACTATTATAGTTGCTTCAATGTGGGGGTGATGTGTCTGCGCTTCTTTGTACTTGTGAAAAGGCGCCAGCAGCATTCTGCACCACTTCTAGTCTGGAGGTCTGGGACTTCTGGAGGCCAAAGAGAAGCAATTGCATTGATGCCAATAAAAAGTATATGGTATGCTGAATTTTAGTTCAAAAGCAACATGACTAGCACACCTTCCAAGGGAACAAATAACCACAAAAAAGAAAATCAAACCATGGAAATTGTTTAAAGAAGAAAACTCACATTTAATTGAGAATTGCTTCATGTGAGGCAAGGGAGCCAAACCCACTGAGTGTTTCAGCTATGCTTGATTTATTGAGCACAGTGGGCTTGTCTCTATCACCTGACACAGTAATTTTAAACTATCTTTGAATTATCTTTTTTAATTAAATTTCTAAGGGATGATTGGATTTTCTGTTTGAGTGATTATTTGTTTGCTTAGAAAACACACTAGGCATCTTGCTGTTTGACCTTTCTTTTACTTCGGATGAGGACTTAGAAACACTTAGTAGATGGCCGCTTTGCTAACAGTCAGTCGATTGTAGCTCCAAAGCTGGTACATCCTTCCCTTGCAGGAGTCCCTCCACCACAAGAATTATCTGGTAACACAGACCTCGGGTAGCAACCTGCATGTTTCCCACAAGCTTTTGCTGCTGATGTACGCTATTTTATGTCCATCTGTTACCTGACAGCCATACTGAACACCCCTGTAGTCTTTTCTGTGGCTAGAGCTTGGCCATGGCTGAGAATACTGGGGAAGGTGTTGGAGAAAACTTATATGCTAGGTCTACATGTGAGAGGTTCAGAAAAGGAGAAGACAGGTGGTGGGGAATGAGGCTGTAGATGAACCTCAGCCTAAGCCAGTGTTTTGCATCAATGCATAAATAGTAATTGTTACACCTAGAAATAAACAGAAGAGGTTAACTTTCTACAAATCAAAGAAGAGTATGACCTGAAATGGGCATTTCACTGTAATTTCAATGGTAGTAGAGTTAAGCAAAGCTCAATGCTTATGTCTAGTCTCATCCCGTATCTCGTATCACAGAATCAGAGGCACAATATCACCAGTGGTTTTTGGTTGGTTAAAAACTAAAGAGAGGATTAAGCTACTTGGCTGCATTAACACTAGAAAAGCAGCACTAGAAAAGCACGTCCTAATAGAGATTGAATAGGCAGCAATCATTCTAATGCAAATGTTGGAATTAAACCAAGAAACAAATTTTAAAAGAATGACCTTTTCAACCACTCATAGCCACACTTAACCCTGGGATTTAGGCACACCTAGAGATTTACACTGATCTATGGAGTCCTTAGATTTTATCCCAAACAATGAATGAATGATCAGACCAGTGGCCATTAGACTGTTGGGTTTTTTGTTGGGTTTTTTTTTCTTCCTCTGAGGGAAAGATAAACATTACTGCTATTAAGAATTTTAATAAAAAGGATCACAGACAGACCTGGCTCCTCTGACAGTTTGCCATGCTCAGCTCCCTCTTTCGTTAGAAGCTCCCAACCAAATTTCACAGAGTTGGCTAGCGACCTAGTGAGCCGTTTGGGAAGGGAGTCTTCTCACCTAGTTTTGCACTTGTACCATGCAGACATCTATGTCTGATCTAGTCAAGCTAGTTATCACTCATGAAAGGATTAAGCACACAGGACACATTTCATCTGAACTGGCTTAGATGTTTCTGTTACGATAGAGATGAATCACACACTACAAGCACCTTTTTTTCTCCAGTGACTATTAAGGAGGACCACGTTAACTCAGATGTAAACATCTATTCTATAGACTATACGTAGGCATCTACATACAGTTCATATACTCCACCCTTTCATACTATTATGATATAACTTTATACATGATCCTAACTCTTTCTCGTTTGCCTACTTAATTTTGTTTATAATGCATAGAATATTTATGCATTATCAACTTTGCACATATCGTAACTTTTTCATTTAGGCATACCAAATTTCTGACCACACAAGTTCTGAACCATTCATTTTGACACATACAAGCGTACAAGTGCTTGCTCATGCCCAAGTAGAAAGCATATTATGATAGCTGATCTCATAATACCAATAAAAAATAGTGATTCTTCTGTGCTAAATTACCTCCATCATGACCTGCGGATTATCTGCAGATGATCTGTCCTCTGTGACACTCTGGCTGTTTCTCAGGCTGTTCTGCTTCACAGTTATGATTAGCTGTGATGAACTGAGCCAACTGACTCAATTTCTTAGTATCTCTGATTAAAACGTTATGCTTTTAAAACCAGTTAAACAGTTCTCATTTAATTCTAAAATTGGGTTTTGTTTCTGATGGGAAAAAAAGATTTATTTTTGCTTTATTTAGAATTTTCCATTTTAATGTTTCTGTCTCTTCCTGTTATTTTAGGGGTGAGGTTTTATGCTCTTCTTTCACTGGAAAAATCATTGGAGGTTTTTTTTAATGGTTGGAAAACATACTTCTCAACTTTTGAATCCTTTTAAACTTTATGTTAGAAAAAGTTTTGGTACAAGAACATTATTGGTTCTGTTTAGCCCCTTTCCCCTTGCATTCTCTATGTTTTCAGTGGGAGAAAATGAAGGAAAAGAGGAAAACACAATAAGTGAAAGGTGATGCATTACCTAAGGAACAGGGTCATATTTTTTGGTTTGATGTCCTTTGAAAAATTACACATTTGACAAAATTAATTTTTTTCACATTTGTTGTGTCAATTCATTTTTTGATATAAATACAAGCTTTCCTCAAGAAAAATGACAAGAAATTATAATTAGTAACTCAGAGACTTATATTTTCTTATAGTGCTTAGGACAAATAACCCAGACCTTCTCTGCTTTAAAAATGGCTTATTTCTTGAGCATCTTTGGCTAGCTGCACAGATATCTCATCCAGCTCTCATGTTTGCTTTCCATTTTCAAGCAAGCGAAATTTGCATCACACTATAAAAGTTTTTGCCCATTAATACTGTCCCCAGGAGAGTTGATTTTCAACTACTACACCAAAGCAGCCAGACAATACTGTTTCAGAGGGAAGGAAGGCAAAAAGTCTCTGCAGGTATTTATACTGCACCAGACTTCCTAAGCACTTCATGCATGAAGTTTTAACTAGATTTATGTGGAAAGTACCCTTCCCTCCTACTCCTCATTCCAAACATTAGCTTACTTCTATAAGCATTGCATCTGAAATCACTGAGGACACAGAGACAAAAGAGCCCATGTAGGCTTCTGGAAATTTTCTGAAAGTTTCAGCCAGTTCCTGACTTCCCCTGTCACTCCCAACAGATTTACGTGCTGGCGTAATGAGCGTGACTGATGAGCTGCTCTTTGTCATGAGCCACCTTATGGTCTGTCTGCAGAGAAAGAGTTTAGCAGCAGATAACCTTTGTATTGTAGGTTCTGCTATGAATGGGCAGATGAAAAGAAAATAGCTCTCAATAGATGTAAAGCTAGAGATAATTGAATAGAAAAGAAAGAAAGTAGAGTTCTGGAAAATCTCTGCAAGCATCGTGGGGAGTTTGGGACATTTGTGCAGTGCAGAAAGGCATGGAGTATTGGTGAATAATTTGTCTACATGATTTGACTTTTGAGACTGACTTTCATGTGGATATAAATGATCATAAAATGGTGCTTCTCAGCATTTTTGTTCTCCTCTGCCATGATGTGGAGCAACAGGGCACTAACCAAAAAAATTTAATTAACCCAGCAAGTGCTGAAACCCAAGCTTTTAGCAACCTACAGACTTTTACATGTGTACACAAGCTGTGATACATACACACCATTTCAGAGTTTAGACTGACGCATAGTCTAGGTATAGAGAAGACAATAGAGGTAGGAAAATAAAGAGTCAAGTTTTTTCGAGAATTCACTCAATAAAAGTAAAAATCCACTTTGATCCATGTTTTTAAATATTTCTCACAGAGATGAAAACAAGTAATTGTTTTCTCTTAATTCTTACTATGAAATGTCAAAGTAGTATTAATTTGCTGTTATTTGGCATAACAAGAGCATTACAGAGAAAAAAAAAGTCTTGAGCCAATATGTAAATATGACCTAGATTTTTAAAGGTGTTGAAAAGTATGAATTAATGGATTTTTCAAAGGTAGGTATTTAAGTGCTTACCCATTTAAGTGCTTACCCATCTTTAATCCCATTAAAGAGCCATCTGCATCTAACATTTCTTACAAGCTGTTTTGAAAACTGACCCTCTGTTTTTAAAGAAAAGGTTTTGGCCAGTCGTCTTGAAATCACTTGTATTCCTCTTGTTTTATAAAAATGTCAGTTATTCTATGAGGTAGCAGATATTAATGTACCACACAACCAGTCAAACACCATAAATAGTTTCTAGCAAATAGTTTGAGGTGTGTACATTTTAAGTAGTTTATGGATAACCTATGTGCTCAACTGACTTGCATGGAAGCTTTCTCAGAAATAATTTAGAGATATTTCACAGAGAGAGAAGAAGATTTTTTTTTTGGACTATTTTCTAGGAGTTGTTCTCCCAGCTCTGCAAGACATTAATTAGAGTTCCCAAAATCAGGGGTTTTTTTGGTTTGGGTTTGTTGTTTGGTTTTGGTTTTTTTTTTAACGTAGACTATGCTTTCCCCTCCCCAAGGTTACCTTCTGTATTTTGCAAAAATAAAGCATGTAAATGCCTACTTTAGAAACTGGAACAGGGAATTAAAATGATATTCAAAAGGAGCTGAATTCATCTAAAACTAAAGTACATTGTCAACCACCTCCACTTGCTCCAGGCACTGATGCCATGATTAGCTATGCAAGAAGCTACCTGCTGGTTTAGAATTATATGAAGTCACCTCAGGGTATCTACAAGCTTCTCACGCACAAGATACTGACAGTTTTTTTACTTGGCTTGAAACACGGTTGTTGCTACATCCAAGTACTATATCATAGATTGTTATTTCACAAGCTGTCATTAAGGTAGCTTGCCTTATTCTCACCAAACAATTAGTCTGCAAACAGTAATAGTTTGTTCCAAATACCCTCAAAGAGTACAAGACCTCTAGCATCTGAAGTATGAACGTGCACTGGTTTTTAATAATAGAGAATTAGGAAAAAAAGTATTATAGTCTACCTTTACCTAGCAACTTAAACTGAGGAGTGGTGGCAGGAAAGGGGAGACTTATCACGGTACAAAGATGCCTAGTAACAAATGTACCTGCAAATCTGGACAGTGATATGTACCTACAGGAGTTTGGAGCTGAAAGTGTTTTTACCTGAACTGGCCAACTTTCTTTGGAGAACCGATATTTTATTTTAATTGTTTACTGTCAGTTACTGTGTACATGAAAAGCAAATCCGGGCAGTTCTGTGGATTAGATATAAGAGCACATAGTTAAGCTCTCTCAGGATGAGCAGCATAAATGCTGTTTATTCTGTTTAAAGTCAGGGAGAATACTTCAGCCAGAAGGTGTTTGACCTACATTCAGTGGTCTTTTTGCACACTTGGCTTGATGATACCAGGTTATCACCAACTGACACTGCACAAGGAAAGGATGAGCAGTTCCGATCAGATCAGATGTTTTGCACCCATCCCTATTCAAATGCATCAGTAAAACTCAATGTGGACAATCAACTCTTTGCCCTTCCAGTTTAAGGTTTCTCCTAGGCTGAAGTCAACAAACTCTACTGCATTTTGCAGCTCTTCTCTGACATGAACAAACATTTCCTTAAAAAGGTGTTTCAGTAATTGCTCACTTCATTATTCAAGATTTAGTTTGAATCAACTGACTCATTTTTACTTGTAGTCTAACCAGATCTTCCTTGCCATAAAAAATCAAGCCTAACAATCAGTCTTCACTCTGATCTTCCCAGCTTCTGTGCTTACTTACTCATTCCCCCTGAAGTGCGTCCATACAACCTTCCTCATCCTGGTCCTTTTACGTTTCCAGATGGCACTCATGATATTTACATGTGTTTGCATGTCAGGAATCCCTGCTTGGCACAGTGTGGCACAAAGGTGCCTGCTAATAATTCTACCAGGGAAGATGGGAATAGCTGCTGTCAGCACCAGTCTGGAGTAATCTGCACCTTTGAAAATGAAACCATTTATATTTAGATACATAAATATAGACTGAAGAATCTAAATTTAATTCTTAGGTTGAAATGTTGATCTCAATGAACAGACCCCTCTGGTGAAAGCTGCAGAGGAATGGTATTATTAAAGAGTTGAAGAGGATGATCTGAACTCTTTGCTGCATTTATCTCCTGGTACAACTCTGTGGCCCTTAAGCAAACACTTCCTTGAAAATTAGGTTTACCTTAGCTAGCACGCAGGATTCACATTTTAACGTGACTGGCATTAAATCAAAATACAGCCCCTAAGCAATAACAAAAGCTACTTTTATAACCAAGGAACTATATCAGACATACTGTCACGAGGACCATATAGCTGTGCTTTGGGAAATTCATGCACAGGAGTGCGCGAAGGGCTCAGAATAGATGAGATGTCACGTACAGAAACAGAGGCATACAGACACACATATATATGTATATACATAAGTAGACAGTCTTCCTGTCTCAAAGATCTTATACTGTAATCACAGACAAGAAGTAACATCAGAAAACCACAAAAATAGGAAGCAGAGGGAAGGAGGAAGAATGGAAAATAATCACCCTAATGCTAATGTATTTACTGCTTCAGCTGAGATTTCACACTATATGTTATTCAAAAACATACTCATTAGTGACTTCAAAGCACACGGAAGTCAACATAAAGGCTCCTATTTGTCTGCCATAGACGTTGAAGCAGGCCTTTGAAAATACATGGCTACCTGCTTTGTGTCAGATGGTGTTAACCAATGCAAAATGTCACTCAGCGAAACAATCCACATGAAAAGCTTTTCTGTTTCTTCCATATTTTGCTGTCAGCTTGTCATATGTGAATTGCTTCACAATAATAAACAGACCATGGCAGGTTTGATTAATATCAGGTTTTATTACAGCAGTTGCAACCATTAATTATCTGGCTGACTAATGATGAGATGTAATGTGGTACTTATCTAATAGCCAAGGGTATCAAGTTCATTAAAGTTCATCAAATATAAAACTAAAAAAAATTGGATGCTGCAACTTTTCTAGAAGTCTCATAAGAACAAAATTCTCCAGCATGCACATTCATATGACTTCTTTTTTCCTGTCATGATATAAAACTCAAGCTACATTAAACAAGAAGAGCAAATGAAAATTAGTTGGAAGACTATTTCAAGTTGCTCCCATCTTAAAATTATTTGTTCTTCCCGAAAAAATATTTAGTAGCTTCCTTAGTGGGTGTTTTCTGTTATGACTTAAAATTATATCTCATAAATCCCTTGAAGAATTATCCTAAAAATACAGGGTGAAACACAGGCCTATTGAAGTCAATGCCAAAACTCCCATTGACTGCAGCAGAGCCAGGATTCCACCCACATTAAGATTCAAAACAAGAAATTACAAAATGTCCTTTTTTGTAAATGTTTAATACCATTGTTCAATGCCCCGTTCTTCAGTGTTTTTAGTCTTCACTTTTACCTTGTCTTTGAATGAAGTTGTAAATCCTAACTCAACTTACAAACGATCTCACAGTGTGCTTTTCATGCATATGTTTATATTTATAAAAATATTCACCATGTCCTCACACAATATCTAGAAAGAAATACAGCATGTGCACTTATTTCTTGCTTTTGTGTGTCCAAACATTTTGTTGCTACAATTTGCATGTATATTAAAAAGCTTGATTAAGGCAACTGAAAAAAATCTACTTGTAAATGACTTCAGCGATAACTGCTTGCCTTAGAGAAAAAGCACAATTTCTATAACACAAGATAAGAACCTTTCTTAAACACACTACATCTTGAATTTTAAGTGTTTGGCATCCAGATGACATTTTAACAATTTAATGCTAATATCCAGGAAATAATAAAGTTACTATAATTAATACACAGAAATCTTGCTTGTGAAGCTCATGGGGCTGCTACATATGCAGCATATCCAAATCAAGACAAAAAAGCAAGGAAACAAAACCATAAGCTACATGAAAGCATGCAGATTCTACTTTTCCTTTCAAAACTTGCTTATTACTGTCAGAGTCCCAGGCGCTACAGTCCTAATGGACCTTCTTTAAGAGCCCCAAACTCCCACCACCCATTTAACCACTCTTCCCAAACAATCATTTAACCTGACTTTGCTCTCAGAAAATAAAAGCCACGGGATGAATATAGAGTCACTCGCGTTGAGGGACAGTCACCTGGGAAACACAAAACCAGACCAGGAGGGAGAAGAAATCTCACACAAACACGGTGGATGCGTGAGCACAGCGGGATGGGCGCATCCGTCTCCGGCACTGCCCGGTGCAGAGTGGCCCAGGCAGCCTGAGTCGGTCGGTGCCTCCCTTCAGAGAGGTTCAGATTTGAGGGTCTGAACTTCGTTAATGAGAAATAAATAACCGAGGTTGCCATACAATTCAGTCCTGTCTGCAAAAGTTTTAATGAGATTAAGAATTGCAATGAAAATGTATAATTAATCTGCCGGTTTTATTCTAGCTCTTTGGATTTGCTTGCCAGATGAAAATGATAATAGGATGATATGGCCTCTCATGCAAGAACCTAACTGCCTCTAGCTTCAGGGTATTAGATGACTTGTTCTCACAAAAGGAGATATTAATAGTACTCATTAGCAACAGACTGACTTTCTCTCTACTGGCTTATAACTCAGAAAGGCAAGAGTCTGTTTTAGTGGGGCCTGGGCAGTGTTTATTCAGCACACTCAGAACGTGTTGGTGGTGAGTCTGAGGAAAGGAGGAGGCAGAAAAAGGAACACTTTACCCTGAAGAGCTCTGATGTGGCCCTGGGTGGCTGGGAAAGCATGACAGACAAGTGAAGCAGCTCGTCAGCATCTTCAGCAGGACGCTCGTCAGAGTGAAAATGACTTGATGACACCCAGGAGTACGTAGCCTACCGCTGATCTAAATTTTGCAAGAAACAAAGGCATAACTGCTTTCAATTCTAGGTGGCATTATGTTTTGTGTTCACGTAAGATCTGAATTCTGCATCTGTCCCACCTTCACTCTCACAGATGCAGCGAAGAAGGTGATGATTTTCTAGAGACCTGTAAAAGTTCTCTACCCTTTGTAGCTGTCTCACCCACAACGTCCCATACTGCCTTTCTCTGGTCAATTATGAGAATAATCATTGCTTTATGTCCTCAAGGTGAGAAAGAGGCAGCAGCACATTCCTTGCAGAAGCTCCACAGGACTAGAAATAACTTGCTCCTGTGACCTCTCAGAGCTAAACCTGCTGATTTCTTGAAGGTGGAGCAGACTCCTTATTAATTCTGGCATTTCCTCCATATAGACCTGTAATCACAACTTCCTTGTTTCAGACTGACAGCGTTGTTTCTGACCTATAAACTCCTGAAAGCCTTGACAAGTGTTTACCTCGAGGATTACCTCTTTCCCTGCTCTGTGCTGCTCCAGCTGAGAAAAGTCAGTTGAAATAATACTCCCTGAAGACAAGAAGCTGTTGGTGTACCATGGAGATGAAACAAGTTTGGTTGGCTATCTGGAGGAATAATGTTATTACTTTGCTGTTAATGTGAACTGGACTGCACTTTTAAGGATCTGTATAGGGTCCCTCAATGCTGCTACAATGAAGTGATACATTTATGATACAACTTTTGAGTCACTAACTCCAATGCATTGCAGAATGAGGAGCACAGAAAATGAACAGCAAAATGATACGGAGCCCGTGTGCTGTTAACTGCTCAGAACATTATAGAGTGTTGCAGTAGGATTCACACGACACCTGGTTTCTGCTGCTGCTCTTTTCCAGGAGCAAAGTGTGATCTTCTTTTATGCAGCCATACTCCTTCAGGCTGGGAGTCACTTAGAGAAAGTTTCTCCCTGGCCCACAAATATTTTTGAAGGTCTTTCATACTTTAGCAGTTAAGCAACCCTGGATCAATGGTGCCCAGAAGCAAGTGCCACTGAGACAGTCTAAGCCCCTTCTTTCCTCCTTAGAGTGCTTCCTTTTTCTTGTCTGGATATCTGGTCACCTGAAACCATGGTGGCCAGCATTAAGACAGCTACAGGTACAGGGGTATGTGACTGTATCTAGGATTATAGTTTTAGTCTCTCTCTCTGTGTAGGAGACAACTTAACTCTCGCTCCTCCCTGCTGGGGATGGTCTACATCCTTGCCCCAGAAATATTTGAAACAGGTCTTGTGGAGCTTGCACTACTTCCAGTAGTGCATGGAGAATTTCACAGGTATTTCAAGGATCCCTACACTCACTACTCTATACCCATGTAATATCCTACAGGCTAGTCAGTCTCACCTCTGTGCCCGGGAAGATCATGGAGCAAATCCTCCTGGAAACTGTGCTAAGGCACATGGAAAATGTGGATGTGATTGGTGACAGCTAGCATGGCTTCACTAAGGGCAAATCATGCCTGACAAATTTGGTGGCCTTCTACAATGTAGTTACAGCATTGGTGGATAAGAGAAGACCAACTGACATAGTCTACCCAGACTTGTGCAAAGCTGTTCTGCATTACAATCTTCTCTCTAAATTGGAGAGACATGGATTTGACAGATGGACCACTCAGTGGATAAGGAATAGGCTGGATGGTCACACTCAAAAAGTTGCAGTCAACAGCTCAATGTCCAAGTGGAGATGAGTGGTGTTCCTCAGGGGTAGGTATTGGGATCGGCACTGTTTAGCATCTTTGTTGGATACATGGACAGTGGGATAGAGCGCACCCTCGGCAAGTTTGCCGACGACACCAGGCTGTGTGGTGCAGTCGACACGCTGGAGGGAATGGATGCCATCCAGAGGGACCTTGACAGGCTTGAGAGGTGGGCCCGTGCGAACTGCATGAAGTTCAACAAGGTCAAGTGCAACGTCCTGCACGTGGGTCGAGTCAATCCCAAGCACAACTACAGGCTGGGCAGAGAATGGATTGAGAGCAGCCCTGAGGAGAAGGACTAGGGAGTTTTGGTGGACGAGAAGCTCAACGTGACCGGGCAATGTGCACTTGCATCCATATCCTGGGCTGCATCAAAAGAAGCGTGACCAGCAGGTCGAGGGAGGTGATTCACCCCTCTACCCGCTCTCATGAGACCCTACCTGGAGTACTGCATCCAGCTCTGGGGGCCCCAGTACAAGAAAGACATGGAGCTGTTGGAGTGAGTCCAGAGGAGGGCCACGAAGCTGATCAGAGGGCTGGAGCATCTCTCCTGTGAGGACAGGCTGAGAGAGTTGGGATTGTTCAGCCTGGAGAAGAGAAGGCTCCGGGGAGAGCATATAGCAGCCTTCCAGTACTGGAAGGAGGCCTACAAAAAAGCTGGAGAGGGACTGTTTACATGGGCATGTAGTGATAGGACAAGGGGGAATGGGTTTAAGCTGAAGGAGGGTCGATTTAGATTAGATGTTAGAAAGAAATTCTTTACTGTGAGAGTGGTGAGGCACTGGAACAGGTTGCCCAGAGAAGCTGTGGATGCCCCCACCCTGGAAGTGTTCAAGGCCAGGTTGGATGGGCCTTTGGGCAACGTGGTCTAGTGGAGGGTGTCCCTGCCCATGGCAGGGGGGTTGGAACTAGATGATCTTTAATGTCCCTTCCAACCCAAACCATTCTGTGATTCTATGTTTCTATGATTCTATGATCCGACAGTCCCTGTCATGGTGAGATAGTACCTTCTCTCATTTAGATATAGGGTAGCCATAGCTCTGCTTATGTAGTCATTTGAAACTAAAGGATTAATTGATAAGAATATTCTTTCATGTCAAAGCTGTGATCGCTCCTTCTCAGCACACATAATGAGACTGTCAAGGGAACAGGGTGTAGTAAAGGATTATTCCAGGTAAAGCTATGAGGACTGGATGGTATATAGTGATGGGACTGCTGCACAGGGATATAAAAGCAGTACGCAGATAGGCTGACTTTAGTCTAACAAGGTTCCCCACTCCTCCAGGACTGGTTCAGGGCACTTAAAGCTAGGCTTCTACTCTGCTTTTTCTACAAAGGCAGACAATTGAGACTGTCCTCCCCATCCTGAAGTTCACCTTTGGAAGCACAGACTAGAAACCAATTTGGGCTTAAGTGACTTTTCAGAGTGAGTGCCTAAAGCTACCATAGTCCCACCACTGAGGAACAGAGAAGACTATTGCCCTTCCTTCTCCTGTCACTACCTAGCTGAGCTGCCCTCCTGCCAGGGACTCTGCACAATATAGATAAAGTGAGGAAAGGATGCACAGAGGATAAGTCTCAGAGGCTAAAGCTCAGGTAAACATACCAGAGCTGCTCATTAGCTGAGGCAAAGCTAGCAACGTAGCTGTGGCAACAGAGAACTTGGAGCGAGGTGCAAAGGTTGATCAAAAAACTGACAAAATACTTGGGTCGTTAGCTCATGCCGTGTTATGTGCCACAAGGGCATGGTTGCTATCAGTGCCTAGGGAAGGAGGCACAGATCAAAGCTGACAGAGGCACATCTGCACAAGCTGAAGTCATTGCGTGAAGCTACGCAAGGCAACAAGCTCCCAGTCAGAGATGTTTGGTGGGGATGGAGCAACTCAGTTACCAGAAGATGCTACTTTTACCTTATACACTGTACACGCAGAAGTCCTCCGTACTCAGCAGAAGAATATCTAAGAGATAGCAATACTGTACAAGTGCTTGAATGTTAAACCTATTTGTGTCCTTCTAGTAGGGACTTTGTTCCACTAGACTCTTCCTCTTGGTTTTCTGCAAGGTCAGAAAAGGTAAGCAAACTTCTCAGTCCTCGTTTTGTCTGCCAATGTTACCCACAGGGGGTCAGAAACCCCCTTACATCATCTTAGATGTTTGTTGCCTTCAGAGGAATGCTCCTGTGCCTAAGGAAAGCTCAGCTGTGTAGACCATGACCAGACTGATTGTGTTTCACAACACAGAGTTCAAGTTGGAGGGGAAACAAAGCAAAGTACATGTGCTCCTGTCGTACCCATTGCCTCTGACAGAGATGGTATTTCAGAAACAGTAAAAATACCAACATTTTCAAACAGTGTTAAGTGCAGTTGGACCTTAAACCTGTATTCTGGCATCCACAGTGCATAATTAGCTTTAATATCAGAGCTGGTGAGGAGTCACAGACCCTGTTAAGAGACAGGCAGGAAGACTGTTAAGGGAGCTGAGACTATCTGTAAATTAGGAGAGTGGTCTCAGGCCTACCTTTGGATTAAAAAACTCCATTTTTACAGCACCAAAGCCCAGATCCTCAAAAACATTCAGATGTTAAATTCCCATTGACCTCTCTTTAAGGTTTCAGGCTTTGAATTTCAGCATTTTGGAACCAAGTACATAAACATGTTCCTCGGGTCTCTCTAAAATCAACATTAACCTTCCATTTATTTCCAGCTTATAACTTATATCAAACAGTGATGACAGAATTCAAGGCAGAATATTTGACAGGTAATAATAACATCGCATCTGATCGATTGGTGATTCTGGGTGAAAATCCAACAAGGACAAACAGCATCAAATTCTTTTGCTGTATTGTAGTCTTTGGTCATACCCCTATGACTGCTGAAACAAATTGCACCTACAAATGCTAAAACCATGTGTGGACTGTATGAAACAAGCAAATTTAAACTGGAATTGCATTTACAGAAATACATTGATAGAAAAATAGATATTGGACCTACAGAATGAAGAAAGCATTCAACTGTATCTGCATTTCTGTATAGTTTCTAATTTGAGTAAGATTTTTATCTGTCCTTGTTTTCCTCAATATGCTGGTTCCAGGATACCCTAAGAATCACACTTCCATAACATATAAATGCTGAGAAGTGTAAAAAGCTTAGAAAATAATCAATTTTGATAACTTGTAAAAATTATCAATAAATGTATGTTATTAAAAAAAAAAATGAGCTCTAAGTGGTATAATGCTTTGAAAAATAACTTGTATGTATTTAATGATATAAATAATTTATAATTTGTTCTTTAAAGGGATTTCAAAATCACTGAGGATATTTAATTTTAAAAGTTTGTAGAGATATAATGGTGAAGAGTACCTCAGAACTTAAAATGTCTTGTTATGCTGATCTTGTCAGTTCCTATACACTGATCATGTGGATAGGTATAATATTACATGTAATGGAGAATGAGAAATTTGCTGAAATCCATGCTTGAGGAGGGAGGGAATACCAATTTTCAAAAGCGCCTGCTAAATATTGAATACGAATTTTAAAAGGAAGAAAGGTTATTAAATTAAAAAAAAAAAAATCAGTTCCTGACTGAACCAAAACTATAGTCTTTAAATGGAAGATCACTCAAAACATTTTGCTTGCCCACTGGCCATTAAGTTGTCCATGAATATTTTTGGCATTAAGTAGTTTAAATTAAAACCAGAGTGCTCTATTTCATCACAATTTTTTTTTTTGATACCCAATGCCAGACACTGTAAGGTTTGAATGACAGAGCCACATCGCAGTTTTTAATTCCAAGTGTAACCTGCGGAGAGGCGTGAGTGTGTGAGCAAGAGCATTCCAACTGTGTCTAGAGTATCTGGATTGCCAGACTTCAAATCCCTAGTAAACAGCCTGTTGGAAACCTAAAAATAGCTGGACATGTGCAGGACCTGATGCAGCAGCTTTTAGAAGGAAGACTCCCAAGCATGGGGACAAACAGAAGGCATTAAGAGTTCAATGAGTTATTATAGCTGATTTTCATTTTAGTTTTTTCATCATTGATGTCTACCTTGTTATCGTGCTATAAATACTGTTCTGAGTCAGGACATCAGTTAGATACTTAGAGGACTCTGAAACGTAATTTTTTCAGTTTTTACAGCCACACAGTAAAATTTTATTTCTTTTTTTCCTACCTAAGTATTAGCAAAACTGTCATTATAGAGAAAGTCTACGCATCTGGTCCTTACTCTTTGGTAGCCAAACTCCAGTTATTTCAGGAATAGAAGGACTTGGTCTTTTTCCCCTCAGTCTTGTGAACTAGTCTCCTAGCACCTAACAATACCTCAGTTTCTGGGTGTCCAGAAGTTGTTCTGCAAATATTCAAGAATTCACTTAGCATATGTGGAATTAATTTCTGCTATTGACATGTTTTGGGTTGCATGAAAGTCTTTCAGTAAAAAACAAAGTGCCACAGGCCATCTTAAATATTTCCTTAAAACAGCTGGCCTAAGTGTATGGCATACGTGGCTTCCATCGGATATGGATGAGGGAGAAACGAAACGATCTTCAGTTTTCTAAACAGTAAAAAAAAATTGGGTTTTTTAGGGTTTTTTAGTTGTCTTTAGTCACAATCTGGCATAAAAGGGAAATGTTGAGAGCACTGCTAGCAGTATCTGCAAAGGGTGTACACCTTTAAGCACCCGTCTATGAAACTTTGGAGGCCTCCCCAAGAAATGCTTTTCCATAGCACTCCACTTCCTCGGTAAAGGTCTCAGTATCAGTATGTCTTTCCCCTCAGTGCTGCAACACAATGCGATAATTAACACAAAGTGATAAAAAGTGGGATAGCAAAATACTTGCTCATTGGCCCAGGAGGCAAGTGCAAACAATTGCAGCTCTGTCGAACTTACATGCATGTATGGTTTATCAAATAAATGCATTTGAAATACAATTTATGTATAAAGCTCATGATGTTCTTTTCTGACTATTACTTTGCTGGAATTACAGTGTAAACATGTTATATAAAATGTTTTGAAGTCTTAAAATAAAAAAGGCCTGGCACTTGTTATGTATGCCAAGGATTTATATTGCAAATATACATGCGTGCTGAAATACTCATATTTCAGCATCTTATAGCGCCTTACATATGTAGTTCATCCTTTCCAAAGAATTTCATTGCAGGGATGTTTTGAGCACTGCTCTATTTATATTCATCCTGCAGCAAAGTACATTCAGAAACTACTTCCATGACTTCAGTACCTATTTTGAAAGAACTCTGTTCTGGTGCATTTATGTCTTACATACGTACTTAAATCCAATACAATGACTGTGGGTAGTTACTGTAAGGGTGTGTGTACCAGAGACATTATGCATAACATAGGAGGACTCCATCAGTCATTTCACCCCAGACAGAGCCAGAGGAGCTTTACTATTACTGTGTGATACAGATGCTGTTAAAGGATCATCTAGAAGTATATGTCATAGAAATTTTAGTGTGTTTAGATGTGAATAACAAGCATAAAAGTTCACTATGAATTTTCAAACATGTAAAATCTCAAATGAAAGCAGAAGAAATATTCTTTTGGTTTATTTCTTGCAGGGGAAAGTAAACCAGTAGTTCCTCTTTGTGCTAAAGGAAATCAAAGTGCTACGAACAGCATAACCTACATTTTAACAATGGTTCATTCCTCCATGATAATCCATTTTTTAACATTTACACATGTGAATATTTTTTTCTTTTAAGTGTATGTAACTGTAAAGACAGTGGACAAATTTCAGTACCCTTTGATGCCATCAGTTCTTCTTTGTAAGTCAAAAATACTCCATTTTTCTATTTTGAATTTAAATGTGTCCTGAAGCATGAAATTAGTATCACTGCTCAGGGTGGGTCAAACCCAAAGATTCAAATCTGGGCTCATTCAAAATGTACAGGAACTTCAATAGATTCCAAAACCATACTGGGATAGAAAGCCAAGCTCCCATTCAGATGGATATCAAATCTCATCAGAATGATGAATATCTCCTAACTTATCATTAGCTTTTCCATGATGTCTATACTTGAAACTTCACCATAATTAGGTTAAGAACCTAATCTATCCCATATGGATTTGAGAATAATGTTGTGGGTTGTTTTGTTTTTTTTTTTTCCCCCACTCATCTGCTTTACTGAAGGAAAGTACAGGAAAGCACACTATGAAGTTAACGTGTGGTGAAGCTTAGGATGTGATTCAAGGAAGTCATCATGAAAGTAAATACAGGGAAGTTGTGAAATATGGCACAGAACCGTACTATTAATTAGCAAATAACACTTTCTTCAGCAACCAAAAAAATAATGAGCAAATGGAATGCCTCCTCCCTTTTTCCTCCTCGTGTACATCTCTGCCTTCTAGCAAATTGCCGTCTGACATTCAAACCGTGCTACGCCTGGAATTACATAGTGCCCATTCTGAACATATATTCCATGCACCGACAGACATGAGTGACACAGGAGCCACAGCACCCACGGGGGCAGGGGACTCCAGAAGGAGGGGGGAAACAGATCTTCTCTCAAGTGACTCCGGGACAGACCGAAAAACAAGCAGCTATAGGCATTCACTGAGGAGGCTGTTCTACCAGGATTTTGAGTACTGCCTAGGCACCTGGGACCCAGTGCAAGCTTGCCACCTAGGCCCACTCCTAGCTGAGGCACCAACATACTCTTGAGGCTTTCTGCCAGGAACTGCATTGCAGAACGGTGTCGGACCCAGGTCTTGCAAAGGCTTTGGCTAGCACCCCAACCACCAGAAAATCCTTCCTCATGTTGTTCTTTATCATTCAAATGCTGAAGAATGGTCTTGTGGTTTAGCCCCAATCGGGATCAGAAAACATGGAGCCAAGCACCCCAGGCGTAGGCAGGTGCAACACGCATTGTAATCGGTTGGAGGCACACCCGCCTTAAATCAAAGGTACATTTGCTTCCTGGCTCCTGTTCCTGGCTTGGACCCTGTGCAAGTCACTGGAACTGGTGGTGCTTCTGTTTCCTCACCTGTAATTTTAGGATAATGAAACTGGCCTACCTCCCAAGGCTACTGTGAGGTTCCACCAATGCAGACTCACAGAGGACAGCAAGACCGGTGGTCAGGAAGCTATATGCAAATGCGCTGTACAGTTATCATTAATGTTACTTGCAGAGGAATCAGATATGTAAATACACAAAATCATTTAGTTTTATTGGTTCATTATGTGCCAGTGAACTAATTGCAGATTACTATGTCATTAGTCTTAAATAATACTCTTTCCAGAGTTACTGAATTGCTCAGTCAAGCATCAAAGCCTGTCTGAATATCTTTAAATAATTTGGGTCATTTTCTCCTTCATATAAATGAGTGGCTGTGGTTTTACACAGCTGAGAATTCGGCTCCCGAATTTTTGTTAGGTAAGGTTTCAATCACTGCTGTCAGCCAGTACGAAATGTTCTAAACTGCTTGAAAAATTCTTGAAAATGAATAACCTGGACTGTTAGGCACATCCCTTCTTCCGCTCCGGAGCTGCCCGTGTGGCATTCCTGGTGGGAAGCTGAGTTGCAGGAAGGGTAAGCGTGCTGTGGTTAATTGGTAGGGCTGCAGCCTGGCTCCCATCCCACTGGCAGCTCTCAGGCATTCCTGGTGCAGCCCGACTGCTGCTGCATCACTGGTGGCATCAGCCCAGCTTTAGATGGGGCTGTGTAGGTTGTTGTTGTTGTTTTGCCATGCAGCCAATATATTCCTGAGGAGCTCAATTGGGAGGAAAATGGGAAATGTTAGTAGCATACAAAGCAGCCAGTTCCCCAGAAAAGACATTTCTTTCCCTTGCCAAAAATCAAAGTCTGCTATATACAAAGGAGGCATTATAGCTTCTCATAAAAAGGTCACAAGAATCTTTTGTAATGAGAAATGGTGTACAGCCTAAATATAGGATCTCTCCCAGAATTCCTATAGCGTGTAGATTAAATTCTGTTAATTGGTAATGTGGGGGTTGCTGCTATGTTGTGCCATACAAAACTCGGCAGTTGAAAAAGAAGAAACCCAATCTATTCAGTATGTAGCTATGTAACTGGAAGGAGGTGTCGTTATACATATTTTAAAGCAGAAGAATTTTAATTCATCTGCAGAATATTCCAAGATGAGTCACTGACCTCTCAGCCTTTCATGGAAAATGTGTATGTTTTGTTTGTCTTCCTTCCTTCATCAGAAGTGTAACCTGTGGCATGTGCATTTGCGCAAGGGGAGATAATTGTATGTCAGCTTTTAAAATGTATCATAAAATCCATATTGTGAGGTGTTCCTGGACAACACATGCCATCATGTAAAAATTCCTGAGTATAGAATTACATCACAAGCCATTACTGTGTCAAAACACGTAAAGATTAGTTTTTAATGGCCCCTGGATCAATAACGAACATTTGAAATGTCCCTGAATACATATTCACAAGATATAGTTTTGCAGGCTTGACAAGAGTTCTTACCCAAAGGTGATGGAAGCTGATTAATTACAATTAACTATAATCCTGTTTAGAAAGCAGCAGTTGTTCAATAATATATCATGTGCTGCACAGGGAAATGGGAGTGGGGATTTCTCCCCAATCTATCTTTTGTTGTAATGTTCCTGAAAGCTTCTCAAATCCCAGTCCTATGTGGTTTCCACTAAGAAAACCTCATGTTAGAAAAGTACCCTCAAGTCAACTTATCCACTTAGCCAGTGGTTAAGGAAAAAAAAAAAAAAAAGAAGTATTTGAAGAAAATGATGGAATTTCCAAACCTTATCTTGGCCCTGCTTAATCTAAAAATCCTGCCTGGCCTTTCAAATATTGTTGAAAACCTGGCAGGCATCACAAAAGCAAAGCAATACATATTAGCTGTGCTGTTAGACGTTCACTTCTAGGAAGCTCTGTCCTTTTGACATTACAGATATTGAAATGGGGAATTACTGGCAATTTTAACGTCAGAAAACTCAGCCAGCATTTTCCATGGAATAGCTTTTCCCCTTTCTGACTATACTTCTAACTACTCAGAAACAAAACAGTCCTTATCTGCCAGTACATTTTCTATTCCACTTTCAATCATTATTCCAGCAACACCCTTACTCAAAAAGTGTGCAGATTATTAATAATAAAGATCATTAGAAGAAAAGCAGCTTTTGCTATGTGATAATTTTTTTTTTTTTGGTGGCAAAGAAACAATCATTAACATTTATAGTTTCAGCTCATATTACTGCTTGCCTGAGATGGAGCAGCAATCACTTCTACTGCAAACACAGCAAAGCATTTGCAGAAGGCACATGTCTTTTATTCTTTATATACGTATATATTCATAGACACATGTATGTATGCACTTGCACATTTGAGTTATATCACATCTGCGAGGCAAAAACTGAACAACAAAAAAAAATCAAAATAGATTTTCAAAGCATATGTTTGTAAATTGCTATACTAGTCATGCTACGCAGATGACTATAGAAAAGTCATACTAACAAAGACACTAATATGAAGACCGTGTTCTGGATGCCAGCCATGAAACCCCACTGTATGTTCATCCTGCATTGCTTGAAGCAGTGCACAGTTGGGATACCAGTGATTCCGACATTATCTGACTTACACCAGGAAAAGAAACAAATAATGTCACTGACAACTGAAGAGGCATATTTTAGAGAAATATATGTTTGCTGGAGGCCATGATTCTGGTGAGGTAAGATTCCTCTCCTTATTTTTGCCATCTAAAAGTGAATTGTCTTATCTAAACTTGTCACCTTGATTCTCTCTGGGGAAGTCAATAGGGAAGTGGCAATTCATCTTACTCTACTATAATTGTCAAAGATAGGTGGATGAGCTGCCCTTTGTAGGCATCTCATTCTTTCCATTGACTGCAGAGAGCCAAGATAAATTATTTAGATGTGGTCTTTAATTTTTAGGTGATTAATGGTCAGTGAGACAAATACCACCTGGCTCCCATGGGAGACGAAACAAATCTCTCACTGAAAGGCCAGTGGAAGGAATGAGCAATTCAGGACCTGGAGGCTGCAGTCTAGAATGTGGCTTCCTTGCACCAAATCATCAAGTCTGGAGGGAAGGAAAATCTCTGAAGTGAAGGGCATGCCTTTAGTCAATAATTAGGGAGAAAGACTTGGATTTCCCATACTGTCACTGCCTTTGAATCCCTCTTAGCTTCTGTTTCCAATGACAAAGACTGACTCTTCAAAGAAAAGGATTAGACTTTCCTTTTTAATACATCTAACAGTTGGTCTTATGGTGTTGCTAAGTCATAGGCACTATAGATCTGTTTCCAAAAGAATTTTCTGTGAGAGTCACTGGTCTTCTGGAAAGTATAACAGGTAGATCATGTGGAGGGAAGACATCCACTAATCATCAATAATTTATTAATTATTTAACCCCTCTATGCAGAGTCTCTCTTTGGTCCTGTGTCCTTTGAACTGCCAGTTGATGCTGACGAAGAGCAATTTGTGCAGAGGTAAGTGAGCACTCAGTGGAGATAACTGACCTTCGCACAGGTAGACAAGGTAGTGGGAGATCACTTGCTCTCTCTGACCACTCCATTGCACCTCGGGAGAGGGATTCAACATGGCCATGTGGAAGTCTTAAGAGGCTCTGGCATCACTGGTAACTCCAGCAAACCCAAACTGAGCTACTCTGGCTACCTAGACATGTTTCCAGGTGAAGCTTATTCAATTCCCTAAGATTTTCCTATGACACTACCAGACCATTGTCTGGACACAAGCGTGGCATTCATCGCAGACTGCACACAGGCCTGAAGGAGGAACGCATACATGCTAATTTGTTCTATGGCAAGTTTAATTAACAGAACAACCACAGTGTGCAGGGCTGAGCACTGATCTAATCAGCTTGGCGTGCATGTTTTATGCTACCACCCTCCATTGAATTAATTCCCTTAGAAACAGGTGTCAAAATGAATATCTGAAAGGTGTAAGTCCATTGTACTGGTTAACTAAAAATTTAAATAATTTGAGTAATCCGATCAGAAATTATTGGTGACATTTTCTTTGGCAAAATTCTCAAGAATACAACTAGCAGGAAGCAGCGTAAGCTGAACTAATAGACTGGTTTCTCTTTGAGGCACTGTCCCAATTCCATTTCAAAATTTTGACCCTGTTGATGAGATAATTGTGGAAATTTTGCCACTTTGTTGCGCTTAATGAAGAATTGATGATGGGCACAAACAACCTTTTTTTACACATTCCTGTTTCACTCCTGCTTATGGCAAATGCTCAGGCTGCTCTTTCCTACACTCAGGAGGACTCGGGCAAGGCAGAGCAGGTCTGCACCCTGTCCTGACCCTCTTTTGCCGGACATCTCCCAGGGCTGCTTCTGGCAGCTTTTCTGTTTTTCTGTATCATCTCCTCTGTCTCTCTGTGGTATTTCTCACACTCTTATGCACAGATGCAGTACGCTAATCCCTTTGCCCCTGAGGCATGTCTTCATGATACAAGACAGCAAAGGCCAGCCATACCCCGTGCTTGCTCTGGGCTACAGAGCAACAGGAGGATGTTAGCGTGGCTGCGCTGCTTAAAACCTGGATCAGTATCTGCATCGTGCAGTACGTTGTGCACTGCAGACATACTCAGCTAAGCTTTCCATCATACACTAGTGACTTGATAATAGACTTATTTTGGCTGAAAAGCTTCGCTGTTTCAGCTATGCCTTCCATAAAGAAGCTCAACTGTGTCTTAAAATTATTCCGAGTCAAAGAGAACTGTGATACTAAATAATGTCTCTGAGGCTTAGCTTACTAAATAAAAATTTATTGTAGTACATTGATAGAGTCCCTGACCCAATTGAGGTATCATTTATAAATCTCTGGTCTTCAAAGCAATTAAAAAAATAAATACTGTAAAAATCTGCTGCAATCAACAGCAATTTGTACTAAATTCTTGATTATCTTTGTTTATGCAAAAAAAAGTAGAAAGAATTGCTTTTGATATCTTAATCTCTGTTTTATATCAGCTTTCTGTTTCTGGTATGTAAAGCAAAGATATTAAGCATCCCATAAATCTATAACCAGGATACTGGGAAAGAATCCATGAACAGCAAAAGCGGTGAGAAATACAAAAGCTGGTTTCTCTGTGTAGTTAAGAATTTTCTAGTCACATCAAAATAGTTTGTCCTAACCAAAGTAGCATTTGCTTGCCATTAATCAATTGTATGCCAAAGGAGTTTAGATTTTTGCCTCGGAAACATGTACTTTTGTGTTATGCAAAGCTGCAGGTAGCCGCTTTAATTGGTTTTCCTTTTGAGCAAGACACTTATTCCATGGGACAGGAAAAATGCATTTGTCTGAAGCATATAATAAAAAATTATTTAAATAATACATAAAGCAAAGGCTAATTAAAAAAATGCTGAGAAAAACTGTGCACTCCAAGCACTCTTGAACTGTTTAGAATGACTGTGAAAAAACTTCAGTTATTAGTAATTCAGGCCCAGTATATCTCATTGACTTCAGTAGTAATTGATTTTGGTTCTTGAAGAGGGCATAGGTACATGCAGAGATATTGAAATGATACAGCTTATAAATCCAAAGGTTAAAAAACCCCAACAAACCTTAAACTGTACCCTCCATATAGTGTCCCCATGCAAGGAAGAGCTTCACCATTACACGGTGGTGCAGGACACTGCATGCTAACTGAGAAAGGGCTCAAGTGAGGGAAATAATTGTTTTCAGAAATGGAGTAGGACTGACCAGAGCGATCCACACTCAGACTTGGTATTGCCCTGTTAGGATGAATGTAGTCTTTCCCAAGTGCAACACGTAAAGTGAATAAAGTATTCTTTCTTTTCACCTTCTGTTTTGTTTAATTTTTGCTCAATTGCATTGCTTCCTCAATGAATTTCACAATGCCTGTACTTACCAAATAAAAACCCATGGTACTTTCCAGCAGTATTCAAAGGACCATTCTCCTGTCTGTCATCATGAATAGTTACAGTTTTCTTCCAGAATCACTTTTTTATTGGCCACTGTCTGTGACAGGATACTGTGCTAGAAGGATCTATGGTCATATTCAGCGTGACTGTCCTTATACTATGTTCTTACGAAAGATCCATAGAGCTTTCATACACTGATCTTGTGCAAGTGAGTAAGGTTGTATCCCACAAGTATGGAAGTGACACATTTGGCATGTCTTAATTCATGCTGTTAAAACTGATTTTTTATTTTTTTTTTAATTGAACTGGGTGGTGACCAATTTCTAAAGCTGAGCTTTCAATAGAAAATTCATTGTAGCCACTACTATGAATAAGCTAATTATGTTTACAAGCTATTGACAAACACATTTCAAGTTCAAAATATAACAAAGACGATTAGAAATTGGGAGCAATTTCATTCAAGCAGGATAAATGAAGATGAAAAATGTATGTTCATCGCTTGAAAGAAATTGAAGGAATGAAAATTCTAAGTAATATAACGGGTTGCAAGTTCCTCTTTTTAGCTGGTAATTGATAATGACACAAAGATGAATTACACGTGTTAGGAGAATATTAAGTGAAAATTGATTCTGAATACAGGGAAGGAATAATCCAAGCAAAGTATGACTCGCTAGGCAGAATTCAGAAGGTTATCTATTGTCCTCAACTGCCCTGGTTTTCAGCTGGGATGGAGTCAATTTTCACAAGAAGCTGGGAGGGGACACAGCCACGACAGCTGATCCAAACTAACCAAAGGCATATTCCATGCCATATGATGTCATGCTCAGTAGATAAGGGGGGGAGCTGGCCAGGCAGGAGGGATCGCTGCTCGGCGACAAGGTGGGCATTGGGTTTCAGGTTTCAGTGAGCAACTTGCATTGTGTATCACCTGCTTTGCATATTCCTTAATAAGTATTGTTGTTGTTATTTTCCTCTTCCTTTGCTGTCCTAGTAAACTGTCCTTGTCCCAACCCATGAGTTTTGCCTTTTTCTTCTGATTCTCCTGCCCGGCTGCGTGGTGCCCAGCTGCCAGCTGGGGCTAAACCACAACAGTGCTTTTTGGTGCCCAGTGTGGGGCTCAAAGGGTTGAGATAATGACACATCTGCCCAGAGTGTGTTAAAACAAATTTGTTATATGCATATATTATATTAGTTAAATAGTTGCTGGTCATAATGGTGTTTTGTTTGTTCACGTGGTTGTGTTATGTAAATCCATACTTGCTGTATGTATTCCCTGAGGTGCTGTTTATCACCTCTGGGAGAGGCGTCGAGATTCTCATTTTGTTGTACTGTATAATATAGACTTATGATATGATAACATCAGTGGTCATGAGGTTAAGCTGGTGTTTCTATGTGGCATTGCTGTCATGTCCATACCTTGGATGACATCTCTCAGAATTTATTAATAATCGCACTCAATCTATGGGAAAGAGGGGGGGTGATACTTTTTCCCGCTCTTTCACCTCCCCTTTTTCCTGTAGGTTCGTTACAGCAGCTTTTGAGAGTTTTGAATATCCTTGGGGTGATCAAGCCAGTATGCTCCTATTGCTGTCTCTCCTGAATGGGTTTCAGATCTTGTTTAGGGCTACAAAAAAATTGTTTTAAGAATACCACCCAGAGATCTGCCCCCAGGCTGGATAGTCATGGTTGGCATGGCATGTGGGAGAATATGGGCAGGTATCTGGAGAGCTTCTTACCTCCGATGGTTTGGAACTTCACTCCTGAACAACTACAGGACCCTGATAAAGTGGTAAAATATTTGAAAGAAAAATGCTGTGGCTATTCCGAAGAGGCACAACTTATCGCACTGTGCTGGGCCCTGGCCAGTATCTACCAAACACTGCTCAATATTAGGCAGCGTCCTCAGGGGGAAGAGAGGGAAAACAGACCCACAGGCACTGTGATACTCCAACCTCAGTGACGGGCACTGCAGCCTAACCAGAAAACCAACCTGTGCTGATATCAGTCACCCCTACACACAAGAAGAAATACACAAAATATTAGTTTGTTTAGTAAAGGATGACAGTGAACCAGGAATATCACAAGAACAGGAAGAAGAGCCAGAACCAGAGGTAATCACCCAATCCCTGTCCTGAGTGACCTGTGAGATATGTGAAAAGACTTCAGCTGCCTTCCAGGTGAGCACCTTATTACCTGGCTGCTCCAATGCTGGGATAACAGGGCCAGTAGCCTGGAATTAGCAGGTAAGGAAGCCAATCAGTTGGGATCCCTGTCTAGAGAAGAGGGCATTGACAAGGCAATTGGAAAAAAGACACAAGCCCTCAGCCTCTGGAGGCAACTTCTGTCGGGTGTGAGGGAAAGGTATTCCTTCAGTGAAGATGTTGTATGTTGTCCAGGTAAGTGGACCACTCTGAAGAGAGGTAACCAGTGCCTGAGGGGATTAGCCATGCAGGAGATGGTTTATTATGACCCAGACAATGCGCAGTTACCCACAGATCCAGATGAAGTCCAATGCACACAACCCATGTAGTGGAAGTTTGTACGGAGCACACCATCGTCATACGCCAACTCACTGGCAGTAATGGACTTGAAAGGCGAAGAGGCATCAATGGTGGATGAAGTGACTGGCCGACTCCAGCAATACAAAGAAAGTGTCTCTTCCTCCCTCATCTAGGCTGTTGAGAAACTGTCCTGGAAGCTCCAGCAACTCAATGAGAATATGTTCTATTCCCCACCTGTACAGACCAGTATCTCAGCTATTAGGAGTGAGCATTCCTCTGCTCATGAGAGTGGATATAGAGGGCACACACCACCCTGTGGTTTTACCTGTGTGACCACAGAGAGGACATGAGGAAATAGGATGGAAAACCCACCTTGGCCCTAAAGGCACAAGTATGTGAGCTGCAAGGCAAAATAATCACAAAAGGAGTTTCTTCCAGGAAAAATGCTGCTCCAGCTTCCAGCGGGCAGCCCCTCAGACTGCGTGAAAGGCCTGATCATACTTATGATACTCTTGAAGGGCCTTCTAAGTAATTTTTACAAGAAGTGAGGAACAAATATGATGAGCAGGATTAGAGGGGCCCTGCCTCCAGCCAGGTGGAGGAGAGGGACAACTGGGTTTATTGGATTGTGTGGATGTGATGGCCTGGCACCTCAGATCTGCAAGAGTACAGGGCTCTAGTGGACACCAGTACACAATGTACCCTAAGGGCTGTCAATCATTGGAACAAGCTTCCACCGGGAAGTGGTTGAGTCACCATCCCTGGAGGTATTTAAAACACATGTAGATGTGGTGCTTAGGGACATGGTTTAGTGGTTGAACTTGGCAGTGTTAGGTTAATGGTTGGACTAGATCATAAAGGTCTTTTCCAAACAAAACGATTCTATGAGTCTATGATTCTAATGCCATCAAGTTATAAAGGGGCAGAACCCATCTGTATTTCTGGAGTGACGGGAGATCCCAACAGCTAACAGTACTGGAGGCTGAAGTAAGTCTAACCGGGAATGAGTGGCAAAGGCACCCCATTGTGACTGGTCCAGAGGCTCTGTGCATCCTTGGCATAGATTATCTCCAGAGAGGGTATTTCAAGGACCCAGAAGAGTATTGATGGTTTTTTGGCATAGCTGCCCTGAAGATGGAGGAAATTGAGCAGCTGTCTGCTTTGCCTGGTCTCTAGGAGGACCCTTCTGTTGTGGGGTTGCTGAAGGTCGAAGAACAAGTGCCAATTGCCATTACAATGGTGCACCATTGGCAATACTGCACGAACTGAGACTCCCTGATTCCCATCCATAAGCTGATTCGTCAACTGGAGAGCCAGGGAGTGATCAGTAGAACTTACTCACCCTTTAACAGTCCCATATGGCCAGTACGAAAGTCTAATGGAGAGTGGAGTCTGACAGTAGACCATCATGGCCTGAATGAAGTCATGCCACCCATGAGTCCTGCCGTGCCAGACATACTAGAACTTCAATACAAACTGGAGTCAAAGGCAGCCAAGTGGTACGCCATAACTGATATCACTAATGCATTTTTCTCAATCCCTTTGGTGGCAGAGTGCAGCCCACAGTTTCACCTGGAGGGGTATCCAGTACACCTGGAATTGACTGCCCCAGGGATGGAAACACAGCCCCACCATTTGCCATGGACTGATACAGACCACACTGGAAAAGGGTGAAGCTCCAGAACACCTGCAATGCATTGATGACATCATCGCACGGGCCAACACAGCAGGAGAAGTTTCTGAGAAAGGGAAGAAAATCCTTCTGAAAGCTGGTTTTGACATAAAACAAAGTAAAAAGGAGATCCAGCTTTTAGGAATAAAACGTCGAGATGGATGCTGTCAGATCCCAATGGATGTGATCAACAAAATAACAGCCATGTCTCCACCAACTAGAAAAAAGGAAACACAAGCTTTCTTACATGTTGTGAGTTTTTGGAGGATGCATATTCCAAATTACAGTCTCATTGTAAACACTCTAACAGGTAACCCAGAAGAAGGATTTCAAATGGGCCCCTGAGCAAAGACAAGCCTTTGAACAAACTAAATAGGAAATACTCCATGCAGTAGCTCTTGGGCCAGTCCAGGCAGGGCCAGATGTAAAAAATGTGCTGTACACTGCAGCCGGGGAGAATGGCCCTACCTGGAGTCTCTGGCAGAAAGCACCAGGGGAGACTCGAGGTCGACCCCTGCGGTTTTGGATTCGAGGATAGAGAGGATCGAGGCTCGCTACACTCCAACTGAAAAAGAGATATTGGCAGCGTATGAAGGGGTTCGAGCTCCTTTGGAGGTGATTGGTACTGAAGCACAGCTCCTCCTGGCACCCAGACTGCCGGTGCTGGGCTGGATGTTCAAAGAGAGGGTCGCCCCTACACATCATGCAGCTCATGCTATGTGGAGTAAGCGGGTTGCACTGATCACACAGCAGGATTGAATAGGAAACCCCAATCGTCCAGGAATTCTGGAAGTGATCACAGACTGGCTAGAAGGCAAAGATTTTTGAATGTTGCCAGAGGAGAAGGTGACTGAAGAGGGCCCATTGTATAATAAATTGCCAGAGAATGAGAAGCAATATACTCTGTTCACTGATGGGTCCTGTTGCATTGTGGGAAAGCATCAGACGTGGAAGGCTGCTGTATGGAGTCCTACACAACTAGTCGCAAAAGCTGCTGAAGGAGAAGGGGAATTGAGCCAGTTTGCAGAGATGAAAGCCATCCAGCTAGCTTTAGACACTGCTGAAAGAGAAAAGTGGCCGGTGCTCTACCTCTATACTGACTCATGGATGGTGGCAAGTGCCCTGTGGGAGTGGTTACACCAATGGATGCAGAGCAACTGGCAGCACAGAGGCAAACCCATCTGGGATGCCCCATTGTGGCAAGATATTGCTGCTCAGGTAGGGAACCTGGTTGTAAAAGTACATCACGTAGGTGCCCATGTACCCAAGTGTCAGGCCACTGAGGAACATCAAAATAACCAGCAAGTAGATCAGGCTGCTAAGATGGAAGTGTCTCAGGTGGAGTTGGATTGGCAACATAAGGGTGAATTATTTATAGCTCGTTGGGCCCATGACATCTCCGGCCATCAAGTAAGAGATGCAAGGGCTCTTGATCGGCTTGACCATGGACACTATTGCATAGGTTATCTATGAATGTGAAACATGCACTGCAATCAAACAAGCCAAATGGTTAAAGCCTCTCTGGTATGGAGGACAATGGCTAAATTATTAATATGGAGAAGTCTGGCAGATCAATTACATCATTCTCCCACAAACCCACCAGGGCAAGCGCTATGTGCTTACAGCAGTGGAAGCAACCACCGGATAGCTGGAAAAATAACCCATGCCCCATGCCACCACACGGAACACTATCCTGGGTCTTGAAAAGCAAGTCCTGTGACGACATGGCACCCTAGAAAGAATCAGACAATGGGACTCATTTCTGAAACAACTTCATAGACACCTGGGCCAAAAAGCATGGCATTGAGTAGGTGTATCACATCCCCTGTCACGCACCAGCCTCCGGGAAAATTGAGTAATACAATGGACTGTTATAGACTATGCCGAAAGCAATGGGTGGTGGGACCTTCAAACATTGGGATACACATTTAGCAAAGGCCATCTGGTTAGTTAACACTAGGGGGTCTACCTATTGGATTGGATCTAACAATTGAGCCGGTCCTGCCCAAATCAAAACTTCCATGTATTGTGGAAGGACATAAAGTCCATGTAGTGCACATGAAGAATATGTTGGGGAAGACAGTCTGGGTTATTGCTGCCTCAGGCAAAGGCAAATCCATCCAGGGGTTTGCTTTTGCTCAAGGATCTGGGTGCACTTGGTGGGTGATGCAGGGGGATGAGGAAGTCCGATGTGTACCTCAAGGGGATTTGATTTTGGGTGAGAATAGCCAATAAATTAAATTGCATAATGTTAATTGCTAAATAACCCTGCCATTGTGTCATCACTACTACAATTGCTATATTCCGTATCAATGGTATTACAGTAAGACCCACCCAAGTTAATGAAGGATGAACTTTGATGAAACCAAGAAAAGTGCAGTGACGATGGAACTAGAACTGGCTTCAGCAACCAGTGCCCAGCAACTTCGTCGGGACTGACATCTTCAATCTGCAGACCAGGTATGGGCTGCGCTAGATAGACCAGCCACAGGCTGCATGGATGCAGCATGCAACAATCCAATACCACACACCATTTCTCCTGTCCTGAAGGACTGTTATGACAGATGGAGCCCAAAGTCATTGATTAAATGAACTCAAAATACATTTTTGAGGGATGGCCCATAGACTAAGGGAATGATATGTGCATGTATGTTTGTATATATAAATATATATATTAAAAAAATAATATCATTAAAAATAATTTAAAACATTTAAAAAACCACAGGAAGAGTGATGGTGGTTAATTGGAAGTGTAGGATCTGGGCATGACGTAGATGGTATAGAATAAGGGTGGATAATGCCCTGGATTTTGGCTAGGATGGAGTCAATTTTCACAAGAAGCTGGGACAGTACACAGCCAGAACAGATGACCCAAACTAGCCAAAGGAATATTCCATACCATATGATATGATGCTCAATATATAAAGTGGGCTGGCTGGGTAGGAGGGGTCACTGCTCAGGGAAACACTGGGCATTGGTTTTTCGGGTGGTTAGAAAATTGCATTGTGTATCACCTGGTTTGTATATTCTTTTATAAGTATTGTTATTTTCCTCTCCCTTTGCTGTCCTAGTAAACTGTCCTTATCCCAACCCACAAGTTTAACCTTTTTCTTCCAATTTTCTTCCACATCCCACTGGAGGGAGAAGGAGTGAGCAAGCGGCCACATGGTGCTGAGCTGCCGGCTGGGGCTAAACCACAACATCAACTGAATGAAGCCCTGATCCTTGTAACATCAGAGCTGGTCCTGCTTTGGGCAGGGAATTGGACCAGAGGACTTCCAAGTCTCACCTAAATTACCCTGTAATTTTGTGTTCCTATGTCTCTGTCCTAAAAATAAGAAGAGGCAAAGAATGTCTGTCTTCTCCATTAGGGACTGAGAAGAAAACAGCAGTGCATATAGTATCCATAAGGGGACATAATGCTACCCAACACGCCTGAGGATGCGTATTGGTTGAGATTTGACTATGGTCTGGACAAAAGAATGAACAACAAGCAGCAAGCTGCTCTGCTCCATCAAGGCTGAGGTATTTTCCACGTTTGCACATAGCTGCAGAACTTTGAAATAAGCACAAATTTGAGGGTCCTGACCAAAGGGATCTGTGAAGCTCTGGCACACCTGTAAATGGGAAAATGCCGAGTGTGGGCTTTTAGGATGGTAATTTTCAGGATTCAAATACAAGGATCACACCTTCTCTTGAAACATGACAGAAGCTGGTGGTAATGGTGATATTGGTGGTGCAACTACTCTTTTTTATAGGAATATGATTATTATAGCTCTCACTCAAGTTCTAGGAAAACTGCTCTAACACCTGGGCTATAGGATAAGAGAGAAACTGCTTTTGACATGAGCTATGTAACTACCAGTTTGGTATTCTCAGGACTTAGAAAGTAAAGGGCTTGTTCAGTGCCTGAAATTAGGTGTTCTGAGAACAGAGAGTGTTCTTTAGTGCCTCGGGAATTCAGAGGCAGCTAGAAGCAGATAAGGGACCCACAATGACCCAATAAATAAGGCCACGGTTGCACCAATTTCTTCACATCAGATGTTCAACATTAGGATCAATTTGAGAGTAATGTCTCTGTTTTTGATAAAAGAGTACAAGGAGGCAGAGAAAATATAATTAAACATCAATATTTGAGAATGGAATAATGGAAAGCTGTGGGTACTGGGTTTTGGAGGGGGCTTGGGTTGTTTTTTTAGTTGGGATTTTTCTAGATAGCCTAACTTTGAAATTTATCCTACAGAAAACTTTGTATCTTACACTTTTAAAATATAGTGCCTATAAAATTTCTGGGCAGAAACAGTATTTGCTGGTGGCAGCTCTCAGTTTTGCATAATGTCTGTAATGAGTTATGAAAATTAGACAAATACCATGAACTTTGTCTTGCTGATTTTTTTTAATTTTTTTTTTCTAATCAAAATAGAAGATCCTGATTGTGTTTCCTCTGTTCCAAGATACACAACTTGAGAGGAGGGGGTTGTTTTTTCAAGAATATTTTCCCTTCCTTATCCTTTATATAAACCCTTTCTGGATCAAAACAACAGTCTTTCATTTCTGAAGTCAACTGTATATGGAATCTTCAAAACAATCCCCTGCCATAAAATAAAAATAAAATTCTTCCCCTTGTTGGAAAGGTACTTATGAAATCAGGTCAAATAGAAATGTGACAAATGGGGCACGCTGAAGAATACACCACCTTGGGTTTCAGCCTTTTATACACCACCAGCATCACTTTGTGATTTAAATGGATAATGAAGACCATAGCTGTGTGGAGCCCCTGATAATGAGTTTGTGGAACCCTTAAAGGGAGTGAAGCAATTGCAAACACTCATGCCTGATAAATAAAGGACTTCAGGAGATTTCACCTCCAGATGCCCTCTCTACCTCCCAAGTTACAAGAAACTATCCACAGGCTGTACATCATTATATTAAGTATGAGGAATGCATCCTGAATAACACGATCAGTTAAGTATCGGAAGAAACTGCTACCAAATACAAACAAAAGCATAAGAATCTAATCCTAAATGTGGCAATTCACTTTATTATCCAAATACAGTTGTTTTTAACAGGAAAATTTTCTTTACTTTGCATCTTGAAACTCAGGTGAGCTCCTAGAAGACCACGTCCTCCAGATGGATTTTGCAGGAAAACCTTGGGGCTATATTGCATAGAACTGCATTGCCCACTGCAATGTGGCAAACAGCACCAAGAAAATACATGTCCAATGACACAGTGGAGCACTCGGGGGCAGTAATAGGTCAGCACCTGAAAACAGTACAGCTCTGTCGGCGCAGTATGGTTAATAAGATTTATCTTTTAAGACGTGACATGGTTACTCATTTTATTCATATAGGTGAAAGAAAAATTATTTTAATGGAAATTACATTAAAAGAATTGAGAATCTCAGACTTTCAGATTTAAATATTCATGTGAATGTGTGGGAAAAAAATATTTTTTGTGATATCATAAACAATAAAAATAATTATTTTAATTGTTTTTTGTAAAAGAAAGCAGGCAAGAAAGGCAGCCTTTTATGCTTCATGTAGCTTGTTTGTTTTCTGCTTGGAATTTTCATAAACTCCCGAAGGTGTTTGGAGCCCCCTTGCCACATTATAGCTGCAACAAAATCAACCTACACATCTCAAACTTTCTCCGAAGGCACTTCTTTCCTCTGTGTCAGGAAGGAGTGGGAAGAAGGGGAGTTAACCAGATTAATGTTTGTCTAGCTAGCAGAATGCTTGTCATCGTTGATCAGGACTCTAATTTATGTGACCACATGAGAGATAGTGTCTCCCAGTCAGCAACTCTCTTGCTCACTACTGGAGGAAGACTTTGGCCAAAATTCAAACCTATTATTTATTTTTGAAAATACAAATACAAGTTCCACTGGGATTTCCCTGATGAATAACAGTGTAGCTGGAGAGGGAGGTAGGACCAAGTTAACTTAGCTAGAAAGCCACATACAGGAAGAGTTACTGTAACCAGTGAAATGTCTGATGAAAACTCATAATGTAAACCAAACCAAAACCAATTTCTTATTAATTATGATTTAATATTATGGAGCTTAGAAATTCTATAACATTTCATAATATTAAGTGAAGGAACAAGTTTTCTTTCTTTGAATTGAAGGTGAGTTAAGAAAAAGAAGAACTTGCCTCAGCAAACAAGCATGAAAAGATGAAATAAAATTTGATTGCAGGGCTGAAGTTCTGGATGATAATAGACAAGGAAGGAAAGATAATGGAGTCATTAAGTGTTCAAGGAAAAGAAGACCAGCAAGGCTTGAGGAGTGTCTTCCCAGGTGGGAAGAATTGAAATGAAAACTGGTGACAATGTTTCACAGGAGAGAGCTGGAAAATGGTAGCAAGCTCTGTGAAGCATCTGGGTGTAAATACAGTGAGAATAACTGTTCAAGGATCAGAAGGGTCATCAAGATGTTGTGCCAGAAGATATGAAGCATGAAGAATGAGTTTCATCTCACCTCACTTTAAAAATCACTTTTAAAATCCTTTAGTCATTCATGTTCCCCTTATAGTCAATAAGTACTTCCAGGGAGTGAGTCACCTGACCTAAATTAGACGTCTATCTTGAGATGGGATGAATCACACACTCAGAGTGTCTATTGATGTCTATTGACTATAAAAGGAACCAGGACTTGCTTAGATGCAGACATCTACATTGCAGATGAATCCCATCCTTAGGCATTTTGCAGAAAAACTTGATAAACACCAGGAAAAGCCATTATTTTGGATCAAGCTTCAAGCACAGAATGTGGGCACAGAGAATCTGGTACGCGCACACACCCAAATATAACTGAAAACAGGATTATTGGACTTGGGTTAAGGACAGTCCTTTCTTGATTTGTGAAGGAGAGGCCACAGCAAGGAATATTGCTCCACAGAAAACTGCTGTTAATGACAATAATTAGGCTGAATCAGAGGCTCTGCTTAAAAGACACAAGTAAGATATATGTTGGGCAGAGGAGAGAAGGAGCAAATAGCCTTTCTTCACTTTGGAATGCGGGATGCTGCTTCTAATCAGAGACTGATATCAAAGTGTTAAAACTTTATTAAAAGCAGAATCTAAACAAATGCCTTTCTGCCTTGCTCACCCTCCCAAATTCCTTAAAGGAGAGTTTAAATGAAAATAAAAGTTCAAAATAAGTTCAGTTACTCTTGAGAAGCTCTTATATCTGAACATTCTGCAATGAGAGTAATTTGTTATATATTAACTGGAAACCTTAAGAAGCCAAATTTTAGAAGAGTGTTGCTCATGCTAGCAAAAAGTTACCACATATTTCTAATATCCCATACTTTAAAATATCATATATTTACACTCGCAGAGTATTGAATACAATCTGTGTGTTTAAATCTTTGATTGTTCTCTGTTCTGTATTGTCACCTATACACAGTGTCCTCACTGGATTGAAGTGGATCAAAATTTTGACATTGACTTCTGTGGGGGCAGGATTTCACCCACTACATCGGCAATGCCAAATCTGCTGCATTTACAAGCATAAGACTTCCATCTTCAATAAGATTTTGCTCTGTGTGCAAAAGATCGAGTAGAGGTGTTGATTTCGCCTGCCTTGGTCGGGGACTGCCAGTCTGGGAGTCCTGTTGGAATATCAGTTGCTTCTACATATTTCAATAACGGAAATAGTTAAAAATTCCATTTTTACTTTTTGTTCAACCTTTTCTCAGAGAGATACTCCCTGTTGATACACAGCTTCCCTACTTTACAATTAGGCTGTTGCAGCATGCCCTGTCTGGGATCACCCCTCTTCTTTGTGGAGGTAGCTATGTTTTCACAAAGTGTTTGGCACATTGTTTGTGGGGTTTACTGAGCTGTAACAATCAGTTTATTGATCTATGCAAGGTAAACAGAGAACCAATGCGTTTGTTGAAGGTATCCACGATACAAGTTAAAATATAGATATCTAAGTCAAATACTGTTATTAAGCAGATGTTGTACTCATAAAAAAATTATATTGTGTCTACAATACAATAAGGTTAAATCACTGATGACGGTAACTTTGTTTTCCCTAATACTGTACAGGAATTTTTTAAACAGGATTGTGACTACATTATTGATACATCAGCAGTATAAACCCAGCCAATATGCAATAGGTTAAATGAAGTACATGGTAAAAATCACCCTTTAAAACTCCAAAACTCCAGGGAGGCTAAAACATGGAAAGATCTACATAAAACTTACTTGCTTACATAATTCATGGCAAGATTTAGTATCATTTCCATTAGAGTCAATATATGGAATACAAAGACAATTTTAAAACAACCAGTGAAACATTTAAATGTGCTCTGCATTCAGGCTTAGCGTGGAGATTCCAGTGAATCTTAGAGTGCATTTCTTAGTTTAACATTTGTTTTGCTAATTCCTCCATGTCTCCATGGATTGTATTTACTGTTCTGTTGCTAATGCATTTTAAAGCTTTAAAGCTTTTAACCTTTAATCTCCACTTATTCAAGTGAGGTTAAGTGATCTTTTTCCTTACCTTGTGTCCAAAAACAGGTCTTCAATCAAACATTCTTCTGAAAAGACCACACTCACACTTACCTATATCCTCATAAGCTTCCTTTAAAATGCGGAATCCTTTCTTAATGGTAATTCATAAGAAACATATTAAACAGCTAGTGCAGAATTCAAGAGCAAAATAAACACTGTTCTTTTTGCCCGTCCTTTCACATTTAAAGAGGGAGATACAAAGCACACTTGATGGAGACACCTGAACAGGGTGCTTCACAGCAAAAATGATATTACATTTATTTGAAGTAGTAGTGCAATACTGCTACTGTACTGTAATACATAGATTTTACTGAAATAAAAGCAGAGCTTCAGGGAAAATTGGAAAATCGGACATGCTGTATCAAGGCAGATATATTTTTTAAAAAAATCAACTTCAGAATTGGTTTTGTCAGAGTAAGAACTCAGTTATAATTAACTCAACAAAGACTTCAGGAAATAGTACTCTTTTTAAACATTCAGTCTGTTTTTCCTCTGGCAGTCCTCCCTGATTCAACCCCCAACACACTAGTTGTACCTTCTGGAGGTGCCTTCATCTTTCCCTTGGTGAAGAGGGAGCCTGGGGCACAAGCTCAGAACAAATGCCCAGCCTTTAGGCAAAGAAATTTAGGAGTTTGTGTTCAGCCACTTCACACTACAAGGAGAGGCACCTAAGTACTTGAAAAATCTGTCTAATACACCCCCTTTCAAAAATGGCAGGTTTGCACCTTTGTTGTTTCTGTGTATGATAGGAGTCTGACAGCAGCACAAGCAAAAGGCCTGCAGAAGAGGAAATGTGTTGGCAGTTCCTCTGATGAGTCTCTTAGCAGAAAAAGAAATCAGTTCTAGAAATGAGATTCACAGCGTAGCTAAATCCAATTCTCATTTACTCCTTGGCCTCTAGGTTGAAATTTCCAACCAAGTCCCCAGTTAGCTATTCTGAGATTTGCTAATGGGATCTAATTACGTGATTTGACCATGAAATGTCTTCTGAAATTTTCCATATCCTCCAACATTTTATATTAATACTGTATTTGAAAACTGAGATGACATGGAAGTATCAATTCAGAGAGATGCTGACATACTGTTTCATCGAACACAGACAGTGTCAGTCTTAAAATGAGTGCAAATAAATGAGAAATCCAGACATAAAAAGCTATGAAAAGTGGGACTTGCAATTATCACAGACTGGTTGTTGTGAGTGGGAATTCTCTTCTGTTTACCCTGCATTCTTTCAGTCAGTCTCCACACAAATCATACAGCAAAATATCCTTTCAGTATCAAAAGCTCAGGGTTGTTGCTTGTCTATTTTGTTCACATGATAAAAAGTTAGGGGAAATTTGAAATTAGGGGAAAGTGGAAACGCAGTTGACTCTCAGATGATGTAACAACAAAAATATCGTGCCCAGTGACATTGCATACCAGCAAATACCTTTTTTCAGTGTCCAACAGTATATATATATAAAAAAAACCTGCTTTAAAGGAACCTTGCAGCAAGTTTGTTCAAAGATAGTATTCTAGGGTGTTTCTTTTTTCGTTTTGGTTTTAATTATAGCAATTGCCTTAATAAAAGGTTCTGAGGTAAGGACTTGTGCATTCCATTCACTCACTGCCGTGTTTAATTCCTATCACTGTTCAATCACTTGTTACTTTATTTTTAGGGGCAAATTTATAGCAAGCTGCTGGATCACATGTACCCAAGTATTTGAAGTATCTGCAGCTGCTTACATTGCAAGAGATCCAAGCTGCATTCCTGTCATGAATCATAGATTTGTGAGGGCAGAGCCACAAATATATATTAAAAAAATGCAGCTTACATGGCTCACAATTTGATTTTAAACAACCTTCCTAAAGGATCATAGAATCCCAGGATGGTTTGGGTTGGAAAGGACCTCAAAGATCATCTAGTTCCAACCCCCTGCCATGGGCAGGGACACCCTCCACTAGACCACGTTGCCCAAAGCCCCATCCAGCCTGGCCTTGAACACTTCCAGGGAGGGGGCATCCGCAGCTTCTCTGGGCAACCTGTTCCAGTACCTCACCACTCTAACAGTAAAGAATTTCTTCCTAGTATCTAATCTAAATCTTCCCTCCTTCAGCTTAAACCCATTCCCCCCTTGTCCTATCACTACACTCCCTGATAAACAGTCCCTCTCCAGCCTTCCTGTAGGCCCCATAGGATCCATAGTACCAGAAGAGCTGAGGCACTCCTTCACCCAGGTTATGATCTCTTTCCTGGTACAGGGCATCTTTAGGTACTCATTAAGAGCTTTCTGCTGAGATGTTTACTGGAAACAAACAATAGTAACCGTGTGACTGTAGGTAGAAGGGATAATTAACAGGTAATTAACAGAAAACCATTCAGTACCAACTTCCGGGGGGGGGGGGGAGGGGGAGGGGGGAGAGTGGAGTTTCCACTTTCAAAAGCAGAGGCACAATGGATTTTGCATTGTCATTGATGTAAATTCTTTCCTGCAGGATTTGCTTGTGTAAACAGGACTTGGACCTATAACTTACGTCACTTCACTATATATGAGAATATCATCAAATTGCACTTACAAGTTACTGGTGGTGAAATAGGTGAGACAGGAAAGCTATCATTTGAAAAAATCAGTCTGTAGGAAATAGAGCTACATATCGGTGAACACCTGTGTGTGTGAATGGACATGGCCAGTTTGGTTCATTCTCAATCAAACTCTCTGTTCTGAGAATGCTGACAATTGCCAGGTTGCTCTGAAAAGGTTTGGGACTAAAAAGTTTCTCAGCTGCCTTTGTGACTAGATAATAAAAATGAGAGTGATTGCTGTTAGTCACTAGTGATTGTTTTGTGATTCAGTTTTAGCTTCCAATCATGAAGAAAAAAAATTAGCGTGTGACACAGATATCAACCCAACCAATACAAATAGAGTTAAACAAACAATTCATGAATACATGTAGTCTGAAATTAAAGTTTTCCACCACTCCCTTTTTTTTGCTTTCATTTACAGATTGGAATAATTCTGAAGGGGAAGAGAGTAAATTCATACATGAGTCACTAACCAGAGAGGGCTAAAGTGCTTGCATAGTTTGAAAAGTTTTCTGTATAATAAGATTAAAAGAACAATATAAACATGTTCATTCAACAAGTAATAATTGTAATAATTATAATATGAAAATGGGAATTGGTTAGAATCCTTTGTGCTATATAAAAAAATCTGTAATTTTATTATATAAGACAAGAAGTCTCAAATACTACACACACAAGGCAGGTGAGACTGTTAGATTGTAGAAAGTTCCTACTTAAGCAAAAGCTATGTTTACGAATCATTATTCAAACCTCAAGATGCATATATTTTATCCTTCAAAATGGCCACAAAAACATTTTTCCTCAATTTTTTTTGTATTTTCCATATCATATCTCGTCCTTCTTTTCTTTCCTAACCTACAATGCCAGTTTAATGATTCAAACTTATTTTTTCTTCCACCTCTTTTTTAAGCAAAAAATACATGTTCAGTCCCCTGTTAGTTTATAAACTGTGGTCATCTTATTACATGCTTTGAGAAAGTATAGATATCTCCTCTTGAAGATAAACATCCAAACATTTGTCTCAGATAATAAGAGAATACTGAAGAATAGTAAAGAGGATTTTCACAAAACAATGTCTTGGGAAGATGAAAGTAATGCACTTTTTTCATTATTTAAAAGTCTCTGATGTGCTTGCCCTTGTTCAGTGCTGAAAATACATCACTTTTGACATGTATACATATAATGAAATTAGTATGTGTCAATGCTTTTCCAGGATCCTGCACTTGAACGACAAGTTACCAGATAGACACAACAGCAGTAAACCTCATATCAGGAGCACAGTGCATGATCACATAGAGTAAAGAGCATCGGAGAGTAACAGTGGACTGGGAAGGAACATATGCCTGGTTTTTTTTTTCCCTTTTATTTTTTTTGAGGATGCCTTATCTACAGTACAGAGGGATGGTAGTTATGAGTTTAAACAAATACCATTTCTGAGCCCCTTCATGCAACTTGTCATCTTAGTTTAACTTCCCTCTAAATCAGCTATTTATATGATCTCTTAATGTTGGGTTTGGAGATAAGAACAAAATGTAGAATTATTTTTGTTTAAGAATGCCTGTCTCTCTTATTTCTGAATATTATTATAATGTTTTATACCAGGTTTCAAAGGCACAGACATCTCTTCAATGTCCATAAAATGCTATCAAATAATAATGACATATTATTTATGGGTATTGTAAAAGTGCTACCTGTAAAAGGGTTTTCTGAGAGCAACAATATATTACTGTCCAATCCATGCTGACCGGCAGTTCTTCTCAGACAATATCCCACATTTGGTATGTGTGTGCGTATTTACGTGGACACACGCAAAACCCCTGAGATTCTTTGCTGATACCAAGACCAAGCTGAGTGCAAGCCAGCTCTGCCTGGAAGCTTTATGGCCCTCTTAGTATGGAGTGCTCCTGAGCTAAAATACCCTTCCTTGCGCAACACTCTTTGCCATGGAGATAGGCTCTGTTGTTAAAGAACAATATATGATTTACACATTTTCCTAAGGTTATTGTTTTGGATTGATGACAGTGCCTAAAGAAACACATGATATCATTTCCTTCAAATTCCTTATAAAGGTTTGTTCAAATATTTGTTAAAGAATTGCAGGGCAAGCTTTTTCACAGTTAATTTGAAATCTCTTTGCTTTTTTTTCTCTTCAAAAATGTTGCAGTTAATCAAACAGCAGAAACAGCACCATATGTTTAATCTCAATAAAATTAGAGAATAATTTTGTAGAGAACAAAGAGAACAATGATGTAGTCAATGCAACTATCCGAATTTAGAACGCAGTGTTTCCAGGAGAAGAATCTCTTTTCCAATAAGTCTGTAACATACCTATGACACCTTTTCCCATAGTCTGGCTCAGACTTCCAGCCACTATTACAATACAGATTATGTTTGTCAGAAAAAAAATCACAAAAATCAAGGTATGTCCCTGTCTAATTCCTTAACAAAAATATTAAACTAGTTTCTTACTACTAGTGTTTTGAAATATTTGCAAAAAAGTTATAGTAAAGGAATAAATTAAATCGCTTACTATGTGAAGTCACAAAAGATTATTTTGCTGTATATGACATTTAGTCAGACTAAAGAACTACACATTTGCATATCCTTGTTTCAGTCTTTGTATTTAAAGTAAATGATCAATCAGTGCAGAAGAGACTAAAAATCAATAAAGCAAATACATTTTCCTTGTAACTTGTCCAAAGGTTATGATTTAGTTACAGTGCAACTTAAGTTGTTGGTTCAGTTACAGCATGTACAACATCATAACGTCTTTTTATTGCGCACAAACCATGTGGCTCACAAAACAAAGAGAAGCTGGTTTAAAAATGCCAAGTACAAAAAACAATTCTGTGTTAATGGACTTTAGTACACTCATTTCCTGACACCGTGTCTTGATCTGAAGCCCACAGGAGTAAATAACTGTCTTTCCATTGACTGCAATGAGTATTGAAACAAGTTTTTGAATTTAATATAATTAAAAAATAGTAATAAAACCTACATATGAGAAACATTAATTTGCCAGACACATTCCTCGTATGGTGCTTCTGTTGACAACAATGACATTTTGCCATACAGAATGCAAGCAGAAGAACTATATAAATCAGGAATATCTCACTATGAAGTTGCAAAATCCAGATTTTCCTCAATTGGTAAAGCAGACTTACAGCTTCAGTTTTTTAAAAAGTCATCTTTTCGTGGAGGACATTCTTGTCCATTCCCTAAATTCAGGACTTTGTAGACCAAGACCACTTAGGTAATAACCACTGTGCTGTACACAGATTTATGTATGTGAATACACAAGTGTATATACACCAAGTGTGAAATGCTCCCTCCTAAAATCAGTTGTAATTCCTGGCCTGGGAAGGCTGGCTAAGGGTAAAGGGAGAGGGAGAGAGATTTTGTTACCACAGGCATAAAAAAATTCTGGCACCAGTGCTTGCAACAGCAGAACAGAACAGAGTCATGATAGTTTACATTTTTTAAATTTCCAGGAGGACATATTTAGCATCCTATGGGCTTATCACTTAAAAATATATGCCATCCATTCCTTAAATAAAATTCCTACTTTTAATAACTTTTGCTTTGACCTTGCAAAACAGATAATACCACAATCAATTATCCCCAAAGTCTTCCTTAAATCTCCTCTAAAATGTTGCCTATTACAATGAAAAAAATAGGATCAGGATTTTGAAGAAGTCCCAAGTGAAGTAGTAAGCAACTGGCATCCATTAAAATCAGAATGGCTTGGACATGAATTTCCATGAGCCCCCTCTACTAATGTCAGTCTCTGCCAATGGGACCATTGAATATACCTTCAATACAGCCTGAAGTGTCCCAGAAGGTCCAAACAAAGCCGGCCTGAGGAAATGGAGAGGTGTACGCGTTCCTGGGATCTGTTTTTACTCCGTAATTCCTTAATACAGAATAGGTTTCATGTAGTTAGCCCATCAACAAAAAGACAGAGAGATCCTGGAAATGATTTGCATTTGGAGTCACTTACTGCCTGCTTAGACCAAAAAAGAAACTGGTTTTCTAAACAACTGGCAAAAGAATTTACCTAAGGAATGGGACATCCAGGTACAAAATCCCACTTCAACATACTTTTATACCAAATAAGGTAGCTGTGGCAAGAGGAGCTGAAACCAAAGAACTCAGCAGAAAAGGGCTTTTTTCTAGGCATGTGGGTGGCCTGGATCCAGCCTCTGCCCTCTATCAGGAGAGAGCCTGTGTCATGCTTACCTAGCAGAATAGTTTCATTATTAGCGTACAATACAAAAGCATACCCTGGCTATACATTTCGCTGTACTTTGACAATGTTTACAGGATCAGGCCCATGATACCCCTAATTTGAGAATCCTGCTTTGGTGTGAACTTAAACAGCTTCTGTGCCTGTGGGGATTTGGACATTAAATAGCTTTTCAAGCCAATCACTAGTAAATATTTGCTAGGAATCCTTATTGTTACTTATTAATCTTCATTTGTACATAGCTTTTACAGTGTTCAATCTTGTCATTAAGGAATTGATAGCTCATCAGGGAGAACTGATCACTAGTGTGAGGTGGGGAAAAGAGAATAGGGTATGTGTGCCAAGATAAGTGAAGCAGCTAAATATGGAGCTTCTTATATCCCATCTCTTGCTTTGGCCTTTGTACAGTCTGTGATGTTTCAGTGAAATGAGAGATCATGGTACATTCTCAAAGCATCTTAATATGGGCCTGCCAAGTGTCAGAACAGAGAACAGAGCAACACAGCCATGAATCATGCAGGCTGGTAGGGAAGTGTTAAGATTTTGAGTAAATAGTATGTCAATGCTCTAAAAACTGGAGTCTGGGCTGTATGATACCTTCTTTCTTCTTTTTTTCTTTCCTTTTTTTTTTTCCCCTTTATTCCTGTATTTGCAATCTGTAAAAAAACTGTAATGCATTTTGGATCACAGCTGTTTGCTGTACCATAATGCAGTACTGAATTTGGAAGAATGCATGGAAGATTTTAAAATTACATGTACCATAGATTCTGCAATGAAAAAACTTAATAATCCTGGGACATCATATGCCAAATCAATTAATGACACTTTGGATGTGGAGGTCGAGCCACTGATGGCATTTCTTCCCAGAAGATGGTATGAAATAGACACCATCTTTGCTGCAAATTTTCTGCTCCCCTCTGCCTGGAGCAGGGAAAGAATTGGAAAGGGTGTGTCCCATATATTTAAAGTGTACAGTAAGAAGCTTCTAAAAAGATACTGAAAACAAAAGGCAAACTCTAGGAAAATTTAATAACAAATAAAGAGGAAATAAAAAAATATGACTTGCATGAACTTGGCAGAGGTAAGAGAAAATGGTTATCTGCTGGGGAGTGAAAATGTAAGAAGATAAAAGACTTTGAAAATACATCTAAAAGACTTTGAAAATACATCTTTGGTTTGTTTGGCTGCTTGGTATCATAGTTTTTTGCTACATTAGTTCTTTTGGTGCAAATAAATTTTGTGAAGGGATCTGTTCCATTAAAAGGCTTTGATCATTAACTGACCTGCTAGAACAGTACAAATCTGCTCTCTTTCACATTACCCTGAATTGAATAAATAACAATCATTTATTTTCCTTTGAAAAATCACTGTCATTCCTCTATTTCAACAGTCGTCTCACTTTCCTGTATTGCAAGCCATTTTTAGTTATTCTGATGAGTCACAGGTTTGTGCTGCCAGAAGGTCCCATTGTGTAGCCAACGTATTATTCCACAACACTTCACTTAATTTTCTTTTTGGTAGAACTTTGCCTACAATAACTTTGGTTCACTTAATCCACTTTGTCCCATCCAGGTTTCAAGCACGTAACTGACATAGGAGGTTAACACCTTCCTGAATATGCAATAGGCACCTTCAAAAGTGAAATTCAGCTTGATTCACCACAATGCTGCCTATTCTCACTTCACTCAATACTGAGAAGGCCTCAAGTGACTCCTAATACAGGCACCTCAGTTAGATGGGTTAATTCAGGTCCTGAGGTCTTTAAATCAGTACTAAACACCTATTTTTAAAGATGCACTATCTTTCATGCAGATACCATGGCTGTGATACAAAATTGCTGGTGAAGCTCTTACACCTCGGGCAGACTTGGTGTTCATATTGGCATCTATGACCTTTAAATCTACGCACCCAGAAGTCATGGCATAAGGTATAGGACTGATGGAAAGTGTCTACAGTTAGCCTGGCTCCAAAAATTTTTACTCGGTGAAAAGTATATGAAACATATATCAATGGGATATGCAGCCCTGCAATCACCAAATCATGTTGGGATATATACTGGTGGGATGCAAAATAAAGCGAAGTTTGAACAACCAACTCGAATTTGCAATGTTCTGTAAACAGCATAATTTGGAAGAAGATATGCCAACATCCTTTTTTTCCTTGAGATAAATTTGGGTTGCAAAGATTTGTTTTCCATCTCTATATAACTGCATTTCACTTTGCTATGAAGGATCGTTTCCTGACAAACCGACAGCTGATGTTCAGCTTATAGCAGCACTTTTTGTTACCGTGTAAATGAGCTCACTATATTACGGTTGCTGAGATAGTTGCAAAAACTCTTGGTTTCTTCATCAAAGTGGTTTTTACATACAAAATCGATGGGAACATTTTCTGAATCTTCAGTACTTCCCTTGTCCCTTCCTTTGTGCTTGTTTGTTTGTTCTTACTCAATCCCATCATCTTCTGGCATTGTTCTTGATTAATTGTAATGACTGATTCCTAACATGTGTTGTCAATGGATTGTTTGCTGGCATATCTGACAATATTACCATCTACTTCAGACTCTTATAAATTTTGGTGTTTTTACACTGTGGAAATTTAATAAACAGACTGGTAATTTAGAAAAAGAAGTGTCAGCAATATGTGTGGGATAGGACAAGGCCTACTCTATATCCCATACTCTTCAAATGCAATTGTTTCTTTTCAAAGCAGCACAGCTGTTCAGCAATCAAGGACTATCTGTATCCCATATGCTAAAGCCAGATGTCAATATTGCTGTGTGTGAATTTGCAATGCACTGTTCAGAACAGTCAAACCATATTTCAGGGGAGAACATTGTCCAGGGAACTGAAATGGGAGAGTTTCCAGCACAGCTCCCTGCCAAAATAGTAATAAATCCTTTCTTTAGGGATTAGGCAAAAGCTTTGCATTATGTGGAAAACTAACTCTTCTTTCTTAACCAATAAAGCTGCAAAAACACAAACTAATGTTTTAAAAAACACTCACCTCTCTCCACTGTCTGTGAAAGGCACAGAGTGTGAGCAACCCAGATGAAAACATCTACTTTTTGTCAAATGAATCCCACCCTCGGTGTATAGTCACATGTGATTATGAAAGCACAGATTTACTATCCTCCTCCCCTACAGCGCACGCTGTATCTTCCCACTCATTCCATCCCCCTCCATGAGATATGTTCATCATATGTGGTCCCCCCCTCTGATCCCTTTAAACGCTCTTTGCTCAGCCAGTACTGCTGAGGAAACCTACCACCACTCCAGTGGCAGCAGCAGCACTGAAGAAGCATTGTTTTCCTGGCCACTTACTTTCCAGTCTTCTAGCAGGGGCTCAGTTTTCTTCTTGCTCCCTATCCGAGTGCTATCACTACGGACCACTTCGTTTGGTCATCAGAAGGTCATCGACAGGTCCTCTGTTCTTTGGAGCACCTCTACATCAGGGTTGGAGGTTGGAGCAGAGCCCTCTCACATACCAGGATGACCTTAAGGATGATATATAAAAAAAATTGAGACTATAATGAGGATTCTTATAGAGATCTACAGTTGTGATGCCACAAAACAAATTCTTTCTGGGGTAAATCAAGTGTTGGTAATAAGGCACACAAGTTCCAGGCAAAACTAATGAGAAATGAAAAGATAAGTGATGTGGTATTCAGCCTTCTGAAAGGCAATTCTTAGGCAAAAAGAATGGGCAAAAACTTAGAATACATGCTGGATAAAAGGAAATACATTATTGGATTTCCTTTTTTATTGACTGAAACTCTAGGGTCTCATCGCATACTGAATTCTCTACAGTTCATTATAATATAAATCCCACCCATTCTCTATACACAGTGCACCTATTCATCATCAATAAACAACTAGCCTTACACCATTAATTTTTGTACATTTACATCTGGGACTATTGTTGGCATGGAAGCCGCAAGACCCCCCAAGATGTGCTAGGAGTTTCAGTAGAAAATTGTACACTGAATCATGAGCACCAGAAGTTGCATGAACACAAGTGAATGACATCAAATTGCAAATAGCTTGATCCAGGATGGTCTTTTTAAGTAGGAGAAACTGCAGGGTTTTTTGTGTGCATGTAAACCAGTGGGATAGACTGAAATGGATTGCATATAAGAATAATTCAAAGAGAATTTTAGCTGTGTGTGTACCATTAACGGTTAAAAAACACAAAGCTTTCACCGAAGTTGAAATGAGTCTGTTCTTTTTCAGATACAAATATAGCTCCTTTTTTTTTTTTTTTTTTTTCCTATACCATGCAAAGGACAGATGTAATTTACATTTTTCCTTTCCTGGAAGACACCAGATGGTTAACAGAGTGCTGCAGGAGCTGAATTCAGAAGAAAAGAGATGGATCCTATTTCCAAGAACCATGTAAGGTTCCGAATTTCTGTTTGAAGGTTTTTGCAGCACTTTGTTCCCAACAGTTTATTGTATCCTGACTAAAGCAGTTTTGGGATAGGATCCCAGTAGGACAGCTGTGTCCTGATATGTTAGAACTACTTCAAACCTTTGCCATCTGACTGAAAATGTTAACTTCTCAGGTGTTATCTTTAGCTTTATTAGCCAAAGAACAAAAAAGAATACATATTTGGCAGCACTCAGAAGAGTGACACCAAAATAGCCCCCAAAGAAGAAAGTCAATTTCCTCTTACTGCACAATAAGGCACATTTGAATCTTTAAGAGACTGTATCTAAAGAAAAAATGTTCTAAAACACCTGTGTAGCTTGACAGCCTAGGTCCCAATTTCAAGAATACACTTGCACATTTCCTGAAAATCCTAACTACCACATCAAGCACCTTAGCACATCAACAGTTTGAGCCTCCATGAATGGTGACTCCGAGCCTCGTAGGTATTTGGACACACTCTGAGTAAGAAAACAACCATTCCCAAGGGATTTAGAGAAGCCTGCTTGACTTCTCATTTGGTTAATGCAATCAGTGGATAAAATTAGGTGTTTGTACTGCATGAATCAGCCCTCCTCCTAACAAGAAAATGGTTGGGATCCAGCCAGCAGAAAGAGCATTGTCCTGTCCTTTCTCCAGGGCTTAGGCAGCTAACTCAGGATTTGAGGAGAGGCACTCCTACTTACATGGGTTTCAGGGTGCTGTACCCAATCTCAGATTAGGCACTCACGAAGGCAGAGCTTGCTTTTCTAAATACAGCCTGCCCTCTGTATAACAGTTTATTGGTTTAAGCACTCATGCAGGATGCAGAAAATTTGGATGCTCGAGCCTTTTTAGCTTGAGTCAAATCATATTCCTCCTTTCTAGAGGAACTTCATGCTGTAGACCAGGTTCAGCTAGGCACTCCGTTTTCCTCCTGTTAAGGCTTTGGTTTTTACGCAAGAGCCAGATTTAAGACAGATCATTCCCTTATTGCTGGAAGGAGAACAACAAACAATTCAGGAACCTGTTGCTTAGGTCACTCAGCTGGGGGGCAGACCTGGTTCAGGTCCTGATCCTAAAGTCTCTTCTTCTTTTTTAAAATCCCATTTATGCAAGCTGCATAAATGGCTCTGGGAAGGGGAACCAGGCATCCCCCTGCTCCCTGCAGAGTGCCCTAACTGTGAGGCCTCAGAGCTCCAGGCAAGTTATTGCTCAGCATGTGGGATATTGAATCATCTTCTCAAGATACGTAACTTTCTTACCTGTCTTACTAGGCTGCCTGAACACCTGATTTAGGTACTTTGACTTATTCCCTGAGCACTGGGCAGAAACTCTGTAGGCACTGCAAAGATAATGTTCAAAACAGGTGTTATGAAACTAGCTCTAAATCACTTTTCAAAGGTCTTGCAGAAGTCCTAAGTCCACTAAATGCACATGAAAAAAATCACCCTGAGTAGTTTCTCTTTTTAAATATTTATTTTGCCTCAGTCATTCTCGCATATGTTTAACTGCTGGCAAACTGTGCACTAGTGCAGTCATTTCCTAACTGGATGTGCTCTCTCCAGTTGCAGACACTTAGGTTGGCCAGGCAGCTAGGAGAAGACATCATCATCATTGCTATGAAGGTGCACAGATGTGGTGAGGCAGAAGACCGGTTGACGGTCTGTATGGCAGCGTGCCTGGCAGGAGGTGCCAATTCCGACCATAAAGGTTGCCCTCCAATTCTTCTCCTAAGGAGAAAACGAGAGAAATCAAACCACTCATAGGGACACAATGTTGAAGAGGACAAAGAGCAAGCCTAAAGAGAATAGCAGAGCATAGTATAGCACTGCAAAGAATGCAGTATTCATTCTCTGCTCTTGCCTCCCAGTGATTTTGCTGCCCTGCCCTCTCTACTTTATATTCTTTAGCTATTAAAGGAATTAAAAATTCAATAATGCACATTAAAAACTGCATCCTTGACCCGAAGGAATGGAAATAACTGTTGAGGCTCTCTAAACTTTCTCAGAGAAGGCACACAAAAATATTTACAATCCTGCAATTCATCAAAAAGCAGCAAATTGTTTCTTATATATCTTTTTTCTATGCATCTTCAAGGCTTGTTAGTTTTATGCAGAAAATTCAAATTAATTCCACATGTAATTCAACATAGCAAGTGAAGCTGCATTGTGGCTTCATGTGGCCATATAGATTATCTAGACTATTTTTAAAAAACAACAAATTACCCTAGTTTAAAAGTATTTGAAATAAAACAAATAAGCATTTCATCATGTTCTTTCCTGTGGCACATTAAAGCTATGGCTGTTGGTCTTTTACTACTATGTCTTAAATCTGTGACAGGGTATTGGAAGTGTTTTGTGGCCTGTGGTTTGAGGGGGTGTTTGGAGTAGATGTTCTGTGAATCCTTCAGGACTATCCTATCTTTTGCATGCAATTGGAACGGACTGGGCTTGGTAACCTAGGTGGTCCCTTCTGTCCTATGATCTTACTCTTTGGTTTTTCAAACTCTTCACCATATACTTCACAATATATGTCTTTTAGACTCTTGGACTAGACTACTATTCTCAAACCACTGATGGAGAAAATTTAACTGTTTATTACAGGGAAAAATGTTTGAGGGGTCAAGGACTTGGACAGTACTCACTTCCAACAGTGGGATAATAATCAGAAAAAATACATCTCACCATAGGTTAAAGAAACATGATTCTCAGTTCTGTGACTTTAGTTGGATTTTGTTTCTGCTGAAACAAAGGTATTTTTGCATGTAAGGCAAGTAGTTACTACTGTATGTAGCATCTACTTGAAACTTTATCAGGCCATCCTGATTTATCTTTGTCAAATAGTAAGCCCTTTGGCTAGAGCCGTATTTTCCCCACAGGTGTAAAAAATGCAAAGTTGTAATTTATACAACAGAAGATGACAGAATCCCATTTGTACAATACATCTAGATGCCAAAAGGTAATCTTATTACAAATAACACAATCTTCTCACAGCACTTGCTGTATTATTTTCCGGGTGGTCTAAAAAGTTGATTCAGAGAATAATGCCACAACAGCAACTTGTAGTTCCTAAGGCCAAATAGCCAGATGTGTCAATAATCAGTGCAAACTGGAAACAGATGTAGGTCCTTGTTGAATAATAAATGTAATGAAAATACTTCCTTAGCGCTCTCATGCTTTCACACACACAAGAATTTATGTCTTCCATATTTTTTTTTATTGAATTTATTCACCGCTTCATTTTTATGTCACCAGGATCTCTTTCAAAATCTTAGTCACTTCACAATGAACTAATAAAGATTAGTATATCTACAACAATTGCTTAATATCTGGTCAAATTGGTTCTACCTGATCATTTTATCAGGGAATTTCCTTATCATTGAGATAAGATGAAAACTGTTGAAGGCAGATGTGAAGGCCAAGTCTGGGTAGTCTCCTGTACCTGCATAGTTTCTGCATGTGTATGAAAGTAGACAGTCTATAGAGTTGATAACACGGTTCAGACCACTGGCAAAATCCCTGACATGACTAAATAGACTTAAGTACTGGGTGAAAGTCAAAACAATCTTTCAGGAATATTTCATGCTATCAGCATCTTTGTGAGACCTTGTATAAAGCCACATGTCCAAACTTGATCTGTAACTTCAGTTCTTGCTTGCAAGTGATGACAGCTCAGCTACGTGAAAAGCTACTTTAAAACAGAATACCATCTTCAGAACTAAAAGTAAGTAATTTGTGAGCTAAATATCCAGGTACTATTTGCTTAGATTTCAGCACCAATTAAAAAAACAAAAAACAAAAAAAACCAACCAAACAAACAAAAACAATAAACAAACCAAAAAACAGCCAAAAACCCCAACCAAAAAACCTCATCTCAAATTCTTAAAACGGGAGAAGTCACATTTTTCTTACCTAAGTAGTTTGAAGATTTTTGGACAATATTGCACCCCAGATTAAGACAACAGATACAGCATTAATGTCAGAACTATAAAGCCTTTATACAAATCCTATATTATATCTTTAGAGACTAATTGGAACTATCACCTTACAAAATTAAACAGGAAACTGGGAGAAAAAAGTTATCATCAGCCTTGTTCCCCAGATGCCAGCATGCCAGCATGCACATTGATCTGCATCAAACCTTCACCAGCCAGAGCAGTCATTTCTGCATATGAAAAGGACAAAGAGTAGTGAGCAAGAGCTCAGGAGTGTGAGTCATTGCCACAAACTGAACTGGGGAAAACACTTCACATGCAAAACCCCAGAAAGGTATTAGAGAACTCATCAGTTTTCCTAAAAATGCGTACGGGAGGATAACCAACGCTGCAGAAAAAAAGGGTTGCAAACTGGTTATACTACTGTTTTCCAAGGTGCTTTCATCCTTCAGGCTCTGGCTGTGGTCAGCAAGCAGACAGATTCAGTGGCAGCGCCAGTTTCAGGAATTCCCACCCCACCCAGCTGCAGCTATTCACTCCTCTTCCTCCTCCTTGTCCTCCTCCTCCTCCTCCCATCCAGTGCTGCAGTGCCAGGTCCCCTCCTCTTCACCAGCACAATCGTTTGAAAGACTGGGCTCTGAACCCCATTTTATCAGAGCTTTTCCTTAACCCAGACCATTTCAGCAATCATGACAATGTTGTGAGAGAGCAGTTGTGTCAGCACAAGTGATGGGACCTCTGCTCTGGGATGAGAGCTGGGCAGGAAGGCAGGAAGCAGAAGAACCCAAACTTTTTAAGGTGGCATTGCCCCACAGCTACTATATCCTGAAACTGCAGCTTCAGTAACAGTGTTTTGCCCTTCCAAGTTTATTGTTAATGAAACCCCAAGTGGGTCATATAAACTATGCGAAGGGTGTACTAATATTTATACATACACAAGTTTATTACCTTGCCGTAGGAATGTGCCTTACAAGTGATAGCTCTACATCGGCTCCCATCTGTCTCCTCCACACTGATAGCGTGATACAGAAAGAGAAGGTGGGCAGATTTAGGCAAATGGGAACAAAGCTGTGCTCTGATTCTAGTGTTAAATTTATAGTAATTAAGTAACCATATCCATGGGCAATTAGGGGATGTGTCCAAGTTAAAATATACCCCTTACCCCAGTTTCAAAATCTTTGAACTCCAAATCAAGTGCAACAGAGAGCTTGATATGATCTAACAACACTAATTGTCATACAGCCATAGGGAAGACAAAAATAAAAAGGATTAGTCATGTTTACCAGATGACTGTAATCCAGAAAGCAGTGACATTAAAAAGAACACAGAGGTCAATGTCCAGAACCACCTGAACATGATTCTCCACTCATGTTGTTGCAAAAGCAAACCAAGACATTACTCAGATTTATTATTTTTTTTAAGCTAGAGTTGGCTGGTGGTGTTATTGGTGTTTGTGACATCAAAAAGTTATTTTTCCTGTATCTAGTTTTGCTGCCTTCACTGAAATGGATGTTGAAAACCTGGTGAGGATTCATGCAACAGTGATCTGTGGTTTAGAAGATATGCTTTATAAAAACAGACAAAAGCCATGCCCACAATCTCATAGCACTGCTCAGTCTTTGCTGCACAACCATCAGGGCTGCTCTATAGCACAGCGATACTCAAGCACCTGACATGGGCTTCCATTAGGTCTCATTTAAAAAGTGGAGTTCATTATAAGCTATTGCAGAAGCAGATGATTGAGAAATTTAGGTCCCTTTCAGAAGCAATCAGGGTGCGGGGTTACTTAGGCCTTGTGGTGTGTGGCTCCAGGCTCCTCTCCTGCTCTCTGAGTTCCAGGCTCAGGAATGACCGGAGATTCAGTTCTCTTCCAGCCGGGAAGAGACATCAACTTCACCCTCACGCAAGCTGGGTACACATCATATTTGGGGCATGCTTTGTGTGAAACTACATCTCATCATGCCTGTTTACTTGGCCAAGAGCCCCTGTTCCTGCATCGCTCTGGAGTATAGACATGTCACTGGTCAGGGAAACACTGTGATGTTGAATCTGAGCAAATCCTAAATATATCTTTAAGACAAGCCATATCTCTTTGTTGCCTCATCTGTGAAACGATACCTCTCTATTTCACAAGGTTGTTAATGAGGATAAACACCTCAAAAGTTGTCAGACATAATGACAGGACCATATAGGTACCTTATAGAAGCAGGCAGGTTGTAGCAGTCATGTGATTGAGAAATTAAGATAGGTAGGTTCTGAAGCTCAAAGAGACCGGGACAGCTAGTGTGACCCTCTTCATTGCATAGGCTCAAAAGTGCACTGAAAATTTTTTATAACATATTACTAAAGTGGAGACATCCTTCGAAAAGACTTGCTTTAGACTTGAGGATCTGGAGAATTTGTCCTATGCATGTATAGTCTGTTACTAACAAGGGTTAATTAGCCTTGTGAAAAACTTCATCTTATTTTCTACTTAAATTGTGTTGACTTAACTTAGAGCTATTACTTTATGTAACAATTTTGATAGATTACAGAATCATTGCAACACTGACTGGAGCAATGCCTAAATACCTTTGAAAAACAGGCCTAAGCTATGTGCCCAATAAAGCCTGATGGAAAAGGAACCTTGACTTCTCAAGTCCCGGACTGGCACTGAAATAATTTGCCTGTTTTTTTCTACCAGCCCTATGAACACAGAACACTTACCTGCCTTTTGGTATATAAAAATAAATATATAATATTCAAAATAATATAGACTAATAAAGAATACAGTATTTCTATGTATAAACAAGAACTAAAATTGCTGCTTATCAACTCTCAGTAACCTGAAAGCCCTTTGAACATAGAATTTTCTTTCACTGTTATCTTGTGATAAACGATGGAGAAGAGGAAGTCTTTTCCAAGAGAAGATGACTCATAGAGAAGACTCTTAGGAACTCACAACATTCAATACAGCTGGCAGTGAATAAAAAAGCTCTTTTTATATTTTTTTTTTTTTAGATCTTCCTTGTTCCAAGAGTCACAAAGGACATCACACTAGCCAGCTATTTCCACAGCATCTTTCAGCACATTAAATTATTTCCAGCAGACCAGGCTGATTAGCAAGTTTCCATTCTTAATGCTAGCAACCAAAAATCTAATTTCATAGGATAAAATAATTTGCACTGAATTCCATTTTACCATAGTTACACTACTTTTAGTATTTGAGATAGCTTAGATGTACATTGCAATGTAGATGTATCAGATAGGATTGATATTAGTTAACTTGAGACATTTCTATCTGAGCTAGCCATCCTCATCTTCTCCTAATATCAATTAAGAAAAGGAAGTCAATATAAGTAAAAGATTAATGTCATACTTTTATAGATATGTGAAATGGGTCAAAAGAATCATGTTCCTTAGAAGTTTCTGTTTCTCTCCACTGACTACAAAGTGGTGACTAGCTCAGATATTGCTGTAACCTTCATTGTCTAAGGACAAAGGTGAAGCAAAGTTTGTAGGCAGAGGTAGTACCTTCTATTTGAACAACTGTTAGCATTGGTAAAAGTAGCAAAACTTCTGGACTTTCTGATTTGAAAAAGGCTTTGTAGGTCTGAAGTCTTGTCTTCTTTTCCCCATGACAGCAATTAATCTAATAAAATTTCAACCTCTACCTTATAAGTCTGGCCTTAGTTCAGATGGAAACATCTACATCAGAAACATCTCCATTTGTTCAAATTAATCCATCTTGACAGTGATTAATGCGTTTCTCAAACTGAACCTTTCTTCAGTATCCAGATGAGCAATGATTAATATTTTAGCTGCAAATTAGGCCTCTGAATTAAATACAGCCCACTGGGAACACTCATTCTCAAAGTTCTTGTTTACACTTCTCTTACAGTCCTGTACCTTGCTCACCTAGTTTAACTACCTAATAAATTTCTTACTCTCATAAAAGTTAGATATTCAGCACTAACATAACACTTTATGGGTAGGGAGGCATTATCCAAACAAAAAACCAAAAAGAAAGAAAAAGGAAAAAAGAAAAGAACAGTCCCAGGAAGGCAGATTAACTCATTGGTTCTGAAAGTATTGTCTTCAGAGACAAATTATTTAATCCAGAGAGACACAGCATCACCCAGTGTGTACTCTGGGCAAGCTATCAAAATGCAACCCTTCCCACATGTAGGCAATTATTCCTAAATCAGTAGGTATAATAATATCTATGGGCACAACTTTCATCTACATTTTCCAGTCTTGGTACAAAATGTTCTCAAATTTGTATCTTCCCTTATTTGAACCAGATAGTTCTTAACAACTTTTCCACCCCCCCACCCCCCACACCCCAAATATACAGGCCTTTCACTTTGTCTAGGATTATGGGAATATTAGTGAAATACTTTTGCTCTGGAAAATTTGAAACACTGTTCAGACATTGCTATGGCCCTGATCAATTAGTGGACTTCTTATTGCAAGCTGTACATTCCTCACCTGTATCTCCCACTGTGCTTTGCTAGCCACGTTAAGGAAAATCCTGCAGGGGAGATGATAGTTGGGATATCTTATGGGAAGAAAAATGGAAGTAAGAAAGCATGGTCTTCCCTCTTTCATTTTTCATACTTTTCGGAATAAAAAAGGATATTTTTTTACTAAAGAGCTAAGTGAAGAAACCATTAATCCCTCTGATATTGCCTCACTCTTCTGTCAAAACAGGGTTTATTAAGAGACAGCTGAGGTATTTCTGCAAAAGCATTGCATAGTGCGACACAGGCGCATTCACTCCAGAGACTGACAGCAGGATCCTCAGCCAAGTGATGCAGAATGATTGCATTTGCACTGCTCAAGTGTGGCCTCTTTCAGAGAAAGCTTGGCACTTCTGATCTAATGTAGCATACAGCTGTCTCGTGGTACTCCCATAGCCCTTAAATGCAGTTATATATATATATATAAAATAAATAGATTGAATACGTATATATATAAAGTAACCAATATAATTTGAGATCTGCCTGGTAATCCATTGAGGTTTTGTTCTTTTAGCATGAGATTGAAAATAGGTGTCGTAAGTCCTGAGGTGTGGTATGAGAGCAGTGGGATGTCTGAGACTGCAAAGCCAGCAGGGATGCTGTTGGAGGACTGTGTAAGGCAGAGGGAGATGAACCTGATGCAGTTGCATCCCTACCACACCATACCGGGGTTTTGTTTTAGAGGAACTACTTGCCTCACCACAGAGAACGGCCTGGCAGCAAATGAAGATTTATGCAATATGGACTGTGAGGGAATATGGACCTAGGAATGAACTGAGGACCTCAGTTATTTGATAGTGTAAATGTATCCAGAGAGACCTGGGACATAGTCAATGCAGATTTGACAAATAAGAATATATGACCTTACGTAGCAAGCATCTCCTTTTTCTACCTATCCTGATTTTGATAATAATGCATGTAAAAACCACAGTGATGGGCAGTATAGGAACTCCAGAGCTAGATTTCAAATACTGCTTCAGTCTCAGTATTCATCTGAGCCAAAGTAGGTTATTGCAATGGATAATGCTATTTGGTCTATCATTTTTGCATTCTGGAGAAATGTATTTGAATGGAACCATGAAATGCATTTTTTTCAAGACATAAATTATGCTAAAAGTTTCCAGAGAGTACTTCTTTCAAGTGTTGTGAGTATCAATTACTGTACCAACTCTACTCAATTCAGCTAAAGCAAAGATTGGAGTTGGCACCTACGTCATTTTAGACTCTTGTTGTCCTAGCCGAGAAAATTTCAGGCATCATTTTTCCTCATTTCAAAGTTTCTCAGCCAATTCCAATGAATAATCTCTCTCATGTTTTGTGGTTACTTGATAGCAGATCTATTCTTGTACACGTTGTCCCAAACATTCTCAGCATTCACATAAAGTCTGTTGACTCTGTTTTTCAGGGCTCAAGCCATAGCAATCTTGTTCCCCATTCCTACCAGGTTTCTACATTGCCAGCATTACATCTAGTCAGGAGGTTAAAGCACCCCTCCTCACTTTTTTATGTTCTAAAATAGGGGGCTAGGTTGAAAAAACTTGCTGAATATAGCACAGATATGTTTTAAAAGACCTGATCCAGTGGCAGTTCCTGAATTCCCCTGGATTTCTCAGGTTTTATATCACACAAAGAGAAGATTGTAAGCCTGATTTTAAAGCTCATAAGCTGACTTCTGCAATAAATGAATACTTCCTTTACTTTCTTTGTATAATGTAGATATCTGTTAAACAGCAGGTTTTGCAAATGCCCTGGAAAATGTCAAATGCCCATTCCTAGACATGATATGAAGTGCGGTTTCATGACATTAGCCCACATTATGAAGATGTTGGCAAAATAACTTCTCCGTGTTGTTATAACAAACAAAGAACTGGTTGGCTGATTTCATGTCCTACAGATAATTGTGCTGTCTTCATACCACTTGAATAGATTTTCAATGGAGATACAAATTGAATATCATACCAAATCCAAACCTTTGCATGATAGCATTGTGCAGTAGTAATTGCATGCTGGAATAGGTTAGAGAATTGCCAAATAATGTAATTAAACTTCAACTTCTGTTTTTGCAGAGCAGACTGCAAATCATGTTAATTCTGATAAGTGATGGGCCAAGAGTGTATGTGTAGAGTTAGTGAGGTTCATCCAACGAACAATAAGTTGATCATGTATCTGAGCAATTCATACCCTCCAAAGTTGGAATTTCAAATTCAGTTCAGTACAAAAATATGTATTTCTAGGCCCATCCACAATATGATCAATGCATCTTAGTGTATATGATCATTTCTAACTCAAAGTTTTGGCTCTACGAGTTAAAACACCATGGAAGTTACTTCTGATTATTGCAGTTCTCAGTTCCACTGGACCTTTTTCCCCCTTTTCTTTCTTTCTTGGGTTTGGTGTTGGGTTTTTTGGTTTGTTTGTTTTTTGGTTTTATTTGTTTTGTGGGTTTGTTTTTTTTTTTAAGTTCACAGATGACCATGATGTTCGTGCAAATTAAGGCTTGTTAAAAAAAAATAAGAAAAAAATCTGTATTTTGTAATAGTTGTCATTCCTTTAGTAGCTTTTGACTGAACTTCTATCACTCAAGACAGTATCTCATTTCAGTTTAATGAGATATACCCTAAATCTGTTTATTAATGCATTTCCATAAAGAATATGGAAGAATATAGCCTGTAGGAGAGAAGACCGAGAGGGGATCTTATTAATGCTTATAAATATCTAAAGGGTGGGTAGGCTTTATTCAGTGATGCCCAGCAACAGGACAAGGGACGATGGGCACAAACTGGAACACAGGAAGTTCTGCCTGACTATGAGGAAAAACTTCTTCACTCTGAGGGTGACCGAGCACTGGAACAGGCTGCCCAGAGAGGTTGTGGAGTCTCCTTCTCTGGAGATATTCGAAACCCGCCTGGATGTGATGCTGTGCAACCTGCTCTAGGTGATCCTGCTGTAGCAGGGGGGTTGGACTGGATGATCTCCAGAGGTCCTTCCAACCCCTACCAATCTGTGATTCTGTGAACAGGAATCCTTTTACAACACAGAGCATTCCTCAGTAATCACTTTATCAGTTGTTCTGTTTAGGTATTTCAGACAACATTTAGTCACAGTAAGAAGACTTACTTTATTCTGTAATGCAGTGAGAAGACTGGAAGGTCTACAACATTTAGTCACAGTAAGAAGACTTACTTTATTCTGTAATGCAGTGAGAAGACTGGAAGGTCTGTCCATCAGAATTACACTTAACAGCTGAATGTTAAGACTCATTTAGCAACCTGGAAGACAGAGCTGACAGGTTCAAGTTCTCAATGCTTCTCTCCTCTGGTGACAGAAAACATGTTAACTGAAGGAGGGGTGTTCAGGATTGGGGAGAGATAAATTGTTTTTATTTTTTCTTAATTTCTTTCTTTAAGCACCACAATCAATCAGTACTGTTGAGAAAGCTCTGTCTCATTTCAGTGGGCCTAACTCAGTATAAAGGAAATTATAACTGGCATTAACATGAGGTATGGATTTGCTCCACAGTCATTCTGCTTATAAAGGTCTGAACTGAAGGAGAGTCCTTCACAAACTAGTTTCTTCATTCACTGAAATTTTCTTCATACTTTAAAAAATATCCCATTAGGGATGAGGATGGAAACTTCCAATTTCATAAAATTTTTAAAAGAAAACAAAAGAACACAAGTTCAGACACTTTGATATTTTTCATTTGATAATAAGGAAATATTTGCTATAAAATCCGATGTGATCAACATTATTTTTGTTGTAGTTAATATTTCTAAATAAAAAAAATGAAGAAAAGTGGAAAAGCAGAGCTTTTTTTTGTACATTTCAACAATTCCAAACTTTTTGTTCCAAATGATTTTCAAGACTCTGAATATATCAAAAGCAGCTATTTCTTGTGAAAAGTTTTGGCTTTGAAGAACTGCCATTTTTTTTCAATTAAAAACATTTCATGATAATTTAGTTCTATTCCAAAATTCATTTAAGTCGTTACGAACTTCCTTTGATTTCAGAAATTTTTGGATCAGGTCCACAAATGGGATTTATGTGAGTAGGGTAAAAGAAAAAACACAACCATTCCACTGGCCCAGATTTTAAGCTCAGATCTACACATGCAGTTTCCCTTGACTTCAGAGACAAATACACGTAAGGACAATATTTGGCCATGAGATGTATTTTCAAAAGTAAATTAAATAGAACCTGAGAGTTACAGCTGAGAAAACAGCTGATTTACATTTATTATTATTATTGTTTATGACTTATACGTTAATGTTTACCTATATTATTACATGAACAGAATTTAACAGCCTACAATGCAGATAATATTTTTTTTTAAAGTACAGATTTAAATCTAAGCAATTAATTGATTTCTTGTTCTTGACAGCAGCTCATTAGTCGCAACGCAATCAGTTTCTGCATAAAATAAACAAAATAAAAAGGAATGTTTTAAATCTACAAGCTCTGGGCATGTATTCCAAATAAAGATCATACTCTTATTTTACTTGTCTTTTTCCTGCATTAATTGACAAGGCTCAGTCCTCAGCTGTGCTTAGTTTGTTCAAAGTGATATCATCACTGTCCCAGTCCTGGAATGGGACAACCCTGAAAGCCGTCGATCTCACTGTGAGCACCTGGGCTGGTTTTTAAGCTCACATCTCACTGGAGCTTAGCAGCGTGTTCTTTGGCAATGTAATAGAGCAGCATGTGATCTCTCCTGTCTTAAATGCCATTGGCAAAGTGAATATAAAGGGGTTTAGAGCTTGTTACAGTGTCTTTCATCATCTTAGGTCAAGATATCCTCAGTGAAATCTTCAAGACTGTTTTCTAGTTGCAAAGTAACATGAACAAGCAATGAAGGATGAGGCAAGTCACACAGGTTTGACATACCAGCGATTACATTGCATGTAGGTATATGAAACAATCGACCACAGATATACACAAGCATACATATATCTATCATCTCTACTATGTCGTATAGGTAATATGTCAAATTAAACTTAATTCAGAACTACTATTACATATATTATAGCATATGTATGTATATGTATGCAATTATATAAAAAAGAGGAGATTTTGAGGGGACTGCATGTGACGTTATGGCATATCATTAAAGAACACCGAATGTGTACTTGGACTTAACATGTACGCTGTCACAAGACAAATAGCTTTCCATGTTTCCATTTTGACTTCTTTACATTCATATCATAGAATCACAGAATCACAGAATGGTTAGGGTTGGAAGGGACCTCAAAGACCATCTAGTTCCAACCCCCTGCCATGGGCAGGGACACCCTCCACTAGACCAGGTTGCCCAAAGCCCCATCCAACCTGGCCTTGAACACTTCCAGGGATGGGGCATCCACAGCTTCTCTGGGCAACCTGTTCCAGTACCTCACCACCCTCACTGTAAAGAATTTCTTCCTAACATCTAATCTGAATCTAGCCTCCTTCAGCTTAAACCCATTACCCCTTGTCCTGTCACTACACTCCCTGATAAACAGTCCCTCTCCAGCTTTCCTGTAGGCCCCTTCAGGTACTGGAAGGCCACAATTAGATCTCCCCAGAGCCTTCTTTTCTCCAGGCTGGTATACAGATATACACAGACACGCACAACACTAAAAGAACTTTTTGTGTGGCTGAAAGTTTGTCATATTTATTCAGCTACGACAGCTAGTTACCTTCACTAACATACTTTTTGTGTGTGTGTGTGTACACGAACATATGCACAGGTACATGTAAAAAGCTTTTTTTCATTTTTAATAGCAAGATATATTGCACACATGTGACATCAAAACAACACAAAAGGCATTTTAACTTGTACCTGAATTTTATTTATCTAATAATACTTGTTCCACTTTATGATCCATAGCCAAATAGTTCACAAATAAGCACCTAGGCATGGATTAATCTCATTTAACATTAAACCTCTAAAAGTTCAGAAGTTAGCTATTCAGGCTCTGTCTTCAGTAAATGGTGGGAGATAGGCAAATCATCCCTGTGTAAGACAGGAATCTAAGATGGGTAGGTGAATCACCAGCTGAACATGCCTATTTCTCTCCACTAAAGGACAAAACAAGTAGATTACATTTAGACAATTAAATGTTAGACAACCAAAGTCAGCAGTGCTGAATCACACAGTGGGAGGTATGCATGGAGAAGCAGAGGAAGGTAGCTCAGTGCCTGCAACCAAATGGCATTAACCTATTGGTGTCCTTGCACGCATCTGTAGTTTGGACACAGGCTGGTCTTTCACTTGTGGGTTGTGGGGGAAGCGACGTCCACAAGGTTTTGAGTGTGGCTAATGTTCAGATGACCTAAATGTTAACTCTGCCCTTTCAGCAAAATAGGGTACATGTGGGACATCAGCTACCAGGTGACAGTGAAGATCTGCGCCAAGGGCTAAGCTGTGGCTGCACGCAGCAGGGCTTCGCTGAGCAGCCTCAGGCACACGCCATGGAGCTGCTTGGTGATGGGATGACCAGCAGGATCCAAACATGCTCCTCTTCAGTACCCTTGCTGTGGATGATGATAAGGAGGATTAACCTTGCAGTGCCCCTGTACAGAGTGTAATGTATTTTTCCTGGTTAGAGGCTCTGTCTCCTTTTTTTTTCCCACTCAATCCTCACCTGCAGGAAGCAAGAGAAGGAGTAGTATTTCTGTGTGTTTTGGCCTATCATGCTGTCCTTAACAACACTTCTAATGCTGACCCCCCAAGCTCCTCCACTGAAAACCATGCAGAATAATGATATTTATGAGCATGGCATATTTTCTTCTTTCTGAAAAGAGTTGCAGATAATATAAAGGTGAGCAAGGTGCATGAAAATGTACTGAAAGATTAAAATTGTGGCACAAAGATATGAAGCCACTCACCCTCTGATGTCCCACAGTATGATGCTACTGCCTGAGAACCCAACACCATTCTTTCCGGTTATGCAAACTGATTTCCCTGAAATGACTGAGGCCTAGTTTCAAAGTATTGCTGCAGTTCTGAAATCACACTTGGAAAATAAGCCTACAAAAGCTTCTCACTTATATAACTGTAAAAACTTTCTATGTACTATAAAAAGCTGTAATTCACTCTTTGAGATTCAGGAATATAGTAAACCTCCAGACTTGAGTCAACGTAATTAATCACTAGAGCCACAAAATTAATTTCTTTGTATTATCATGATATATGTCCGTCATTTTATAATACACATTTAAAACATTTCTAACTTGAGATGCTCTCCAAGACATGTTATCTTACTGATGTTGGAATTTAATGCCAGCCAAAGTTTATGCTTTCTCTCAAAACTGAACAGTCATTATGGGGCTGGAGTAAAAATTAGCATGACCATGTAAACTATGGGTGAAATGATGCTCCTCAATATTCAGGAGTCAAGCACCTGACACCACACTTCCAGGTTACCACATCAGATATCCTTCTCTGTTTCTACTCCTACCTGTTTGGAGCACCTCAGCTTCAAAGGTAGGTAAGTGTAGGTGCAATGGGACATCATTTCCCAACTGGTAAACAGAAATACATGTTACATAGCTTGATCTCATCTAATTTAAGTAAATAAACCATGTAAGTTAAGAATATGTTCTCTTCTCCACAAGTCCATGGAAAGACAGAAAGAGGCTTTTCCTGAGGGTAATTAATCCATATAATTGCTTTTAGCAAATGCCTCTCAGTCCTGATATCCAGTCCCTTGTGAATCGAGCTCTAATACAACTCACTCAACTGAACTTTTCAACAGCTTTGCCACTCTTTCAGGTAGAGATGGTATCATTCAGGCATTTTGGCAGGAGGATGGGAAAGAACCAGCTCAGGTGAGCCAGGTGGGAGGCTGCTGCTGATCCTCTTGGTCTCCAAAAGGTACTGTTGCCTGATTTTCTCTGTGAGGGAGTAGGGCAGCATGGCTTGCTTTGTTTAGCCAAAATACTGCATTTACCTGTTCCCAGTCAGCTGTCAGCAGGCAGGGTAGCTCTGCTGACTGTGAGCTGCCTCCATCCCGGATTGTGCCAAGAGGCACCAGGAGAATAAGCTGCTTTTGCCCTCAACCCCCACTTCTTTCACATAGTATTGGGCATCGTCTGTCCATAATAAAGACTTCAGCTAACTCATCTTTGAAGTGGGAAGTTGAGTCACACCGTCTGTGAAATCCTCATTTTTCATCATTATGAAAATGCATCCCAGTGCCAGGGTATCCCATTGTTTATTAACTAGTCTGGCGCAGCCGTGCACGGGGGTGGACACCAATCTTCAAGAGGCAGACAAAGGCAGTAGGTGAGGTATAGGCTAGACACCTCCCTTGAAAAGGGTCAGTGTGTTGCCAGTATGACTGGGAGCCCTCGGAGGCTTCAGAAATGTGCCCTTCAGTATCTTGGCTTACAAATCAGTTATATGGGAAAACAATACACGCTTTTACTATGCCCAGCAACCCAGCTCCTGCCTCAAGCAGGATTAGATGGGCTTGATTTTTTAAAATAATGGGGGAAAACACTTTGAACTAAGAGACTGAATCATGCATTTGCAGTTACATAAAAGGGATGTTTTTGCCAGAGTATCTCATTATACAGCCACCCTTTTGACATGCCGATGTGATGAGCATGCCAGTTAGCCACATAATTATGAAGATGATGCAAATAGAACTGTCCTTGTACCTTTTTGTTCTTTTAGACTAGCAAGTAAAATGCCACCTCCACCATAGTACACACAACTTTTGGAATTAAATCAGGATTTCATGCATAACTTCTTGCAGCCACTATTAGTGAGCAGTTCTGTTAATAAATTATTTTCTTTGCTGGCAATAAGTCATTGTATATGTCAATTATTACTAATTCTCCTTCTGAAATTAAGATTTCAGTAACTTTTTAACACAAATATCTCCATCAAGTTGTTAAGTTATTAAAATCTTACACTGAAATAAATTCTTCCTTTCTCTCTCCTTATGAGAGCTACACAAGGCTGTTGAAAAAGTGAATGATGTACCTTAATGGTGGTGAAAGTTGCCTTTTACCTAGATCGGCTACAGTTGAGTTATACACAGTTCACATTTTCAAGCATTCCTGCAACCACACATAATTTGAAACAAGACCTGAGATTTTTCTCTAAGTACACTACTTCAGGGAGGTGATGTTTGAAGAAAAATATTAACTATCATGAGGGTTCATAATAAAATCTTGAGATACAGCAACAAAGTGTCATTTTCAGAAAAGAGGGGACTAAATAGTATTTAACTTAAGAGAATACTGACCTGAATCTTCTCTTAGTTACCCTATTTTTGTATGATGAAATCCACAAGTTACTCCCAAATTAAATTTATAACTGACACTAAAGGTCTGCCTGCATGTTACAGTGGACTATTATGCAGAGACCTTCTGATCCTCTCCAAGCTCACTCTAGAACTGGAAAATATATACTAATATAATAATGCAACCTTTCTTATAAACTCATAATATTTGTTTAGAGGCAGGCTGAATTAGTGTGGGTGCCTGATCCTATTGTCTATGCTAGTTCTTTTAGATAGCTATTAGGTCTCAAGAGCGTATGTTTTCAAGATCTCAAGACATGACATTTGGTGGGAACTGCATCTCTGAAATGCAGTCATCAAGCATTAGAGATACACCTGAAAAGTAACTAGAATAGATTATTGATTAACTTGCAATATTATTTTTTTATGTATAGAACGAAAAATACATAAACTTATCATGATTTGGGGGCTAGAAATATATCAATTTCATTGTTTATAAAATGAGATTTATAAAATGCTATCATTAAGTGCTGTGTGGTTTATTGTGTTTTGTGGTGCTACAGAAATAATCATAGCTATATTTATATAGCAATTCTTCCACGTTTATATAACGTGATGAGCTTTCCTAAAGCTTTCGAACTGAGAAAATGTCAAAATTGAGAATTAAATACATTAGACATTAATACCTTGAGTTTTAAAAGGAAAATAAACTTTACACTTTTCTCAGGAGGATGGAAAAAAAAAATGGATTTGCTTGAAACAACATTCTTGCTATGTTCCAAAGGTTCAAAAGTGGTCCAGGTATGGGCTCCATCACAGTCCTGTGAGCATCCATATTGTTTTATGTTTTAAGATACACCCTAGTCTGGTTTCGGTCTAGTCTAGTTGCCCGACAGAAGGAGCTTGGGCATGGTTTAGAGGATAGCATGGGCCAAGGACTGTATCCTTAAGAAAACAGTGGATGCAGTTACACTGTTTTGAGGAAGGAGGAGCTTTAAGCTACATGCTTGTGAGCCACATCTTGCCACTTGCCCTCAGGACTAGAGAACAGTCCTGTCTCATCTACCAGTACACAGACATAGCCATTGGGCCTCTAATCATATGAGATGCCCTAGGGTGTTCAAGATATCTGCATGTGACTACAAATGTCCCACCTGTGAGCAGTCAGACTGAGCTACCTTGACTGTAATGGGAACTCAACCACCAGCCTTCCACGTAAACACCTGCATGAAGACATCTGTGTTCTGTAATCTGAGTCTGTGACAAGAATCTTGGCCATGGGACTCAAATTAACTGCTTAAATATTAATATTTAGCACCATTCAAACACAGTAGATGATCCTGTCTGACCAACATCTGCTACTGCAGAACAGCACAGATATCCCATATCTGCTAGTGCCATGCAGGTGTCTTGGATATCCAGGTGCCTTAGGTAACTGAGTCTACCTTAGATAGCACTAGGCAGCTATGCTGAGGCAACTGAGTCCTAGGCATGGTGATCAGATTTTAAGTCACCTTCTAAAAGAAATCACCTTCATATGATTATTGGCTCAAGGTGCTAAAGGAAATAATTTCCTTTAGAATGCAAATAATTATTTGCATCATGAGTATGTGGACATCCAAGACAGCAGTTTTGTGTTATAATGACACTGCTATCTGCCCACAGAATGATGGTTGCATTGAGGATGAAGAAAGATTTCATTGTTTCCCCTAAGTGATAAAACCCATATTGACTATAGTTTAAAAGAACTAAAAGGCCCAGTCAAGGCTTACCATCTGTGTGGCTCAAACTGTTTAAATACGATGGCAATATTGATATTGCTTTAACCTCTGTTATGCCTCTCTCTGCCATCTGCAGAGCTGGGAGAACAGGTTTTCTTTATGCTCAACATGACGGACTGTGTGATAGATTGAAGGAAATCATGTTTATATAAATACATAGTGTGTATACAATACATATAAAATAACTTGAACAACTTGTCTGAACACCAAGTATTCAGGAAAGGACAGTAAGTCACCTCTGTTATCAAAATGCAAACAGAATTTTGTCCAACCAGAACCCTTCTGAAACAGGTGGCATGCAATAGTACATTTGAAGGTTATGTGTTTATGTCAAACTTAGTTACAATAACTGGTAAGAATAGAAAAGTCTATGTAATCTATGTCATCCGAAAGTCCACATAATAATGTTGAACTTCATTATTGATACAGTAGGAAATTGTCCAGAAAAGGACAGGTATTAATTTTATGACTGGTGCTGAAATGGAGAAATAATATTGTTTATGTGTTACCATAAAATATGCCTTTATGTGTAGAATGGTAATGAAGGAGTTCACACATCCACTTCAGCAACATAGGGAGACATAAGTAAAAGAGAGCACCTCACTGGCATTGGAAAGTGTGTCTCAGAAAGAGATGCTGAGAAGCTAATCAGTGTCTGAACACAAGCTCAGGGAGCTTAATACAATTATACATCCTGTGTCAGCAGGGCTGCATGGAACATCAGGGACAGTCTTTTGCCTAGGTAACATAATTTTGGAGTTAAAGTGCCATTTTACGGTACTTATTGCTGGTCTTTTTCTCAAAGATAGCATGGTAGGGTGAAGAAGGCATCTGAGAACTAAAGTGTCTTCCTTTGTCATTTGGCAAAATACTTCAGACCTACGCCACAAGCTGCTGAGGTCATTACAGACTTTCGATTGACTGCGACAGTCTCTGAATCAGATGTCGTGTAAGAACAGTGAGAAAGAGGGCAATTAGTGCTAGGCACTAGGTGACCTGACGTGATAGAAGAGGAAATGAAGAGACATAGCCAATGCTAATTTCAAACTGCAGGAGAATTTTAAGGAGGAAGGGCTACATGAGAAGCCCTTGTTGTGAGTCACAAGACTCACAACTCCGAAAAGCAATATGGGATTGACTGTTCACCCAAAAAGTGGCAATTCAACAGCAAATGCACCCTCAGGAGCCAGCCAAGCACCAGCCTGGTTCTGACTCAAACAAAAAGTACGACCTAATGAGTCATCAGCATCACTTCCTTCTGCACAATTCATTTCCTGAAGAGTTTCCCATCTACTCTTGCTTTCCTCTAAGATCAGTGGCATGGTTGAAGATCAACATATGAAATTTCACACGGATAGAGTAGTAAGAGGAAGAATGGTTCTTCTCAGAACATGTACAGTGCATTCTATTTACCTGTATTTTATGGGAGTAGCAGTAGAAAAGGCAAGTCAATTTATAAATTAGGCCTGTTTTCCCAGTGTCGTTTTTCGAGTGAATCATCACATTGAGTTGATCGCATTTTCTAATTTAAAAAGTTTAAACATGCAGAAAAATGTACTTTTTCTCTCTTTATCTTATCATGTACATCATCAGCACACTACCACCCTCTTCCACTAAAAATATTCTCCACCGTGCCAACTATGAACATGCCCCAGGCTTATTTCTTAAGAAACATTAAGCATTACCTCATACGGTGCATTGAAAATACGTCCAATAACAACACAACATCTAAGAAAAATGCAGAAATGATTATTTGCTGTCAGTGAGCTTAGCAACTAATTTTTGTCTTAGTCTGGAAAAAAAAGGGACAGGTTTTGCTTTACTTTTTGGTTTCCTGATGCAGATTGCGCCATTTAAACTTCATGTTCCTTTCAGCAGGCTCACAAGTGAGACCACACTGGTCAAGTGAGTTGATTTTATTGTACATCGCTGTCAACACCTAGATTTTAAATTCTTATGGCAAACAACAGATAATAAAATCAAAGGTTCACCTTGCAATTATTATTCATTAGAGCTGGCGCAACTCTCACAAAGTCAAGAAATGATGAAGACTATGGAAAATTTCAGTGAGTAAGATTTCCCTTTGGCAAGGCAAAACCATTACTTCTCCTGCAGTAATCATGGCTCTTTCAGATGCATTGTCCATTTGGACTTCACTCTTGGCATGCCTGAATTTCACATACTTATGCTTGGATTATTTTGGCCAGCTGCATTCACTGAGCCTGCACCTGCACCCTAAAGCTCCTCCACCCATTACACCAAGGCTGAATTTTTTTTATGCCGTTACAGAATTCAAGTGTTATAAAACTCCACGGCAGTGAGGAGAGCTGGTTAAGCAACATCTCAGAGAATCCTCACAGTTACTGCAACCATTTTATTCTGCCAAAGGGAAACCTAGTAATGGAAATTTCCATAGCTGACATCCTTTCTTGACATCCTTATGCTTTCTGCTGCCATGACTCACAAGCAATGACCTGATGTGTAGGAGGTGAGAGTACTTGGAGACTACCTTAAATATTGGCTACAGGACAGCTCTGTGAATGTAGGCTTCAGATTTTGATTTTTCAACCAAAGAACAATGTGTAAATCTATGGCTTGATCCACGCTTCTCAGGGAAGCCACAGAGGCTGCCGGCACTCTGGTGGTGGCATGATCTCTAGCCTGAATTGGTAGATCTAATCTGGTTAGCTCATAACAAACTTAATGCAATTAGACACCCACTTAAATAGCCTCTGGCTAAGTGTCTGACTTTCTGTCCTACCTGTGAAACTGGAAAACAACATTGGGGAAACTGAAAACTTTGGTCCTATCCTGATTTTAAAAAGACCTCTCTGTATATCCAGAATATGCAATCTGGTTTCATTGTGTCAGAGTCAGGTTTTGAAAAAACAATAATCAAATAAGTAATTTGGTGCAAAAGTAAGGATGAGACCATGGTATGGAAAAGCTCTAACGTGAGACATAAACATGACTCTGTCCTTATGGAATTCAGTGGCCTTACCGTGCCAGCATTTCCCTATTTCATGGTCAAAGGAAAAGATAAAAACGCACGAGTTTCATAATAGTTTCTTAACAGTATCTGCTTTAGAGGTATTACATTTGTCAGCATCCAACACACGTTTCTCACCAGCTTCAGTAATCATTTGTTAACCAGCTCAGCCAGGTGAACTGCCTGTGGTATGTGAGGATATCCAAGGGTATGTGAGACAGGCTTCTCTCTGTGTCATCTCTAGGAATTCCTTAGTATCTCCACCTGAAGAAAACAGTCCTGAGATATTTGCCACTTGTCTTGCCAAAATGAGGGTTTCAGGAATTCAAACTTCTTTTGAGGCTAACAGAAGGGTGGTTTAGGGGTTCACGGGATACATCTACCAAAGGCATTCCCTCAAAAGAGAGATCTGTGGCCCACCAGGCAAAGTACTGCAGGGTGCCTCATGGCCATGTTGGCTTGGACTTCCTTTGCATCAAGTGGGAACACCACAGCTTCCTTGGAGGTCTAAGGCATACTGTTGTGGTTTAACCCCAGCCAGCAACTCTGCACCATGCAGCTGCTTGCTCGCTCTCCCTGCTGTGGGATGGGGGAGAGAATCACAAGGATAAAAGTGAGAAAACTCATGGGTTGAGATAAAGACAGTTTAACAGGGAAAGCAAAAGCCATGCACGCAAGCAAAGCAAACCAAGGAATTCATTCACCACTTCCCATGGGCAGGCAGGTGTTCAGCCATCTCCAGGAAAGCAGGGCTCCGTCACGTGTAACAGTGACTTGGGAAGACAAATGCCATCACTCTGAATGTCCCTGCTCTTTCCTTCTTCTTCCCCCAGCTTTATATACTGAGCATGATGCCATATGGTACGGAATATCCCTTTGGTCAGTTGGGGTCAGCTGTCCCAGCTGTGTCCCCTCCCAACTCCTTGTGCACCCCCAGCCCACTCGCTGGTGGGGTGGTGTGAGAAGCAGAAAAGGCCTTGGCTCTGTGTAAGCACTGCTCAGCAGTAACTAAAACATCCCTCAGTTATCAACACTGTTCTCAGCATAAATCCAAATCATAGCCCCATAGTAGCTACTATGAAGAAAATTAACTCTATCCCAGCCAAAACTGGCACACATACTAATAATTTTTGAGTGCATTTTTCAGTTCAATATGTTTAATATGAGGGCTGCATTACAGCCTGTGGAACAGTGCTTTCAGAGCGTATATGTTAGGTGTCTTTCAATATGGCACATATTCACTTGGGGATGCTTGGGGCATAGGTTTGGAGAATTGTGGAGGACAAAGGGAAACAAATTTGGTGGAGATGTATCCATATTGACATCAGTGAACTATTCCCCAAACTGGTTATCATCTCAGAGGAAATAAGTTGGTTCAGTCCAGAAGAGATATTGAAAGTGAATTAACAATTATATGATATGACCAACCTGGGAGAAAACTGGAAGATAAGTAATTTGACAGTACAGGCATACCAACAGGGTCATCATTCTGCAGATGTTCCTTGCCATTCCCTTCTTCATTGGAGTTGCTGCTCACCATGATAGAGCTCCCCTTCTAAACTTCATGATCATCTTGGTATTGATGGCCTAGCCCTGAAATTTTTATTGTAGGTGACTTAGTAGGAAAGGGCCACAGCAGCACTTCATCCTTTTCTGGAGTCTGCAAGTATTGCCATCAAAAGCAGAACTAGTTGAGTGAGCTGGGAATATTTCACTGTCATGTTTACAAGATACTAAATATTTCTTTCACAGAGGAGATAACCTCAGCAGGCTGAATTAGGTACTCCTTTCAGCACTAAGAAAAGGCTCATTACTGTAGCTGCATGCCACAGGTTGCATAGGATAGAGGAGGCAAGCGCAGCTCAGCAAGTATAGCTAGATGACCCAGCACTGCAGAGGATGCAAGTGTGAAAGTCTGCCTGGGGGTCAAACTCTTCTGTTAGCAGACCCAAGTGATGTGTTATCAATGCTCCTCTACCAAAAAACCTGTTCTAGGGGAAGGCCGACACTGCTGCTGAGACTATTTTTGCCTGCAGCTGTCCTTCCAAGTATGAGCCATGAGCTACCTTTTGAGAATTACATGAAGCCTCTCCCTTCCAGAGGCCAAGGAATGCAATCCACCCTTTCAGTCCCTTGAGGAAAAATGCCTTTTCCAGCCACGGTCAGGACATTGTGTGAAGGAGGACTTGGCTGCTTTTCTGGTGCCCTGAAACCTTCTTAATAGGAGGCACACGGAAGCCTGGTCTGAGCCAAAGCTCACATCAAGACTCCTAAAAAGGACTGGATCTGTGGCAAACTTTGGAGTGGAGCATGGAGTCCAGATCTTCTAAACTGAAAGGAAATGGTTGCAGCAATATTCTTCATCTTCCTATGATCTTTCGGGGAAGGGATGGGAGATGGAACATTCTTCTGGAACATGCCTCTCCTGAAGGCCAAAAAGTGCTTCTGTAGACCATTGTTTTAGCAACACTGAAGGGCGAGAAAGGCAGTTCTTGAAATCAGAATGCTTTGCTTAGTTATATCCTGAACACTGGAAAAAAACATTTCCCTGACCTAACATTACAAACACTGCTTTTGCTGGTTTTGAAGCAATGAACAGAATGTTACGCACTAGCACTATCTCTAACTAAACAAACACATAGCTAAATATTTACTAAAAAAAAAATGGTTTCCTGCTGCTCAGAGAGGATTCTGCTACTGCCAAGGGCTTCTATCTGGCAATCACAGAGTCATAGGCAAGACTCAAGGGAAAGTTGTTCCTGCTTCATCTCTTATAACTTTCGGTGAGGTGTAAGGGCAGTCAGAGTGCTTTTAAAGGCCAATAATGACAATGGGAGGCCATGCTCACTCTTTTGGGGACAGGCCCACCAGAATTAGAACATATATGGATCAGTGAAGAACTTCTCTATTAACACCAAGTTTTTCAGAATGCTTATAAGGTAACATATTCAAATGCCTACTTTTTAAAAAAATACATAGTTCTGTCACTGGAAAAAAAATAGTATCCCAGGAATGTAAATGCAGTTAAATATGGAAATTTAACTCTACAGTGGATTGTCTCCTGATGTACCTAATGGCACAGACTTCATATTGGACTACTAATGCTTCTTTTTAAATAAGATTGCATGAAAAAAAATATGAAAAAGACCTTATATTCAAGTGATCTAAATTAATAATTTGGTGTTTCTCATTCTTGGAGCAGAAGTTATGAAGTTCTATGTTTCTTACATGATGTGGTCAAAAGTTAGTCACCTAGTAATTGCATATGCAGCAGCCACCAACATGACAAACAATACCTCAAACGGAAAAAAAAAAAAAAAGGCAGCATGGAGACATGACTAAACTAAGCAGGTTGGATGTCCCTTTGAAATTCCTCCACAGCCACTGACTCCATAGGCATCTGACTGTACAAGAAACTTAAGCCCTTGCTTTGGATTAAGGTCCAGTGTTTGGGTTTCGGTGGACAAGAGCACAACACAGAAACCTTGTATAGTCCTCTTTGAATCTGGTTCTTCTATGAAAAAAAAACGTAGGAACAAGGCACCTAATTTATCTATTTGGGACTAAAGAATTAGCTATTTTTTCTTTAAATTGATGAATAACAGCAATACACACAACATTTAGATCACACTTTTAAGTACAATGATTTGGATACAACTTCAAACTCTTCTGATCATTAAAATACATAAAACTATGTTAAGAATAGATACTCTACTCATTTATAGAAACTTACTCTAAGCAACTGCTCCTGGGTACTATTAAAGACAGAGCTATGGGGATATTTGTTTTATTTGGTCTAGGATTTCTTATGCTTTTAGCCCCCTGATGCCACTGACAAAGATGGATGTGGAAGGAAGGTGTTTATATCACAGTTATACCACTGCATAAGTGAACGATTTAGGAAGGTTCCTTGCATTACATCTTCTTTGCACTCTTTTAAGAGCTTCTTGCCACATACATACTTCCCTGATAACCTACAGAACTTCAAACTATTGAATGCTTCTGACTGGGACTCCAGGATCTTTTAGCAGTTGTCTCTAGTTGTGTCACTTGGTCACAGCTGGGGAAATTAATTTGCCTATTCCTGAGCCACTATCATGTCGAGGGTGTGTATATGCTATCACATATTCCTTCCCACAGAAGTTGTTGTCTGCTGTCCCCATTTTGGTTGTTTCTACAACTATGTCTACTAGCTGGAGTTTCTGGTTGATATGTTTCTGTTGTTTTCCAGCAAGTTCCCTACCAAGGAACACGCTGCTAAATGAAAGAGTTACAGTATCAGCTTAGGAAAGGGAAAATCTTCAAAGGGCAGTGGCATACCCAAGACATCTCTTACCACAACTCTAGATTCTAGCTCTAGGCTACTTCCACGAGAATAATCAATGGTAATATTTGATGTAGCTCATTCAGACACAGGCAAATACGAACTAGTTCACTCACTGTTCATCTGCTTGCTGATCCTGGGTTCTGGGAGAGATGTGAAAAGTTGAACCTCACATTTTACCTTTGAGTAGGCTAGGGAATGCCAAGCTCTGAGAGAAATTGTGTGTGGGCTTTTGGGAAGGATTTCTTTTTAATGAACATGTAAAACCTCATCTACAGCCAAATATGCTACAAACACAGAAGAGCAGATTAAAATTTCTGAAAGAAAACAGTATGAAATTTCTAACAACTAGAATTAAAATGACCAGAACGTCCTGTGGGAATTTCCTGAGGGAACGTGGAGACATTGCTTCTGCACAAGAAATGTTGCTCTCAGTCAATGATGACAGAAGCAGTTCATTACAGTACTAGACTGGAAGTACAGTTATATTTACTGTTTGGCTAACTGCAGACAGTATGCTCTATCTATCCATACACTCTCTTGTCTTCATTCCTCAATCTTGATTGATTGAATACAGCTGACAAAAAAGGGGTTTTTTGGTAGAAATACTGTGATTGATTATTTTCTCTAGTTTTTGTATATCTTATGCATTTTCTTTTTAATGATATTTGAATATATATATTTTTAAAATGTGTTTCCTTTTCTTATAAAAACTGTTGATAGGAAACACGTTTTCCCTAGCTATATTTAAATTAAAAAAAAAAAAGGCAAGAAAAGGCTCTATTATATATTATACTGAACACATATATAAGCTCTTCAAAGCTTAAAACTTTCATTTAAAGTGAATACCCCCTGGCACCCTAATCCAGTCATATGTTCTAAAGTGACCTCATGTTTACGGAATTGTAAAGCCAATAATAAATAACCACTGGTAAAATAAATTAAAATATTTAACTGGATGCATAGGCACAAATGCATCAGAGCTGAGCAGGACTTGCTGTACTTCAGTTATGAAGACAAGGATGGAGCTCAAGGGTTTGTTCTTCAGTTTCCCCCACCCCTTCACAACTACTCATTCATTCAATCATTAGAGGTAGCACATGGAAACGTCATCCACAGTAAATTTCTCTGATGTCAATAAAAATCATGGTGCAACATAAATAATACCTTATCTGTGTTACTAATTGAGGGCCAGATTGAGACCTGAGAGATAGCAAATGGATTGGGAAATAAGGGACTATTCGATGACAGAAAGAGCAGCAGAATTTGGACCTTGGAGCAAGATTCCTCAAGTGAAGACCTGGAGGCCAAACGCTGCAGCTCGTGATGCCCAGCCAAAGCTCCTGACAAATGAGCCTGCCTGGGGAGTGGCCTCAAATCAAGATGGGGTGAGTGATAAGAGACCTGGGATCTTACTCACGCATATGCATGAGGCAGGGAGAAATAGCTGCGAATAACAGCTACAAGGGCACAAGCACATCCCATTCCTCCCATTCACGTGTGCTTCTGAGCATACCTCTACTGGGGTTTTGATCTGTCTGCTCTTCTATGTTATTTTTTTGTCTCCTTTCAAAAAGGAGTATATATTCCTTTTTTTTTTTTTTTTGTTCCCAACTACTCTGTTCTCAGTGGAATGTTAAAAGCAAATTCCTTTAAGATGTTTCAATAGTCCTTCACCTCCTTTCTTTTTTTTAATTAAAAAAAAAAAAGAAACCAAAATTTGGAAATTTGGACCCTAAAGTACACCAGTGAAGTTAATTCTCTGTGTATCTGGTATTTCTGCTTCTTCTTTTCTTAAGCTGGTCCATCCAAAGAAGTGCTTTGGCTTGAATTCTAAAAATAACATAAAATTTTGCATGTAAATAAATACTTCAACCGTAGTTCCATGTTTGTCAGTTAGCAAATGTGTTTTAATGATTGTTATAAAAAGTAGAAACACAGGACTAGAACAGTTGATAGGGTAAATATGTATGGTACATTCACATAACATACCTTTTAATAACTAGAATAGGATTATTGGCAATGCCTGTTTACCTATGATGTCACAATGGGTACATTTACACGGACAATCTGCTTGTGAACTTATTCACCGGACTCTTGATGGTCACACTGCTTGAATCTCAGCTCTCTCCTTGGCCCTGTCCGTAAGATTATCCCTCCATGCAGTCTCCGGAATGAGTCTGCTGTGAAGATGACTGGTGCTAGGCAGCGTTGATGCAAGCCAGCCAGCAGCACTTGGCCTGCAGGTGAAGGGATGGTCCCTGCCTTTCTTATAGACAGCATCATTTCATACACACGCACAGATGCTTACACATGAGATTAACACACTCTTATTTTTACCTGGCAGTACATGTGTCTTTATTTCAACCTGGTAATTATGGCATTAGGTTGATAGGAAGACAGATGGGGTGTCAGCATAGTAATCAAATTTTGCGTGCCTTTCCCTGAAGTTGTCCCATAAGTGTTGAGACATGGAAAGCATAAAGGCTAAAGAAACCTGACCACCTGCCAAACTCTGCTGCGTTAACCTGTAGGCATTATTTTGACACTTGTCATTAATATAGAAGATGTAATGCAAGAAATGAAGTTATATCCCTTAATAAGCTTCTTAATATGTCCCTTAGAACTTATAGGGCAGAGGAGATCTTGTTGCTATTGAGTTCCCCTGGAGAACATCTTGGGTGATGGGACTCCTAAATTCAACACCTCAGTTCAGAGCCTAAACTTATGAATGAAGGCCAAAACCCCACTGCTGTCCTTGCAATCAAAAACTGTTCTGTATAATATACTATCCAATATTATTCCAGCAACCTGTTTATGTTGCATATATTTGTAAGGCCCACAGCTTTATTATTCTAGCTGTCATCTTTTTTTAAAAAATATAGATCTTCTAGTATATTTTTTATGCTACAGTTTCATGATTCATTCCAACTTGGCTTCAGCACAACATTTTTCCACCCACATAGAAAAGCATGCCAAGCCTCCGAGGTTTTGCAATATTCTTTTGTAGTATTACTTTTATCAGGCAATCAAGTAAATATTAATATAACTTTTTTTTTGAAGGAAAAGCAACTTTTGCTGCCAACTGCACAACTTTCCGTGTGATAATATGAACTATCAACATGTATCTTCTTTGAAAAATTCAACTTATATATTCCTAAACATCTGTAACTTTAAACTGCTGATGGGTATGAACTTAATATCACAGTATTTTTACTTTTTTTTTTCCATCATTCATGTTGATCAGGACTCAAAGTCTGTTCCTTTTATTCACGTGAGCATTCCCATTTGACTCAGAGTAGATAAAACCCATCAGCTTGATGAGCACAGTTATGTGCTCTGGTGCAAACACAGTTATGCTGGCATCTAAGTTTTAATGCTATTATAGCTTATTCTAGATCTTGAATGGGCATAACCTGCAGCAGTTTCAGTACTTTCAAAACTGTGATAGCGTGTTTAGACTGACATATTTTACCAGTTTAACAATATAATTAAACCAGACAAACTTTCAGGTCTAAATCTGATGTCAGAGCGTAAGAATCTGCCTCATATACCCTTTAAATGATGGGGTTTGGATGATTATTTTGGAAACGGGTGAACACATAGATACATAAGAGATACTGCCAAGTTTCACAATCTTTTTGCCTGATGAATCACTTTTGCTCATTCACATAGGCGAATAAGTATTGTGGCACTTCAAGTAAATGCAATCCAAAGTAAAAGTTATAGAGTAGAACCCATAAAATATGTAATATAGCAGATAGGCTTTCCAGTCAGGCTGTGAAATAAGATTATCCATTATTTCCTATCATATCGCTGCATGGTAATTTTCAGTTCATGATCCAGTGGTTCCTGCCCAGCATCCTTTCTAAGCTTTTTAATCCACAGCTACAGGAATATAGCTGCCATACTTAGCCCATGGCTACAGGCTACATAGACATCTAGCTCCTGGTCATTAATAAACCAGATGAGACACGTTCCTTATATTAGTTAACAAACACACAAAAATCTATTTCAGGTTAACTGAAAGGAATTTATTATATAACTTTCAGTTCAACCACCAAACCCCAAAATCCATTATTTGCACAGTTCTATTTCCAGCACACGTAAATATGCCATTCCTGTTCATTAATAGTACCACAACCTACCTCTGTCCTTTCTTCCTGTGAATAGGGCTATTCTTCACACTGCCAGTACTTGTTTACCACTTCCATTGCATTCATTATGAGATATTGGGTAGGATTCAGCTTGCCTGAATTTAAGCTATGCAATGCAGGTCTCTATACCTGATCTCGTCCAAGTTCCCATCAGAGTCAAGGGAAAGCTCAGATCCAATTCAGTTTCCTAAACATAGTTGTCTTACTGATGCGTTAGCTGCTGCATATTGTCACCCTTAGGCTGCTCCAGAAGAGCATGGATCATCCCTAGGTCTTGTGTCTTATCTGCAGGTTCCATGCAGTTATCTCATATTCTTGATGGCATCTCAAATTGCACTAGAAGACTGTGCTTGGGCAACCTTCAAACTCTCCATTAAGTTTAATAGGAGCTTAACACCAAATTGAGGTGCAGATATCTACACTACAGACACCATAAAATAGGCTGAGCTGAATCCTGCCCACTCAGACTTGAGGGGAACAGACACTTGTCTGGTTTGGGGCTTGTAGAGACTTCTCAGACTGGCCTATCTTGATTTATTTAGGACTATTCTGAATTCAGACATCCTTCTCATGAGATGCTTTTTCCTTTGCAATTATACTTTAAATCCTTACACATAGACTGAAGAATCCCCTATCATTTGTAGACAGAAAGTGAAAGTAATTTACATCTTTTGTATAGCCATTTACATTAATGTCATCCATTACTACCTGACATAATAAAACAACCAACAAAACATGAAGTCAAGAGGATCATCTGCACACACAGTGCTAACTATGCTCCAAGAAAATCAGCTAATGCTTAAGTGTCCATAGGTACTTTCTCTAAAAGGAAATATATTTTTTTTCAGGACCCTTCAATACTCTTACTGTGTTTTTAATTCTGAACACTAGCAAGAGCAAAGTAAATCAAGACATTAAAAAAAAAAAGGAAATTAGGTGCTATGGAGAAAACCACAATCAGCACCATCTGTAGCCTAATTACATTCAACAGTGCATAGGAGAATACTCATCCACAAATGACCAAAATAAATGGGCATTCCTAAAGGCTCTCAGGACTCTAACAACAAAACATCTTTCTAAGAGAGCAGATAAAATTTTAAAGGGCCACTCATATCACAGACAAATGGAATAACTGCAAATTGCAACGAGGTGGTTCTGGACCAGTTATTGACTCCTCTCAGAGCTCTGCAGTGAGCCTCTCAAAACCTGAGGTATCTAAGGTTACATCTGCATTTGCAAAGACAGAGGAATAGGTGCTGAGGAATAATGTGTATACTGCAGACATTTCGGGGGTTTGATGTCTGACTAGTTCTACTTTGGCCCTGTTGGCTGAATTTCCATTAGCAATTTGAGGGTGTTAGGTAGTCTTCTGGAGCACATTTTCTTGTTAGTGTCATTCAAAAGGAATCCAGCTGGCATGCTTTGAGAGGCTCCATGATACAAATCAAAGCTTCACTGGCCAGCAGGTTGAGGGAGGTGATTCTTCCTCTCTATTCCACTCTTGTGAGACCCCACCTGGAGTACTGCGTCCAGCTCTGGGGGCCCCAGTACAGGAGAGACATGGAGCTGTTGGAGCGAGTCCAGAGGAGGGCCATGAAGCTGATCAGAGGGCTGGAGCACCTCTCCTATGAGGACAGGCTGAGAGAGTTGGGATTGTTCAGCCTGGAGAAGAGAAGGCTCCAGGAAGACCTTATTGCTGCTGTTCAATGCTTAACGGGGGCTTATAAGAAAGATGGGGACAGACATTTTAGTAGGGCCTTTAGTTATAGGACAAGGGGTAGTGGTTTTAAACTAAAAGAGAGTAGATTCAGACTAGATATAAGGAAGAATTTTTTTACGATGAGAGTGGCGAAGCACTGGAACAGGTTTCCCAGAAAGGCTGTAGAGGCCCCATTCCTGGAAACATTCAAGGTCAGGGGCTCTGAGAAACCTGTTCTAGTTGAAGATGTGCCTGCTCATTGCAGGAGGGTTGACCTTTAAAGGTCAACCCAAACCATTCTATGATTCTATACTAAGTAAGGTCAGGAGATTCCCATCAAAGTAGCACTCCCAAACCAAAACACTACTAAAGACCTGTCCTTAAACAGCTCCTTCTCCTATCTTCTGTTTTTCGTAGTATCTTCTTCTTGTGGTTCCTGGGACACCTTTGTACACTGTATACATCCATTAATCTCCAGAGGTATTTCTGTCCTCTAACAGATTCATTGGGATAGAAAAATATTAGAGGTCTGGGCAGATGCAGATACCAGTGTCTTTATATGATATGACTGGTTGCCTGAGTCCATTTCCCAAATTACAGATGTACATCAAAGAAGTTACCATAATTAACATTCTTCATGAGAAGTTCAGCACAATCTCCAGAAAATGAATTCTAAAAGTGATGTAATACATTAACTAAACAGGGTTATGGTGAGATTTTTGTACTGCACTTGTTCTACGACTGTACTAATGGTTTCTTGTGCCATGTTAGATTACCTGCCACCTTTTGCCAGTTCTCTGTTTGAAGGAGTGTATATGTATTTTACCAATATTTCATAGTCACTGTCCTCTCGGCACGCTTCATTCACAGCTTCTTTGTGTTTTTACATTTGGTGATGTAGTAAATGGAGCACAAACGGTTAACCAGTTTCCAAAGGCTGCTGTTTAACAATGGTTGGCCTTCTGAATCATGGATTAGCAAATAATAATTTGTTCTGATGATGTAATATTTGTAACTTACGGTAATGTTACTAAAGGGAGGAGATCTGTGAAAATTGGTTTGAACTGGTCTCTCTGGTTTATGATCCTTCCTGTTCCCCTGCTCATGCACTGACTTAATCTTACTTAGTAAACACATTTGTTTCCCAATTCTCCTTCAGACCTTAATTTGCAAACAGCTCAGAGGAATCCTGCTTCCAACACCAAAAGCATCAAGCAAAAAGAAAAAAAAAAAAAAAAAAAGAGTGCCTTTGCATTGAAAAGCAAAAGAAAGTATCTTAGCACTGGAAAATTATTTACTTCCAGTCATTGCATTCTAATTCAGCATAAAATTAACTCCCTGGAGACTGCTGATAAATACATTCATCTTTCTAAGCTTTCATTTGGCTAAGAATCTGGAGGCAGTTCCTGCAAAGCAATACTAAATGTTACTTATTGTTTTAGAAGTAAAAAAAAAAAAAAAAAAAAAAAGTTTATATTAATATATTTGCTACCAGAAGCATATAATGTTTAAAGCACTTTTAGACATTCAGGTGAAATTTTTTCTGTAGGTGCTAAAAATTGCTGTTTCATCAGGGCTGCAGACTTTCAGGAATACCTTGAATACTTACTGATACATCCTGAAATGGAATTCTGCTTTTTTTTCCCTATTTCCATCCCTATTCTACCACAGACAAGTGAGTAGGAGTAAGGATTATCTCATTGCCTCGTACTCATTCACCCCAGCAGTGACCATTGTTGAAAAATCAACAATCGTCATCTGTTGTCACACCACAACGTATACCGTAACATGCAAAATGAATGGTTACTTTCAAGTATCATATGCCAATACAGGGACTATTTCTATTAATGAAAACTAATAAATATTTACTTTCTAATGATACCAGAATCTGTATCTGACGGTTACAATAAAATAAAACATATGTGAAAGACTGGATGCGTTCAAGACGGAAAATCATCCTTAGACCGTGGAGTGAACAGGAAGGAGGAAGCCATTATTCTGCATGATGGATTGTGATTGTGGATTTGACAGTTGCAGGATGGAGATTCCTGCCAAACGCCAAGCCACCTCCTCTGCGTGTGTCTGCAATGTTTCTCAACTTACGAACCACCTTGATTACATAGTCCTGAGCACAGTCCACTGCTGACTCCAATCTGTTGTCTGTAATAGAACCACAACATCTCTTAACATCGCATGAGAGATTTCTTGCTGCTCAGATAAAGTGGACTTTTACAAGAAATTCAGTGATAACAGTTCCAGCCCCATGCTAACGAGAAGCAGCAAAGCTGCTTTTTTACTGAGAATCACTGTTTATAAATTGTGTTCCCAGCTGAACATTGAAGATTATGTGTACTATTCAAAAGAAGGGCAAGTTAACTCAAAAACCAAATGCAGTAAGCATGCATATAGGATTATGTGAGAACGTTCTCAAACTGTGAAATAACTCAAATAGATTGGCATGCACTGATGCATAGGTCAATCAAGTCACAGCATGCTTTTGTTTAGTTTAATAGTAGATAGTCTTCAAACAATTATAACATTTTTAGTTGCACACTGCATAGTCAAACAATATCATAAATGGATTTTTTTGTGTGTGTGTTTTTCAGCTCATACTCTATTCAAATTAATGTAAGGTTTTTCTTTTTTGATTTTTTTTTAAGGTTGAATAAGTTTCTGGTGACTTTCTTACTATTGTTAGAAAATGCTTTGGTAAACAGCCATACTTATTATCCATTTAGAATATGTTGACCTAGAACTTTTCTTAAGAGTATTCATCATATCCTTAAACACTTAGCTTACTTTTGCATCTTAAAGCCAAATGATTTGGGTAGTATCCAGAGGTTCAGTGGTAATACAGTCCATTGACCCACTATCAACAAAGACCACTGGAATTTCTCATTACTTTCCAATCCTTCACTCAGTCTTAAAGATGAGAATTGATAGCTGAATGACTCTTTTGTGGGACAGAAAGGCTAGTTAAAACTGTGAACACAGTTCATGTTAAATATAATTTCAAAATTTGTTTTGGTGCTGAGCCACAACTTAACCAAACATTTTAAAAATTGCCACAGAATAAAAATGTTTACATTTTTATTTTAAAAAATCACTTGGAGGGCAATTCTGATTTCAATCCAACCCAAAATTTCTCATTGTTAGTAATATCATTTATACAACTACAGTTACAGGTATTTACTTAATTTTATGGCTTGATTGTGGAAGTGTTAACACACATGCCATAACATATTAGTTGAAATAGGATTGCAGGATAATGGAAAGATACAGTAAACAGCTGGCTTCTCTAATTAGTACATCGAATGTTTACGTGGTCCTCTTGTTAAGTACCAAACTGTTTCATCAGAACAAAAACACGAGATACTTTGATCTGGAAAATAAGGTAAGATGTTTCAATGATATGGTGCAGCCACAATTCATCCTACCTAATGTCTATCACCTATGTGAGGCATGTAAATTAGGGGGTTAGTCACCTCAGACTCCCTCTAATGTCGCAGGAGGAAGATGGGCACTTTCTCAGGGTGTCAGGGAGACTTGGTGGCTCCAAAAGAGCGGAGGGAGCCTCAGTGGCTGGGCTATAACACCGGTGCCTCAGTGGTGCAGCTGAAGCTGGAGGGACCAAGTGCAGGTTCAGGCACTACCTCATAACTCCTGGTTTCCAAAATAAATCCATGAAATACTGTAATTGTTCCTACTTTGTTATTTGGTTTGGAGAGGGGGGGGTTGTTAGGAAACATAAGAAAAATCTTTCTGATTCCACAAAAGCTTCTATGTCATTAGAAAGGAAAGTACACTTGGTCTGAATCATCCCACCAGCTTTAGCTGCGAGCACTGCAAAAGAGCTATATTACCAATTCATACAGGGAAATGTATGCTTTTATTCTTCAGCAAACTACATTTATGACTTCAGAAATGGCCTTTAACAGGATCTGGAGAGAAGCCAATTCAACTTGCCCTTTGACCTACAGGCAGGTCAGGAAGAAGTGGTGATTTTGAGGGACAAAATGGGAAGATTAGAAGGACATCTGAACTGCAAGATGAATTCAGCAAGAGGCACATAAATCCCTTGGGTGGTCTTCTTTATATTCTCTGAATTATATTATTTTCTGTTACAGAAATGTGAACTTAGCATACATTATTTCAAGCCTATGGGAACATCAACGTTATGGGATAATGTAGATACACATATCTGTTACCTTGAGCAAAAATAAAGGGAAATGGAATGAGGCTGATATAGTGTAAGGTGTCAAAGGTAAGGATGCCTCTATGGCTATAAGCTTTCTAGATTCCTGGAATCAGGGACTATGGGAAACCCTGTAGGAAGGGAGTTCTTGGAGGTCATCTACAGCAACCCCCAGCTCAAAGTGGAAATATCACAAATACTGGATCAGCTCAGCCGGCGCCTTTTCCAGTCGAGTGTTGGAGCCCTCCAGGGATGGAGATGCTACAACTGCTCTAGTTTTTTTACTGGAACAAGTCACCCAGAGACATAAAAGGTTACCCACCTGGTCACTACCTTCAAACAGCTCTGTCCTTTCAAAATCAAAGACTGATGCAGTATGGAGGAAGAAGTTGTTGCCCTTTGTATGCATTACTTCTCCCATGCACAAATTTTGAGGACCCTGGAGGTGGAAGCAGTAAGGAGGCGAAGATGAGAGACTGCCTCCGTTCCTCAAGTTCCACTCAGTCTGATCTAAGAGCCTCTTTTCCTCCAAATCATTCAGCTCCTAGTCACCGTATTTCCTCAGAGGCCTCCACCAACTCCCAGTACATCTGATGTCCTTTTCCTGAGGCGAAATTTCCTCCCCTGGCACAAATCCCAGATCTTACACTTTTCTCTCTTAAGTGTCAACTATGTCCTGACTCCTCCTAACCCTCCCTCCACTCTTCTGCAGAAAAATCCCTCCCACTTGAATTTCCCACTTACCCTTTCTCATCCTTCCAGACTAACCCCCCAAATTCCCAGCAACTCAAAGCCCCAGTTTTTCCTGTCCATCCAACTGGACCTCTCACCTGTAATCCCTCACCTGAACTCCCTTAATCCAAGCTTCTCATCTCCTGCCAATCCTTCTTTTCTCCACACAGACATGAACTCCCTATGCTGTAGCCATCTTCTGCTGTCACCATCACTTCAGAGACAGAGCTTCTACTCCATATAAAAACCCAGGGCACTCTCTGCCTAACCCTTCCTGCTTACTGGCTTTCCCTAGGGTTTCCTCTGCTTTGGCAGGGATCTAATGACCTCACACTCTCCACCAAGAATCCACTTTGGTGTTTGCTTAGTGGGCAAGGGGAAAAAAGTACATCCATGAAAAAGAGAAAAGACAGAAGCCATAGATACAGTAGAATATAACCTTCTTGCCATTGTGAATGATTTGAAATCCTTTTCTACAAAACAGACCAAATATAATTGAGGTTAAGTAAGTGAGAAATATAGGGGTCTAGAAAGACAAGTGGACCTAGAAAGAGCAAAATTATATCACTAAATGAAGAACTGCTGAGCCGTTGGTTAAAGTGGAAAGGAACTCAAATTGGCATGATTAAGTCTTGTCAAGTATAGTGAAAACTAAGTGCAGTTGTAGCCTGTGTGGCTGGCCATTGGAGTGGAAACCAGAACCTATGTATGAGGTTTTACGTACACAGCATAGGGAAGGTCAGGTGCCCCAAGACAGGACTCAAATCTACATTTTCACCATACTCACCATTCAGACACTTTCAGCTACTTTACAGCAAATACAAAGATCAAGACATGTCTTACTTTGCTTTCACCTGTAAGTAGGTGCCTGTAAGTAGGTGCATCTCCTATTTCCAAAAGAATACTTCTGAAATGTGCTGGTGATGGAAATGTTGCTGTCTATTTAGCGTAAGTAAAGCTGTAGAGGACAAAGTGGGAGACCAGGGTTTAGTTTCTTCTAGTCTTTCAAGTGTCAAATCTCCTATTTGTCTGAGTTGAATTGAAAGGGTGTTGACCAGAAAGCATAGAAACAGGCCTTGAAGGAGGGAGGTGTCCCCAAACTTACTTTGCGCAGGCTGCAGAATAATGTACTTCTGTGGAGATGCCTGTCCAGTGACTTTTGCATTGTCTGCTGCACAGTAAAACAACTTCAAGAGGAAGAGTAGAGAGTGTGCATGAAATCCCATCTCTGCCTCTCTAAACAATGTCACCCCTAGAGAGGACATTTTCCTTGGAGAAATGTTGGTTTCAACCCCTTCAGTCAGAGCAAAGTGTTGAATCTGAGTCTAACGTTCTAAGTGAATGGGTTAACCACAGAGTATTGTATGAAAGGTGGGTGGCAGATCCTCCTCCACTGTCTGTTCTAAAAAAGCACCCGCAAAACATTTTCTGAGGAGCCTTCTGGGTGTGCATTTGGTGTTTTTTTGTGAATGTCTACGGGTTTGAGCCCCCCCAGGAGACTTCAGCAGAGGAATGCCTAGCTTCTTAGGTGGGAGATAACTATCAGGCTGCTTAAACTGTTCTGGGCATGTGCCAAAGCAGAGCTCTGGACACCCAGAAGAGCTGAAGCTCAGACAGGCAGGTGCCTTCAGCAAGATTCAAATAAAGCACCTAAGCACTTATGGTGCAACCAAGGAGAATTTCATCAAAGAAAGAGAAAAGTGATTTTCCCAATAACATTTGCCCCACTAAAGTACTCAAAATTTCCATTACAAAATTTACTTTGATGCTTAAAATTACACCACTGACACCTTGACTGAACTAAATATGTAGACTGCCATTTCCCCAAGTGCATTTGGGATTTACAAAGTAGATATTCCATTGCCTAAGGCCCCCAAGGATCCCAATCTTCTAGGCATGCTTAGATCATGTCTAATGCATATCAACAGCACTGGGTTCAGCACAGGGCAGAGCTGCCACGGTCACTTTAATTCAAAAACAGTGGTGTAGGAGAAGCAGTAGTGGTGGTGGTGGTATCCACTTTTTGCATACTAGCCTACAGGATCAACAGCCTACCATGGATGACCGAGGTTCATCGAATTCTGGCATCAGACTGCAAGCATGAGAGCAGATAAATCCTTGCTGGTGAAGCCATGGTGTTATCTGGCAAGACTTTTATAACAAGGTAATTATTGGGATTTTTTCACAGTATTCCTAACAAAGTATATTTTGAAGAACTTATGGAAGTTTTTCCTGTCCCAGCTGATGTCCTGCATGGACCAGTTTGGTCCACAGTTAGATTAATTAACCTTTTCTGTTCAATAAGTTTCCCTGCTCTGTAAAAGAATAACTCAATCTAACATGTCATATTCCAAATGAATGGGGACTGCACCACAGCCACCTTCCCCCCATCTGTGACTAGGATGAATTTAGCCCACTTCCACTGAAAAGGGCAAACAGTGACAGCAGCTGTCTGTTGGGACAAGATGATAACGAAGTGTGAATAACAAGCCTCCCTTTCATGTAGATATTATGCAGATTATTCTTATTTGGTAACACCCGCAGTTACTGAGAAATTTAAACACATGCTGTTTGGTTAAGTAAACTATGAAAGAATATGGGAACCCAAAGGCACCATTAAAAAAAAAAAAACAACTTCATTGCCAGATTGGATTCAAAATTCTGTAAAACTGGTGAACGTAGGCTGGAGAAAACAAAAGACAGCAATGCTATCTATGACACAAGAAGAAAAATAGGAAACTCAGCACAGGGTTTGAAGATGTCTGTGGAGGTGGGTGAGTCACTGCTGCTCACACTTTGAAGTGAGTGAGACAAGTCTGTGCGTCATATATTATTTCCTCGTAATCTGCCGAGAACAGGCCATCCCAAGCCATTGATGGAAGCCAAACACTTGGAGCACAAACGAAACGTGACTGGACATGGGTTTCTCTTAGTCAAGCATCCTGAGAGCCTAGAACCACAAGTCAGACTCTGTCAGCAGTTGAAATACCTTTGGTTTACAGGTTAACAACCTGGCGATAAAAATGAACTGTGGCTGAAACTAAGCCTACGTAGGCCTAATGTAATTAGGAGCCAAGTTTCATACCGCTATAGGGCTGATACTACACCCACTGAAGTCAATGATAATCTTTCCATGAATAACAGAGGCAGATTCTTTCATCTCTCGATGCCTGTACTTATAAAACAGGGATAACGGTACTTTCTTTCTCCTATGTTTGCAGCCTCAAAAACATTTTGCAGCAAGGACTGTCTCTTTCTAGGCACTCCATGTGGCATTTAACACCTCTGGATTCCTCTCTTATTTGGAATTTGAAGCTAGAAAAAAACATTGGTACTGGCATGACATTTCCAGCAGATATGATGTTTGCTGCATACAAAGTACCACAAACTTGTGTAGATCTAAAGGCATAAGTCTATGGCTACTACTAGAAACTCTGTAAGTAAGTGCTACTGGCAGTTTTTTAAACCCCTGTGTAAAAACTCTGGGGGTTTTACTTCTTCTTCTTCTTTGAACTACTACAGCAGTACAAAGCTTGTGAAGGCAGCATAGCTGTTGAATGTCTAAGAATTTCGTAGGAGTCTATAGGCGCCAGGCTGACTCCATCAGTGAAGATAACTGCTAAGTTGAATAAGTTGGATATTTATGTATCTTTTAGTCATACAGTGCTGTTTAAATGCGTGGGTCAACATAGTACGTTAAGAACAGTCTCCAGCACATACAGGACATATGGCAAAAGCCTTGCATGATCTATATTCTATTGATTTGTATTGATAATTGAGATGGAACCATCATTTCATCTTTAAGTTATATGAATGTATGCTTGATTTGCTTTTTCACGTTTATGAGAAGCAACTATACCTTGCATAGACTGTTATTATTCACTTATTTAGAAGACATGCTGACAAACTGGTTAGTTTACATCCTCTGCAGGGCTTCTTTTTTCTCTTTTTTTTTTCTTTTCAGGTAAATGTATGTTTACTTGAACATGACATCCTGGAAAAGCATTTTATTACAGTTTTGTACTAAAGTCCCACACCATCAAACACCAAGCAAACATATACACTACATGAAAAGATATTAATCTTTATGTAGGCTTAAGTAGACAGAGTCATGCCCTTTTTAGGCTCTAAGCACCTTATTAACAAATACAATGAAGTTAAATGGTGTTAACACTGGAGAGGAATTTTTCCTCAGACTCCTTAAATGTCCTCAGTTAGACCTCCAGATCCTGTCAAACTGCTGCCGAGTCACAACATACCTCAAAGGTCACAATTTCAGCTGCAAAGCTAGAGGTAACAGCCCGCCATTCCTTCGTACTTTGCAGAACCCTTCCATCCTGAAAACCTGATGTCTGTCCTAGTGGAACTGCCCGTTTTAAGGCTAGAAAAATCTCTCGATATGATAGAGTCTTTCAAAACTTTTGTAAGCCAAATACTTCGTTGTTGCTTTTGGAAGAAAACAAATCCTTGGGCAACTGAGCATAGAAAATAGGGCTGAACAACCTGTTTAGAAATCCCAACCTGCCTAAACACAGCAAGTTTCAGCTAGACGAAGACTGATTGTACTGAGGATGGCCTGAAGCCCACATAACGCAGCTAACTTCCGTGTCGGTTAGTTACGAGCTTCAGTGAGCTGGGGGGAGACAATTTCATTTAAAGAGAACGCTTCTCTCAGCTATTTGAATCAGATTTAGTTTTTCTCACAAAATATAAACAAGAAAAAGAAAAAAATAGTATTGGAATAACTTGCATGGCATTTTTTCAATATTACAGACATCATAATCTCTGTGATGCTTGTCAGGATTTTATGGATGCCAATATCTTCCGCTGCCTACTCAGAAAGCTCCCAGATGTCGAAAATTTCCTTGAATCTCTCATGATGATGGTGGAAAAGTGTAGAAGAAGGGAGCAAAGGGGACTGATTCACTACCGTGTTTTATTCCAAAATGACACATGGGTATAATACTGCTGGGATTGATTGAGTCATATGAACATAAAATTGGGCCAAAGAAATAGTGGATTTGGCTCAAAATGTCTATTAATATTTTGAGGAAGGGGATACTGCCTCCTACTACTTTGAAATAACGTGAAATGTTTTTTATGTAAAAGAGTAGTGGCTGCCAATAATTCACCATGTGAAAACACTTTCACATGACTGCAGGTAACCATATGTTATAAACTAGCTGAGACCTGGGAAAACACTCTAGGCAGTGGTAGGCAGACAGGTAAACTTAGCCTCATGCTTTGCTTTTAAAAGTTCCAGTACGTACTGCCGCAACCAGTTTTTGTTTTGTTTTTTTTCCCAGAGAGCCAGTCTGTAACCACAGACAAATGTTTTTCTCTGTTGAAACTCATCCTTATGGCACGACAGCCTGGCTAATTCTTGGTTATACTGCATACGTAATAAGAATGCTCAAACATAAAAGGGATGAAAGACCAAAGTGGGAGAAATTTTCCCTCAATTTTATTTTCCAGAAAATCAAAACCTGGCATACCCAGATCTTTTCGTTGGTTCCAAATGCTCAAACAGTGGAAGCGAACAGCAGCCACTGATGCCAGTTAGGTTTCTAAATTTATTTAAGAAATCTTTCTTTTAGGCTTTTCCTTTGTCAGTCTTTTCCTACATATTCTTTATTTCATACTCTGGATTGCACTCATTCTCTTCAATAGCCCACAATATACAGATCCTCTCTTCTAGTTGATGTTGTCTAAAGTCTGTCACCTACCTTCTGTTTTGTTCACCTTTTGCGACTAACCTTGTAAATCATCCCTTATCTCTTGTGTAATTGTGCCAATAAAAATTTCAATAAAACTACGTTAAGAGGCCTTATGTTCATGTCCTATGACTGCGTCAAAATACTCTAGTTAGCAGTTTAAGGTGAAAAAAAATTTTGTTCTTTGTTGCTTGCCATAAAAATTTGTCCTTGACATCTGAAAGTCAAACTGCTCTTTCTCCATACATTTAAACAGCTATAAAAATTCATCTATGGAAATCTGGGCCCCAGTCTAGCAAAGCACAACTATTTGCTTAATAATGGATGAGACGAGGCTGATCGAGCTCACTTTTCCATGTATGGGCTGTGCAAGGCCAGCCAGAGCTAGGGAAGTAAGAAAATTATTTTCATAAGCAGCACAGGTGGGCGCAACTGAAGGAAAACATTAATTTCGTATTTATGCGTATTTGTGCTCCCACTTTCCATTTGATTGCGGATCCTCTGCCCTAGGCAGGTGCTCCCCACATCCCAGAGGGGGACTGGAGCTGCCATGATGGACTGAGCTGGCTCTTGCCAACGGGATCACGCTCACACAGAGCTGTTGTTCAGCTACACAGCTGCACTGAAGGAGCTAATACTCTCTTGTTTAGTCGTACTCCAGCTATCTTTACTCACAGTGAGTAATTCCTTTGAAGTGACTGTGTCTACGCAAGTGAGTAATGGCCTCAGGATCCGGCCCTTCAACAGTGTATGACGTGTTTATGTTTCAAATGCTTCCGCACTGTTGTTTTTAATACTGCATTGCAATTTACCTACTGGAATTATCTTCTGAATAGCTTCTTTCCATGGATTCCATTATGTATATTCTTTTATTTATTACATTTTCACTTTGATCTGCATGCCAATCAAGATAAGCTCAATAAAGATAGAATTTTAATGAACACAGGGAACTATGTGTAGCTGCAACAGCCAGTTTTACTAGTTTTATGGGTGTGTGCATTTATTTTTACTTGTGTAATATCCAGTTTGTAAGGTTGCAGTGTGCAAAGCACTTCATATTCATTCGGTTGTTGAAAAGAGATATCTCTATTATTTTCATGACTATCACAAGTACCTCATTTTATCTGTTTGATATTTTTTGTTTGATTATACAGAGTTAAAGGACACTCTTAAGGAAAACAAATATTAAATAGGATCATGACAAAGATGAATATCTTCCAGAAAGGATACCTAAGAGTCTATAAGAACAGGGACTGCTAGCAATGAAATGCCTACCACCTGGCTCCAGATAGATTATACATGGAAGTTTCCAAGGTCAGGATCAAAGAAACTTAAACTTGTTAAAACCCTTTGCCTGGAGTAGAAAGGGTGGGAAACAAGCAGCAGTTGCTGCATATCTGTATCTCCTAGGAGAAGAGAAGCGGGACAGGACTGAGGGGGACATGGAAAACACAAAAGGAACTACTAAGGCTTAGCTGGAGATGTGCAAGCCTTTTTGCATCTTTTTTTACTGTTATTTATCTTTTGATAAGTAATACATGGATTACCCAAATAAGGCAATCAACACAAGCTCTTGGAGAGATGTTTCTGTACATGTGTCAAACCCAATCAGGTTCTGATTGGAAGATAGAGGTAGCCTTCCCCAGTCCAAGGTCAAGCCGTAGAGTTGTCAGGGGGACAGTTTATATCACAATATACAGGGACCAGGAAAAAAGAGTAGATTTCAACTTTGAGAGAGGTTTTTTTTTAAAAAAAAGGGAAAGAGGAGAGGTCTGTGGTAAAAAAGGTCTTGCAAGGTGATCTAAAATACAGCTTGTCCTGCAACAATGGAAGGTGCTTTAACAGATAACAATCAGCAGAGCTGTGTAGGTACATGAAATTAGTCAAAATGTAAGAGTTAGGCTTCATTGTCTGTAAGGTAACAACATTAATAAAAGTGATAATTGCTTCATAATCAAAATGGTTGTTACCAAAGGGATTATGTTTTGACTACAGTCAAGTAGGCACTTTGTGTTCCTTTTCGGTTTTCTGACAACATTGAATTATCCCACCATTGAAGTCACTTGTTGGTGTCTGGACTGTGGTACAGCATGGATAAGCACATTAGACTAAAAAGCAGTTCGCAGCGAGTGCACCCACAGTAGCTACTGCTGAGCCCTTGCCCCACAACCACCCCCCCCACCACCAAAAAAAAAAAAAAAAAAAAGGAACAGCCAGGTCTTGACTTGGTGCAATTCATTTAAATGGAATCATAATGTTGTGGTGCAATTCATTATAGTAGAGTTATAATTTTGTGGACCTATTCCACAACACGTTGATTCTGGCAATGAACTCAATACCAGTTGCCTGTCCAAGGTGCACATAGCAATGCAAAGTAGATTTCTGTACAGCCATCCCAGATTTCTTTGCCATTACTAACAGAATTTTTCGCTTGCGTAGAGTGTGAACTGTTGAGGGACACAGGGAAGATGTGCTTCCCCCCTTTTGGAGGTACCTTGCACCACAGTTGGTGGAGTGCTCTGGATGGAGCCCTAGAGCCTGACTTCAGCCTCGGCTCCTGGGGTGCACTGACACGTGTGTTGCGCAGTTCCAAGAAGAGACACAAGGCAAATTTGCACCTAAACAATCACTTCTCCAGAGTACTAAATTGCTAACATAGATGCACTGGTTAAGCACCAGCCTACCTGTCTGAGTGAAAGCTGGCACGAACCAAACTCGTTCCCCTTCCAAATTCCAATGACAAATACCTATACTGGAACATACTTATGCTCTTCTTTACCAGAAATTTACTACAGTTTAGCAGCTGACAACAAAGAGGAATCAGTATAATGTGTCCATCCAGCCCTCAGTGAAACACCAATGGGGTATAAAGAATTGCCACAGAGTCACCATCATAATTCTTTGCTGTATATTAAGAGTGTTACAATAAACAAAGTCAGATGCAGCTGTCATCCAAATGAAGAAAGCAAAAGGCACATTCTCTTTCCTAAATTTACCCTCACCTTCCAGAACTCTCGGAAGCATGAGGTATCATAATTCAAAGATCACTAAATTTTAACCGGTTTTGGGAGTTCATCTGATCATCTTCTTGATGACATAACTAAAGTCCTTCTTGAGAAAATGGCAGGACTCCAGCACCATAGCAGACGTTGTAGCAGCTCAAGCAATTAGTGCCACAGCAATAATAACAATGCTCAGTGTCCATGAGACGGGGGAAGCCCAGAAAGCATGTGGCTCTGCCAGAAGGATCAGGAAAAGGAGGATGGAGTACAGAAATGGGAATGAAGGATGAAACAGAGCATGTTGTTGCCACAGTTGGAAGAGTATGTTATATACGTTAGCCAAAGAGCAAGAAGGTGTGCCTGCCTCTCAATGATGCAGGATGTTTTACTGCTCATGTTTTGTCAGTGCTTCGTCACAGAAATTGTTTATGCTCCACTCTGAATGCATGTGTAAGAGGATTTGGTCCTTGACTTAATCTGTTGCTCAAATCCCCCATCTCCCCTGTCAAGCTCATTCTCTTTTTTTAGAGTATGACTTTTCCTCAACATGTCCTCAGTGCAACATTGGACCTACCTGGACAGCCAGGGCTTGGTCTGTGCTCTGTATTTCTGCTGGGACAGCTCTGTCAATACATGTGGGATTTCCAGGTTTTGACAAATTTGGACATACAGCAAGAGTCCTGTCTATACTGGCCATGGTCCTGGAAGAAGACCACTCTTACACCAGCTAAGTACTCCAGTATAGACAGCTTCAAGCACAGAGTACATACCTCTCTGTATTTTGTTCAGATCTGACCATAGCCTTCTGCTTTGTTTCAGGGAAAGTATTACTTTGATTTGAAAGTAGTGGAAGAATGTCTGTTAATTTTCAAGCAGAAATGATAAAGTACAAATCATTTATTTCCCTTTACTCAGGTCTATGGTATAGCAAGGTTTGACTTTAAATCATTAGCAGAAATCTATTGCTAAAATTTTGGGATTAACAACTGGATAAAAATCCATACAATTAAAAAAAAAAAAGGTCTCTTGCTGACTTAACAAGTGAGTTAATGTCTTATTTGGTCCTGATGTGTCCTTTGGTATAACCTGCACAGTCCTGTTTCATTGGCGTCAAAGAAACCTGAAGAATGAAACCAGAATATGGTGCCCTTCAGGCTGGGTAAATACATAGGAAGGTTATGCAGCATTGCAGGTTCCATCAAGGAAAGCCAACAGCAAGAAAAAGGTGTTTGCCCATTACCACGAGGAAAATGAATGGTATATACCAGGCAAACTATTCCACCTCCCTCGCCTTAAAGGGAAAATAACCACAGGACGTGCATCCTTGGTGTACACACACCTTCCCAGGTGAGCGGGCTGGAATAACAAGCAGCTCTCCTGAGATCCCTGCAGGTGTGTGAAACTGCATGTGAACCCTTCCCAAGAAAGAGTCAAGTTCAAGTTGGTGGAGAGGGAATTTAAGTGGAATCCCTGGTAAAACCTCGCTGGGCAGAGGAAGCATCCCATGCAGGTCTGCTGACAGCGCAAAGCCAAAAGGCGAGGCAGCACACATACATAATCTATCGGTCGCTTTGACATGTGTGGGGTGGCTTCACCGAGGTGACTTCATGCCTCAGAGATCTGCTGAGCCATTCTGCCAGACGGCCCGCCTCCCTCATCCCCCAGGGCTGCAACATTTTCTCTAGTGCCACATCCCTCCGGGAACAGGCTTCCCTTTTCGGTCGGGCTGGGAATCTGCGGCCCATGGGCTGGGCTGGGTCTGGAGCTCCGTTCCAGAGGACCTGCAGCCACCCCGGCAGGAGGAAGGCGGACACAGATGTCTTGGTACTGCACAGAAGGTGAACGCTGATTGTGTTTCTAGTTACCATAGGAGAAGCCTGTTGTGTGCGTCAATGTGCAGCCCACAAAGAATGCACCAAATTCCCAACCGAACTCTAGGTTAAAAAAAAAAATCCATATCCTGTGACTGCAGAACCTCCTCTGTCCATGAATCTGTAGCAAATGATACAACGGAGTTACATCAGGTGCAGCAATGTCTGATCCTTCCCGTGCCATAAAGCAGATGGTTTATCACCCAACTCCCCACACAACAGAGCCTGCATTATTACTACGATGCACATAACCTTGTACTCTGTCAGTGATTAATTTATGTGTGTCTCTTCTGCTAACAAATGGATTTGTAGTGAACGCTAATGACGGAACACAACTACTATCGCTGAAAGAAATGTGGATTTAAGTCAAAACATTTTTAAAATTACTGTCACATTCACAACTTTTTTCTAAAGCAAAACTGTCTCTCCATTTCCTCTGCCATAAAAATAAATGAAGCATTTTGGTTTTCTTTTAAGTAGAATGCTAAATTCAATTTGAAATCTACACAGCACGTTTTCTTTTCAATCAATTCAAGATGATTTCTTGAATGACAACAAAATTTTATCAAGATAACAAGAAAATCAAGAAAGTCTCACAATCTTGTCTCATTGACTATACTGAGTGCAGCATCCAGAGAACACTACTTGCAGGTAAGTATATTTTTAAAGGACAAGTGGTCTGAAACAAAAAAACATTGCAAAGTGATGCAAATTAAGCAAATGTGATGCAAATGAACCTCCCTAGTGCCAGTAAAAAAAATACTTTGAGATATAGCTTGGAAACTGAAGAAACTGGATAACTAAAAAAGTATTCAGAATCATGTATTTTACAAAGAAATAGCAGTATGTACATTAAATACAAATGTTGCAGTTGTTCTGAGAGAGATATTAAAACTTTACCCTCTGTGACTAATTATCTGCAAGGAAAGAGATTAAAGAGGTGTTTGCCATCTAACAAACACCTATAACATTGTAGCAAAACTCTTTGAAACATAATTCTGATTTAGAAAAGGCCTCCTAAAGCTTCAATGTGAATATTCACTAAAATCATCAAGTACTAAGAAAACACTGACATCAGAATTACAAAATTATCTGTCTATGGAAAAAAATAGTAGGATGCCATGCTAAAAATATACCACGTAAAAAACTCTCCTAATAATCTATTTATGAATAGATGCTTGATTTCAGATGCAGCTTTATGGGGTCGGTCAATGAATCAAAGCAATATTAGGCTGGAAATGACCTTAAGAGGTTGCTGTGTTCCCAGATCATCCCTACAGGCATTTTTCTAGCCCATCCTTAAAAGCCTCCAAAAAAGGAGATTTTCAATTCCCTCAAGTGAATCTATCTTTTTATGGTAATCTTCTTACTGTAGTAGACTTTTACATTCCCTCCTCAGTCTTCCCCTTTTAGAACAAGCAATTCTCTTTCTATGGCGCTTCTTTCATATGTCATGTTTTCTAAACCTCTTACCCTGCTTGTTACCTTCACCTGGAGTTTGCCTACATCCTTGCTCAAGTGCAGCACCGGAAAGTGGGCAGAGTCTTCCAGCTGAGGTTTCACCAATGCCGAACAGAGCTCAGCAGTCGCCTCCCACCTCTCGCAGATGACCTTCTTGGTCACATCATGCTGAATTTGTCTTGTTCACAACAGCCTCAGATTGCTGACTTGGTTTGTGCATCACAGCAATCTCCAAATCCTTTCATGTTCTGCTGCTGTATCGCTCATTATTCTCCATTTTGTTTGTGGGTTTGGTTTTTCCCTCTGAACTGCAGTTCTCTGCACTTCCCTCTGCTTAGTTTCATTCTGTGGATTTCAGGCCACCCCTCCACTTTGCCCGTTTGATTTCTGAAGCTCTCCACCGAAGTGCTTGGAGCATCATCCCACTGGTGCCATCCACAAATTAACTGTGTATTTATGCTCTCTAGCATGTTGTCTAGATCCTTAATTAAAACTCAGATTAGGGCTGGGACCAGGACAAAAGCCTGCAAGGACCCCACTTGGAAGGACTTCACAATTTTGCAGTGAATCTCATGCTTACTCTTTAAGAAAATTATTTCAGGCTGTCCTTACTTCCCAATTATTTCCTTTAGACTGTGTTTCCTTACCTTGCTCATGACCTCACAAAAGATAGTGTCAGAAGAGTCTCATCAAAATATTTATCTGCTGTTCCCCCACCCTTCAGCAGGTTAGTTATCCAGTCCAAGAAGGAAAAGGGCACAATAAGGCAATACTTTCACTTTGAATCATGCAACTATCCTTACATTCTAAACAAAATTCTCAAGTAAAGCAATTTCTAAAATAAATTCCTAAACTTTCCTATCAGCGATTCAATGAACCTCCCACATTTAAAAAAGAAAAGAAAAAAATAAAATAAAGACACGCTACAGGTTTGTATAAATACTTCTGATCAGGCAGCAAATGAATAAAACTTACGCTTCACTTATAAACTGTTTGCTTTGGCATTTGACATATAATGTGTCTGTACAAGAGAAGGCTAGCCATGCAACATAATTATTTTCCCATCTATTCTTGTCACAAAGTTTCCTGAAAGTATAGTTTCATTCTTCAGTCTCTGTACGTAACCTCAAAATAGTATCTCATCGTCACAAAACTCCTATGTTGTGTAAATACCTTTTAGGGCATTTGATCTTTTCCCTCTTCTTTCCTCCTCTTCCATTAGCAGTTTTTATTGCAGCTGCTCGAATACAAGGTAATGAAAGCTTATGTTTCTGTTTACATTAGGTCCGTAGTGGTACACAAAACAAGAGAGGAAACAAAAAGTCTGGGCGTCATTACAGAGATTGTCATCAACCAACCACTATTTTCTAGTTTGTACTTTAATCAGTGTCTGGAATGACACTTCAGGACCCGGCTGTTAACGCATTAAAGGCACTTTCTCAGGGATTCTTTGCAAAATACTTTATTTCTGTGAGCAGTGAAAGGCAGCATATTTTAACCTGGTAAATAATTAAAATTAGATAACTTATGCTTGTGTATTATGTGTGATCAACAAGTGATTTGTGATTGTGAAATGATTTCTGTTCTTCAGACAGGGTATGTGGCTCCACTCGGCATTACACAGGGATAGGAGGTGAATCAGACTGCTACTTGCATACCTTAGGAGTCCTTTGGACTTTTCCAGGAGAGCAATGGAAAGTCTCCAATAGTGGGAACGGTGCTGTTATATCACACAAGGATCAAGGACGGTAAGAAAAGCCAGGCGGAGAGTGCATCCTTCTTGCAGCTGCGGGGAGCTGCGTCTTTCTACATTACTGTACCAGGGCGCATGGCAAGATAAGAAAATAGCCTGACAACAGCTCTCCCATAAGCCCTCCATTTCTTCCTGAATTTCCTCTGCGCAGTGACACAGGAGGTACTAAAGTCCAGTGGCTCTTTCATCCACTGGTCCCGTAAGGTCTGCAGGCAGCTTTACTGCCACTCTGTGCACTAGAGAAGAAGGATTTCTCTTCTCCTTCACTTTGATCCATTAAACCAATTCCTGTTTTCCTGTCCAGGGGATGGTCTAGGGGATATAAGGAATCTCTGAGATTCAGGCCTAAAATTCATTATTTTCTCTGTTTTTGTTATTATTTTTATTAAACACACAACAGCCAGGCTCATTTGAAAAAAAGTCATCTTGTGTCACTGACCCTTTGAACCAGTGTATTTGCAGGAGAAATACGATCATCTTTTGGGATATTTATTGCAATCAACACTATTAATATCAATGTTTTTAGAAGACAGTATTCCTAATTCTAAAAATAGCGTGTTAATCATCCAAGCCAGTCAGAGCCTGTCCCTCAGTTCTGGGCTAGCAGTTGCTGATCAAACTAGCGCTCCTTGCTCATCGATGAACCTCCAGATTACCGACAGCTCTTTCTTAGGGGACAGTTGACGATATGACAGCAGCTTTCACAGGCAGGACACTACCCAGGCCAAGTATCGGTGTGAAGTTTAGTACAGACTGCATGTATATGTCGGCCGGGTAAATATTTGTGTGGTTGGCCCAAGCAGAGCCCTATACTGCTGCAGGTACACTGTTAGCTAATTTACAGCTAGTGTGGTGATATTAGCACTGGCTACAGTGATACCCTTGATTGAAGTACAGATACATCCTAAAAAAGGAAGACATTTACTAGGCTCATTTTCTAATAGTTTTCAATAATAGCCAACAAAGACTGTCGATCGTTATTTGTTCTAACTCAGTACATTTTGCAATGTTCAGTAAAAAAAAGCGAACACTTCAGTAGTAACACCTAAATGCCTTCAAATGTCTGCACAAGAATTGAACTGGTCTCGTTCAAAACATGTGAATCCAGCTAAAAACTGGATACAGTAAAAACACACAGGAATTTAGAAAACTGGCAAACTTACCAATTTGCAAGTAAAAAGAGTCATACCGAACTGCACTTTCAGTTGTGTTAAACTCGAAGGATCAAACTATCGGTGCGTTATTGATATGCAAACTGATCAATGAGAGAAATGTGTAGAACAAAAATTTTATTGAGAGAATGCTGGTAATATGCATTAACAATTGAATATGACAAGGTTAAGATAAAGATAGATAGATAGATAGATAGATAGATAGATAGATAGAGGGACAGATCTGGAATGAGGAACTGTCTACCCTGTACAAAGATAAGTGGTAGGGGAAATGTTCTATTTGTATTCGATCGGTACATAAATATTACGGTTTCCATGGTGTTGGTATTTGTCAAACTACTTTCTAAGGAGAAGTTCAAATACTGAATAGTTAAATGACTAAGAACATCATTTGAATGTTAGTTACTTCAAAAACTTAATATGTAACAATATCCACCCAAAGCATTTACAAATTCCAAACCACCACAATTATTTTTGAAATTATAACCCCTCCCATGAAATATGTATAAACAGAACTCTCCCTAGCGAGTGCTTGAAAATCTGGCCCTTTGGCCCCAATCTTTGGTTCCTTGGTTAGTTAATTAATAGGCTTTTCCCAGAAAATAAATTTCATACAAATCCGAACAATGGACAAATTCATGGAAGATGTGAACAGCTCATAGGCAAATCATCAACAGAAGAAACAGTTGGAGTTCTTCAAACTACTTGATAGATCATAAGACCTCTTATTTTGCTTAGTACCAGAAAGAGTGGGGTCCTAGCACATCTGAGAGGCAGTGTGGCAATAAACCTGTAGATGGTTAATGTAATCCTAGAGAGGAAATGACAGTCAGGTATTGCAATCATTTAGTCTCTCTCTATTCCTGGCATTCCTGTTAAATTTAACCTGTTTTTCCTAAATCCCCACACCACAGAAACTGCAGTTTGTTGAAATACATTACTGTACAAGTGGGCTCCGCAATGGCTATTCTCAAATTACTACATGGAGGACTAAAGAAATCGTTACAGAGGGAGTGAGGAACGTGTTTAAGCATCTTTAAAAATCCCATTGCACTGCACCTATATTTTTAGATGCCTAAGTACTTATGAAAAGCTAGCTCTGCAGATGCATAATTTCAAGCCCACTGATAGCTCATCACAGTCAGAGGATACCATTCACACACTTGAAGTTACATATGTTCCTGAGTACTTTGCAGAATAAGGGTCTACTTTATCTGTCAAATGGAAGTACAAACAGCTGGAAACTCTTTATTAAGCAGCCGGAAGGGAGGGAAATAAAATGAGAATATAATAAATCATAAAAATGTTCCAATGACTGGTTTTGCATGAAAAATTCAAGCAAACTGCAAACATTTTTCGATAGAAGTCTCAAAGGCACATCAATGCATTCTGAGTAATAAAAAACCACCCTCGCGCTCACATGTTTCATTTACCCACTTGCTGGCTTCATCCTGCACTTTTGAATAAGACAAACTCTCATTAAAACTAATGGCAGTTTTGCCTGAACATGCACCTGCAGGATCGGGCTTCAGTTGCTGAAACTCACATTTACTCCCTGAAACTACCAGCAGATCAGCATGTTGATAAGCACTGAATACATTACCGCAGGAGAACATACAAAGCTGCGTTTGAACAGGTGACATTTCCTTTTCAAGGCAGACCTGTTCAAAAGTTTAGCATTAATCATTTCCAAGCAGGCATAACAGAATTATCTACTATATCTGTCAACTTTCTGCTTCTTATAAAGGTAAACTTCTTCAACCTGTAGAAAGCGACGTCAAAAACAATAAAATAGAGCCACTGATTAACTACTCAGTGCAATTTAACAGCAGCATCAGAACTTGCTCCATCAACAGTTGCTACATGTCAGCAATATATATGTCTCTATATGTATACATATTTATACACTGATTGAAGTAAGAGACAATATTTGGTTTGGTTACCTCAGGCTCAGTTCGGCAGAGCACTGCGGTCACAATTGACTTTTCACAGATGGGTGAACACACTGAACACATCGGACCGGACAAGCAATCAATATCCATGTACACTACAAGAGGGTGCAACGGATGCACCTGTGCCCTATTTTGAAGGGCCTCCACTGGCTTTTTTCAAGTGCTTGAACTGCCAGAACCCATTGTTTGCAACAAACAAAAGGGAAAAGTACTTGCATACTTCTAACAGTACCTGTAGCACTCCAGAAACATTTACTAGCACGCACGGGGTTGCCCATGTGGCTGGGAAAGAGGGTTGTGCCCAACGCCCCAGTTCCTGTTTGCCATGGTGCGCCTGGCAAAGCTGTCTGGTGGGCCGTGGGGTCCATAACAGGATCATGAACTGAGAGGGACTCTCTTGGACTCTGCAAAGTGGATTTCAGCCACAGTTGGGGCTGTGCTTGCAGATTTTACTATTTGTGCAGCCCAGCTGCACTTACACTAATGAATGACACTTGCGTGGGACCATTCTCCAGCATCGAAACTCGCCGGCTCACAGTGTACCATGCCATTAGTATTAAACCCTCTTATTCCCCAAAACAGGGTGGCCACACTCCCATGGCCTCCTGGGAACAGTCTCTGGCCTCTGCTGAGTCCCCAGTCTTGCCAGGGAATTGTTTTGGGGACTGCTTGATGGCACAGGCCAAAAGCATGTCAGCGACCGCTCTGATGACTTAAGTTCCAGTGCCCTGGCACCGTTTAATTTACTAGTGGAGAGGCGGACTCTGTGCATGTGGTCTTGGGAGCAGCCTCAGGGAGCATCTCAGAGTGAATGTAGAAATACCCCCTGAGGTTATTGATGGGACATGTAACTCCTTGATCTGAGCAAGATTATCAACATCTGGTCCATAATTAAACACCACTGGCCAAGCTAGCAATACACTGATACACTAATACTTAGCATTGTTGCAGCTTGCTCTGTTTTGATTAATGAGTGTGCATTTAACTAAACAGTATGCATTAACTGTTATTAACAGCACATTTATTGTTAACTACACATTACCTAGACACTTTATTAGATAATTGCCTCTCCGTTAATACATTAATCAATATACCTATAGATTAAATTATTTGAAAAACCCCTCATCTGTATATCAGAAATACATTTATTAAATTATTACTCTGTGAGGATACTGATTAAAGAAATCTGAACATTTTAATTCCTTTCCTCCTGGGATATTTTTACTAATCTGGCTTTGGAAATACCACTTTACTTGTATGATCACCAAACAGCTACCACACTCCTATAACCTCAGATCTTATCATCATCTCTACAACCTTTGCAGCACCAATTATCAAAGTTTACTCATCAAGAAGCTCCCTTTCCACAATAAAAATGAATTTCAGTGCCAGAGTAATACCTGAATAAGGCTTCCTGATAACCCCAAATTAGGGAGTTTTTATTTAGAATTAGACTCTTACATTTCCATCTCTATTTTTCTTCAAGAGGAGGTTAAGTAAAATGGAGTATGTACCCAGACGCTACTGCCATAGGCACTAACTTGAAAGACCCAGCTAGACCATGGGTGGAGAAGGCCTCATATTTGTTGGTGCAGTGCTGAACATGCAGAGCTCTCTGCGATGACAAGTAACTCGGGCCAGGACTGGGAGAAGCCTGCAATGTGGGGCTTAACCAGCATGTGAGCACCTACATCCAAGTCTGCTTTCCTGCAACTTCCCAGTACCACCACAGGCACCTCACTTTCACAGATTGTTGCTTTTTGACTCAGGAAGTGCCCCACACACCTAGAATCGTACCCCAGCATATTTCTCCCATGACAGAGCTGAGAAGTTTGGCCCCTGCTCAAGCCTCAGCCTCAGTGGGATCCACAGCCTGAGGAACTTTGGTCCATTGGTCTTTCCTGAGGCATCCTACACCTTGTCTGGATCCATCTGCCTCCATACAAGAGTGGCTCACACCACTTTTTGTAAAACATAGACAAAGGAACAGCTGCCAACAACCACTTTGTATACAAGAATTTAGCGGCTAGGGTGTTTGTGAAGGATGAGTGATACGGAGTCTATGGTAGTTTCCCACCTGGAGAGGTTCAGCTACCCATCTTCCAAGTCTCCCGGGGGTGCTCCAGCCACCGCTGTGTTGAAGTGGCAGGCTGAATGAAAAACAAACACAGGGACCTAGAGAGATAGAAAGCAGGAAAGGGTATGACTCTGCATTGCCAAGGAGAAGAGTCCTAGGTGTTGGTCCCTGTTCCAAGAGTTGTTTGTATATTTTATCTAATGATTACTTCATGTAAACAATCCTTGTATGAGGGACGGGAATCTCTGGGGCCGATCCAAAGCCCATTGAAGTCAATGGAAATCAAAGCCAACTGAAGTCAATAGAAAGTTTTCCACAGATTTCAGTAGGCTTTGGATCACTTCGGGAATACTTCTTGGGTGGTAAAGGCTCCATGCCAATGCACTGAAGGCATGCACCGATTGCATACTAACACACACGTTGTTGTGGCTTATTGCTATATTGGAACCAGCCTTTGAAAACTATCATAATATCCTGAGGCAAACTAGAGAGTCAATTATTCAAAATGTTGGTCTTGAATGTTTAAAGGCCCAGTCATGGGCTCCTTAGGCTAAGTTCCCACTGCCTGCAAAGAGAACTCTCTCTGAGGCAGAGTCAAGCTCTGAAACACATTTGCAGGGTAGTTTAATGCCCTTGGCACAGCCATGACTGCAGTTTAAAGCGGAGATAGCCAACCTGACTTGAAACTATGCAATGTGGGTAGCAAACACAATTTAGCCATATTAGCATAGCACTTCATATGGGTTAATTAACCCTGCCAAGAGGCAGAGTTCATTAGCCTGAGGAGAAAGCTGCACAAAGATAGACTACTTCCGATTCATTTAGAGGCAGCTTTGCAAAGCAGTGCTTTGTGCCATGTAGACATGAGAACTATCTTCCTATTCCAAACATTACACAACTTCCAATTCCACATCAGCTATGGCAATTGCGCAGTTAGTGTGGATCCACCTGCCCTCTCCATGGAAGGGTCTGTCATGCAGTTTGTTATTTCAGTTACCAGAGCGCACTCACGGAGGCTTCCCTCTGACTAGGTAAATCAGTCCAGGTTAAAGTTTGACCTGCAAAATTTTAGAAAAGATATTTTCATTGCTTTATTTTTCCAGAAAAAAAAAACCACAATCAGTTCTTTTAGTGATTTCAGCAGTGCAGGGCTTAGATTCCTGGAGACAATTTCTGGCATAAACCAGCATAGTCTCATCACCAAGCCTTGACCTCATTCCTGCCTGCAGTGATCTTTTCTCTAAGGTTTGATGGGTAGCCTTTTCACACCCTAAGACTCCAGTTAAGATTCCTTTTTTTTAAGACATACCTTCCATTAAAACTGTCTTCCTGGCAACCCTGCAAGTCTAATTTGCCCAATGCAATTTTAAGCTTTGTTTATTAATTTGCACAAGGTTCCAGTTAACATACAAGCCACTTCAGTATCCTGACTGTAATAACAGCTAAAACTTTACTCCAGGAATAAATTGAGATACAGTACATGATTCTGCAATCCACTTTATGCACTATTTATATTTTGGTGTCTTGATGAATATTGCGCTGGATCTGTCCATTTCTTTGGCTTAGGATCTCCTCATGGCACATGTCATGGTCTCAGTCCCAGAAGACGTGCAATCTGTGAGACCTAAATGAGAACTGAAATTGCTCTACTGAGAACCCCACAGGATTTTACCCATAAATGAAGATAAGACCTTTGCTCCATAGAGCTAAAGACATAAATTAAACACAACCAGACAGATTAATCATACACCTGCCGAACTTCTCAAGTGAGTTGCCACATTGTGGGCATTCATATTACCAGCTGGTGAGATGCAAGAAAAGGGAGGAGCGGCATTTGATTTGGTGTGATCCACCTTGGTTCTAGGAGCATCTCTACGGCAATCAATTTCATACTAATTGCCTGTCCTAGGCACATGACACCACACATCTGTACCCAGTAGGCAATGCAAACTGTATTTCTGTACGGCCACCCCAGGCTGTTTTGAGGTTGCTGGCAGAATCATGCGCTTGTGCAGAGTGCAAACTGTTGGAGAACATTGAGAAGAGGTACTTTCCCCCTTTTAGAGGTAACTTGCACCCACCTTGCCAGTGGGGTGCTCTCACATGTGTGCTGCATGACTCCAATTATAGACACAAGGCAAATTTGCACCTCAACAACTTCTCCAGAGCACTAAGTAGCTAAAGTAGATAGACCCACAGAGTGCAGCAAGCATCTCCTTATGCAGATCACCAGAAGGAGATCTACCAAGGAGGCAACTGCAAGGACTCACTAAGCCCCTTGCAGGTTCTGGCTGTAAATTTGATTTCATGTCATGGTAATGAGAGAGTCATCCAGTGCTATGGTGAGATCCCAGTGCAAAGTCAGTTCTTGACTACTCCTGCCAAAAGTTATATTTCAAAATCCACTCAGCCAGTTGTGCTTAGAAAAATAACTTCTCAGAATCATAGAATCATAGAATGTCCTGAGTTGGAAGGGACCCATAAGGATCATCAAGTCCAACTCCTGGCTCCACACAGGACTAGCCGTATCAGAGCATATGACTGAGAGCGTTGTCCAGACGCTTCTTGAACTCAGTCAAGCTCGGTGCTGTGACCACTTCCCTGGGGAGCCTGTTCCAGTGCCCGACCACCCTCTCAGTGAAGAACCTTTTCCTGATATCCAACCTATACCTCCCCCATCGCAGCTTCATGCCGTTCCCTCGGGTTCTATCACTGGTCACCAGAGGGAGGAGATCAGCGCCTGCCCCTTCGCTCCCCCTCGTGAGGAAGCTGTAGGCCGCAATGAGGTCTCCCCTCAGTCTCCTCTTCTCTAGGCTGAACAAACCAAGGGACTTCAGCCTCTCCTCATACGTCTTCCCCTCTAGACCCTTCGCCATCTTTGTTGCCCTCCTTTGGACACTCTCCAATAGTTTTATGTCCTTTTTGTACTGTGGTGTCCAAAACTGCACGCAGTACTCGAGGTGAGGCCACACCAGCACAGTGTAGAGTGGGACAATCACTTCCCTAGACCGGCTAGCAACGCCGTGCTTGATGCACCCCAAAACAACAAAGTGATGTTCAAATTTAGAGAGGGGGTAAAGAATGGAGCTGTCCCCATAAAATAGATGTAGCTCTGTACTCAGGAGGGAATCGTGCATTAGTTTTTGTGAAAAATCTGGATATTTAGAACTGTAAAAGCAAATGAGGGTTTCAACCTGCATTTACAGCGCTTGGAATTTTTATCATTTAAAACTTTACAAGAGTCCTCAATGGGCAAACATACTGTGTGCTTGTTGTACATTCGTATGCCCAATAGGCTGAATAACTTCAAAGAAATTTACTCTGCTGCTTGCTAAAAAAGTCTTTTTAACATTATACACCTTCAGAAATGTTATGGTACCTGGTGCCAAGAGTGTATTTTTAAAATTCCCTACTTCGGCCTGAGTTCTGAATCCATTAAACTCAGTAAGAATTTTGACATTGACTTAAAAGAGTGAAAGATCAAACAATTATCCGACAGACTGTAACAAGACTCAGAAATAATTAGGGAGTTTTGAAGCCTATCCATACAGGGGATTTTTCTTCGCTTTTAAATAAGAAATGTATTCACAAAAGTATTTTGGAAATATTAGTTTAAATTTAGAAGTGGGAAGATTTAGCATTAAGGCAGATGTTTGACTCGAGTTTTTGGTTTTGTTTCATATATTTTGCACATTTTTGACATCTCTTCTTATCTAAATAAGACTAGGGGAACCAGGATGACAGGTTGGAACTAATGTAATGTTTTATATTTTTGTTAGTCAGGGATGGCATTTCACATAGAAGTACACTTTCATTATACTTTTCAAACCCTTTCTTCTTCCTGCCCCAAAATTTCATCCTGATTCACAGAAGACATCATGAGAACATCATTTCACTGAACTGTATGGGTTGCAGTAAGGCTTTTGGTATGATCTCTGCAGTTACAGCTTGAGAGATCTTCAGTGAACCAGCAATTGCAAATTCTTTCCAAAACTGAATTTATCAAATGAAGAATATGTGGATACATACACAGGTCCCAAGTCATTGGGTTTTGCTCAGACATATTGTCAAAACACAGTGTTTATTATAAGTGCAACCTGCAGCTGTATACAACAAAGCAACCATTTTTGTTGTTTCCGGGCCGTCAGTAAATTTGTGAAATAGAACAGCCACAACCTGGCCCAAACTATTACTCTAGAAATGGCCAATCTGTTATTAGATTCAACTGCTGATATGCTTCCCATACTCATCAGTCTCCTAGAGCTGAGTAGTTGCTGGTCCCAGTTGTGGATATGTCCACATCACAGCCTCCAGAGCAACCAGACACAATCGTTCCCCAGTCACGCTGATGTGAGAGACTGGGTGTCTCTGTCCCTTGGGAACAATATGACCAGGAAGTACGGAAACATGTGTTGGTGAGAGAACTTTGTGTCTGTGCAAGTACACATGCATGTACACTTTACTCTTAAATGAGAGTATGTTAGCATCTCCTTACAAGAAACTCTTGGGCACTCTTTGAGCATCTCCTATATTCCTCATGTAGGCACTTTTAACAGTGTCAGTAGCTTTCCCAACACCACTGAATGCCTGAGCTTTTCTAAAATGTGCTGTTATTCTTGTCAAATCTACATATAAGTCCTATCTTTTTTACATTTAATTTGTTTAGTACCTAGATAACAACACAAGCCCTTTGCCTACCACTATGTGCAGCCACAAAACCTAGAATAAATAATAAGGCAGTAGGAAAATGTTGGATTGTGTTTCATGGTTTGTAAAAGACAAACTGACATGTCTTATTATTGTAACAGGACAACCAAATTTATATTTTGTAGATATTTTCAGGAGCCCATCACCATAGTACCACATTGCTGTATAGGAATATGTACTCCTAGTGCTTAAAAGTCAAATTAAACCATGGAATTGGTCAAGGTGTCACATTTCATGTACTTATTTCTGGAAAAGGTTCAGATACATCTGCATCAAGTACATAGTTATGAAAGACTACATATGTCAGTTTTCCAATGTTTGAAGTCATAGGAAAACTTGGTGTTCAGGAGGCCCCCAAGATTTCTGCCCTATGGATGTACTGTTAAGCAGAATCATTTAAATAAACTGCATTTTATCTTTTGATACATTCACTGATTAGTTTTTTCTTTCAGTTTTGATTGGAAATCATAGTCTGATGGCTAACCTTGATGACACCTCTGCCATGACTGCCTAAAGGCATCTGATGGAAGGACCCAAGCAAGCTTGACGCTACACAAAGCTTGAACAGGAAGCAATTTGGAAATCCAGATGACGGAGACACAACCAAAGCATTCATGGTAAGCCCACAAGAAATGAATGAGCTAAAAGGCTCCATTTGGTTCCTTTTTGTCATGATTGAGTTGGCAAAGTAAGAAGAAAACCAAGAAGTCTAAATAAAACAATAACATGGATTTCAAGCTTTTTTTTTTTTCTCCCAAGGATAAAGTTTATACTTTTTGTTAACAAAACAAAAATGCTATTAACTACATTGCCTCCTGCATAGGAGGACTGACTTTTGGTGAGGGGAAAAACGTCAATGATTCTGCAGCCAAAAGTTAAAGGCATTAATATTTTTTTTAATTTGATTCCAGCTGTCAGAACAATTCATTACCTGACAACCCCAACTATTTCTTTTCATGTAAGGAAAGGGATTGGTAAGAAGATATGGCTTTGTGTCTGACAGAGAACTTGGACAAGTCACAGGGAAGCAGAAGATGAGGACTTTGACATTTCTTTCCTTCCCCAGTAAATCAGTGCTACTGTTCAGGAGTGAGAACTTGCACTGCGTGCACCTGTGGGTCAGGTGGAGGGAAACAAGGGGATGAGACTCAGTCTGCTGTGCAGGCCTTTGGGGAGGGCAAACCGTTGCAGGCTGAATGGGTCTCTACTATGAGTAACCAGGTTTTGGTGAAACCAATAAATGGAAAGACTTTCTTCAGGTGCCTTCAACATTCCACAGAAACATTAAATTAATGGTTCAGTTTCAGCTCATTAAAAAACAAAAAAATGCCTTAGGTTTAGCTGAGTTCCCTGCACAGATAATTGTAGATAATTCCTGGGGGTTTTTTTGCAATAGTCAGCGTAATCCCAGGCAGTTAATTCAAAACTCTGTAAAACCAGTCATCTATAAAAACTGGAATGTACAGTCAGTTCAGTGGGGTCTAGAAAGCTATTCAACTCATAGCAAGAGCAACCAATCTACCACATAGGAAGGCCTACCCCATAGCTCTCTGGACCCCACTAACTGTGTTGGCTAAAACTCCACTGACCACGCTGGTTTCTCAGACACTTGGCTCCCACGTTGTGCCTGCAGTGACACCTAACTTTAGGTGTCTACAACCTGGAGCTAAATTCCAGCCCCTCAAACTGTCATTTAGGGCTCAGTTCAGTTGCCTGGACTCTGGTCTCCAGGGATTTCCAAGGTGCTGTGAGGTATCTCACGTGGCCTCCAAAACAGCCCAGCACTCCTGTGCCCTATCAGCCAGCCTCATGCAATTGCCCTGAGGAGTCCAACGGCACCAACATCTAGTGCTCATCAAATGGCACTAGACACCTAAGCTCGGGCGCCTGACTCCAGCCCTCAGTTTGCAGGTTTGTTTCCCCTGAGCTGTCCGTGGCCCTTTAAGTAACCAAATCTGTTCTCGCTGCTGTCGAGATGGCTACTTTAAAACAAAAGGCTTTGTCAGATATAATCCTTCCAGTTTAAAAGAGAGACAAGTTCAACGAGTTCTATATTTTGTTTTTTTAATCCATTTCCTTATGACCAGCATTTATGGGAAAGCATTAAACTTTTAAACTTGCAACTCATACAACTTCAAACATCACGGATGCTTGGCTGTTATACTGAAATAAGAACTGTTACTCTGCAGCCGTTGCTGGCACCACAAACAACCCCTTAGTACAGTCTCAAAAACAAATAAAAACATTTTTATTAAGTGAGAATAATGCAATATTTTGCATTATGCAATTCACAATCTTACAAGTAGTCAAGGACCTGAAGTTTATTTAGTTGAGGGGAAGACATTTTTTAGAATTCTATTACTGGGGACCCGAGTGCCTTTATATGAATACTGATAAGTTTACTCAGCATGTTTTCCAAAGGTCTCATTATTTAAAGCCAATGGTTTATATTTATGAGTGTCCTCAGTAGCATATTCATAATTTCCCACTTAATTTACTTACAGGTCTTATTAAGTTTCTGAAACACAAAACAAGCACACAGTGACAGACTTGGGTTTAAATCAAATACACATACACGCACTCCCACAAATGAGATCTAAGCAATAACTTGGAAAATTCATCTAAAAATCTGTTTTGATCTCTTTGAATGAACACATTTGCACTAACCTGTGTTCAGAGAGTAGACACACCTTTTATTTTTTTCAGCTATCAAGGTAATGAATGAGTGGAACAATCTACTAAGGCATCAAGAGGATTCTCCACCTGAGCCCCCTAAATGAAAACTGGATGGCTCTATGAAAAGATACATCCCAGCTAAACTGCCTGCAATGCTGGAGATTTGCTCATCTCTTTGTTACATTCTGTTTTCTTTAATCAACTCCTGAGGAAGCTACTATTGCTGTATTCTTATGTTGTGTTCAAATTAAAAGAGATGAGTCAAAATAGATCAAAGTGACTGATGGATAAGTAGTCACAGCATCTCATTTAGAACATCTCTTTTCTTTAAACAAAATTTATTCAGATCTTGTGTGGTAAATAAAGTGAGTTCCACACAATCTGCTGTTCTGGAAAGGTTTGTTTGTTGTTTTTTTTTTCAGGATGACTCCATGGTATTTGAAGTCCTGCCTCTTCCTCCTAGACATCAGTGAATCTCATCCTTTCCATGGTCTTTAAGCAAATTTTCCTCTAGAATGCTCCTTTGTAGTTCCTTCTCTCCTGACTGTTTTTTCCTTTTGAATACTGAAATGCAGCAGATAGCCAACACCCTTGCTGTATTTAACAGAGGGCTGGCTGCTGGGAGGTGTTAGACATGCAGAAGTTGTGGGTGCTCCTTGTTTTGCAGAATCAGGCCAAACTTTGTATGCTACTTTGTGATGAACCGGGCACTCTCCTCTTCAGGGACAAAAAGGCTGACATGAATTAACCACGTAAGAACCCAGAGAGTTGTCAAGTGCTGTCTGTCACTCCTTTAATGATTGAATGAATAAGGTTAGAAGAAGTAACCAACTGGTAGCGCAAATATGCGATGGTTTCTTTCCAACACAAGGATTTCCATCAGCAATTTAATTCCACTTGGAGCACTTATACTGTGAGGAGAGGATGAAGGAACAGGGCTTGTTCAGCCCGGAGGAGAGACAGCTGCTGAGGCACTCAACAGCAGCCCCCAATACCTGCAGGGTGGCCAGCAAGGAGATGGAGCCAGGTCCTTCACAGTGCTGCATGGCAGGAAAACAAGAGGTAGTGGCCTTAAGTTGAAAAAAGGGGAGGTTCAGAGTGTCTATAAGGGGGAAAAAAAACCCCACTGTGAAGATAACCACTCCTTGGAAGTTTTCGAGACCCAACCAGATAAAGCCGTAACAACCCAGTCTGAGTTTGTGCCTTACCCTGCCTTGGGTAGGAGATAGGATGAGAGACCTCCCGAGATCTCTTCTTGCCTGAGTGATTCTGTAATTCTGTATCTTTTAAGAGCGCATGTTTCCAGGTCGTATGCATATATGAGCACAGTATATGAGCTACAGACATATTTGCCTTTGTCTGAAATCACTGCACTGATTATCACAGGGCATAGCGGAAGACCTTGTATTTTTGTACAGGCAACGTGAGGACAGAAGAAAGCTATATTCACATCATCTACATTTACTATTTTAGATGTGTAGCACAGGTGCAATTTAAAATACCTAAAACGAGGGGCTTGTGATCTTTATATAAATCTTGGCAAAGACGGGTGCCTCCAGAAGGTGATCAGAGCATCTATTTTGGATTCATAAAGCTAGGGTCAATGTCTTCTCAGTCTTCAGGTTGTGGATGTCATTGATTTGGATGTATATACGGATATAGATATAGTTCTCTTACTCCTTTCACAGAACTAGTAGCTATATATGGACACTGTTATTTTAAGATGCTGGGATGTAATATGTTCCTGTTGGCTGTTATATTTTCAGCTGTATCGGAGAGATGTGAGTAATATGTTTATTTTGCATGTCAGTAATTTGTAGTTTGCATGCTGCAGTACTTTCCGAACGTTATTAGATTTCGCTTTTTTATCCTCGATGCTTTGTAGAGTGGCCTGTTGAGAATTTAACTTTAGGATGAAGATACTTTTTAAAATACAAAAAAAAAAAAAAGCTTTACATGCACAGATAGCTTTAGAAAGTAACTGGTATGTGCATACGTTTGTTTAACCCCCTAATGTAAATACATACATTCTGAAATGTATTTCAGTCCTCTAAGAAGCTAAGAGCAGCTCTCAAGATCACATGACAAGCAAAACATTTGTTAATCAGAAAAATTACAGCCTATTCATACTTACTGTTTGATTATTTTCACTCTGACCTCAAAGATCCCATTGTTGATTGAACTAGTTATAGTAACTTCTATTTATTTTTACAACTAGCTATTATGAGTGCAAACTATCCTTATCTCCAAGTGATTGATAGGCACATTAAGAAGCTGTTCAACAGGTTGCTAGGTTTGAAGAAATGCTTAAATCATGATTAGTTATTCCTTATCAGCCAAGAGTGGGAGCTCAGTTCAGATAAATACATGGTGACGAAAATTAAATTTTCAACATCAAGTGCTCTCTCACTGTTTTCTGTTTGCTATCGTTAAGCAGAGGTGCTACAGCTTCCTTTCAGTTTTATTTAAGGAGCATTTGGGCTTTTTTAGCAAACTCAGTTGTCATGTTAGTGTGCTTAGGAGAGCTAAAAATCTTGTTCAATGATAACTTTAATCAGGGCCTCTATGTAGCTTTAGTGAGTGGAGAAATGTGAGTTATACAAATACATATTCATACTTGCTTCTATTAAAAATCTGAACCAAATAACTTTCATGGGTGAACATTTTTAAATGTGGAGGTGTAAGACTCATTAAAATCCTCACAGGGGGATTTATAGTTTTATTTGTGCTATTCAGAATAGCGTTTCTATCAGCTCAGGCCAGCTGTGCAACCTGAGGACAAAAAACCAGAAGGGCAGCTATAGGGGGTGTAGCTTCCTGTGGTTTTACCAATTTAATGAAGTCTGTTATGTTAATAGTCTGCAGATAACTCACACATTTCTACCTTTATTCTCCAACTCTGGTTACTCCAGGTAACATACATTGTGATTTCATACAACTTGTGGAGTCAGTATATGGGAAGAAACACAACTTAAATGATCAGAAAATAAAAAGGAACTCAGCTCATAAGTTCTTGTTTTTGGAAAAGGGAGCTGGAATATTCAAAGTCAGCTGTCTCAAAAGAGGGATGTTTTAACATATTTGTCAAAATGCACTCTACTGAGTTTCTACACCTTGAACTGTATTTGTATATAAAGTCACAAAGCATGAACTGACAACCATGTTGCAGGAGATTTTCTGCATGCAAGGTTTGCCAAAGCAGAATATTTCCTTCTCCAGTTTTAAACCACAACTACTCCAAACAAACCTCTGACACAATTAAAGGGCAGATGAGAGCAGGGACAGAGAACTAAAGTGAAGATACCAATCTAACAGCTAAAAATGTTTGTTTTCTCTATCAACATCCTACAACGGGTGAAAGAGTCGAGCTTTCACTCCAGTTACACTCAGAGTACTTGAAAAGAGGAAGGGAAAGACGATTTTCAGGTGGCTCTGAAGCTATAAGATGCTCCATCAAGCCCTCAAAAACAAAAAACAAAAAAACCCCAAAACACACAAAAAAAAAAAAAACCAAAAAAACCAAGAGAGACAAAACCTGAAGGTAACACGTTTGCTCCAAGGTGATGAGGGCCTCGGATAGGACTGCATGAAGCAGCTCACCAGCGAAGCCTTCATGGGACACACACACACACCAGCCATGCCTCTCTGCTTTACCTTCAGGGCCCAGGGCACACAGAGCAGGTAAGACAACGAACACCAAGCCTGGCTGAGAAAGGACACGGTAGCAAATTCTTCTGCACCTCGCAGTTAAAGCACTTGTTTAAGATTTGAGAGGCTGCTTCCATACCTTTGTGTGCCCAAGGAGGTGGAGGGAGGACACACATCTCATACTTTGTCTCAGACATCCCTGCAATCAGCCGGGGATGCCCCAGGTATGTGGATGGGTTGTCTGAACCTTCCCTCAGAAATGGTCCCCTGTTGAACAGAATAAATAAATATTCATTAAGCCAAGGAGAGAAAGATAAACAGAAACAAAAGAAAACACAGTGCTACTGCAAGCAAGGGCTGCTGGGCAGGAGAGAGCCAGCTGAATGCCCCAAAGGTCCTACATCAGCAAATCTGTCATAAAAAAGCAGTGACAAACTCATTAGTGGTTATGATCACCTCCAATTATCACAAACCCACAGTTTCCAGGGTTCCCAGATTTCCCTACGAAGACATATAGAAACAATACATAGGAACCCTCGCTGTGAGTCAACCCTGTTCACTAGGTCACCAGAGAGATGCTGCACCGCAAAACTAACATTTACACCGAGGTTGGAGATGTCTCCACATGTGACTGGCCTGCTAGGCTCACACGATGCCAGTATTTTGGTATGCAGCCCCCCATCTCCGACTTTCTAGCCCAAAAGGCTGGGTGTCCATATACAGATAGGTGGCTGACTGTATGTGGCCCCTAACTGCAGTCTGCACCCAGGCTTGTGCTCACATCTCCAGCTCCTCAGCAAGATGCCTCAACCATTCTGCCACTTGGAGTTGTTGGAGAGAGTCCAGAGGAGGGCCACGAAGCTGATCAGAGGGCTGGAGCACCTCTCCTATGAGGACAGGCTGAGAGAGTTGGGATTGTTCAGCCTGGAGAAGAGAAGGCTCCGGGGAGAGCATATAGCAGCCTTCCAGTACCTGAAGGGGGCCTACAGGAAAGATGGAGAAGGACTGTTTACAAGGGCATGTAGGGATAGGACAAGGGGGAATGGGTTTAAGCTGAAGGAGGGTCGATTTAGGTTAGATATTAGGAAGAAATTCTTTACTGTGAGGGTGGTGAGGCACTGGAACAGGTTGCCCAGAGAAGCTGTGGATGCCCCCTCCCTGGAAGTGTTCAAGGCCAGGTTGGATGGGGCTTTGGGCAACGTGGTCTAGTGGAGGGTGTCCCTGCCCATGGCAGGGGGGGTTGAAACTAGATGGTCTTTGTGGTCCCTTTCAATCCAAACCGTTCTATGGTTCTATGATTTAACTGGTAAAAAACAAATTGTGTTAACAAACTTCCAGATTATCATCTCCTTACTGTTGTGTGTTTATCTTATGCTTCTCCTTGTTTACAAATGTCAAGTCAAGCATATGTGAGATTGCAGGATCAAGGCAACGCAGGATTCTCCCACTGTGACCTCAGTTTGCAATTGCTTCCAGCGATAGTGCAGGGTGAATTAAAGCTCTCTGTCACACATACTGTGCACTTTCCATCCTTCCATGTGGCAGAAGAAAAATATTTTGACCCCTGGATCGTAAAAGCCATTTTTATGCTGTCAGTCTGCCCACCTTAGAAACGTACTACCTTAAAGGAAGGAAGCTTCATAGGGAAATCACGGATGCAAAATCTGCCTTAAGGAAATAAGTGGGTGGCAGCATGTAATTAATAGAAGAAACCCTCCAGAAAATACTTGCTACAGACAGAACCAGTCTTTGCAGGAGACAGCCGTGACAAAATCCAAACCGTAATCTAATTTTTGTGGTATGCGCATCTGAAAATAAACAAACACAAGCAGTCTTAAGAATACCTCTCCCATTCAAGTCAGACTAGAACCTGATACAGCTGTGGAACAAAGAGACTGTGAATTGTTTGGGTTTGATATGACAGATCTAGCTGAAAGTCCCAGCTCTTCTTAGCTGTACTAGCCAAAGGAGTACGAAGGATTTGGTGGTGTTAGGTTTAGGCTGACTCGGATGTGCTATGTGACCTGGGCTGTTTCATGGTGGTTTGTGTCAGTCAGCTGGTAGACTTCAATAGCTCCATCCACTTTCATACACACATCAAAGGAGCCAAGGAATGACCAAGAGAGTATGAAGTGTAAGAAGCTCGAATGCAAAGAGCCAGGGGAGAGATGCACTGGGAAAAGAGAAAATATAGAACTGGGAACAACAGCAGTTCACAAAGCGAATGAGACAGCAGTTGACCCTCAGCAAACATCAGCCATTTGGCAGGTCCCTGAGAGGGGTGTGTGTGCAGAGCCCCTCTGAGCTCCTGGGTCTGGGCACACGCCCCAGCCACATCCTGACTCCAGAAAGAGGTAAAACACAGGTCCACATAGGCCCCTGGCCGCTCCGGCAGCCCCAGCAGCCCCTCAGCAGAGCTCAGAGTGAGAGACCACAGCCCGGGACTGCAAGTGCCCCCCAGCAGGCAGAGTTCAGTGCTGAGATCAGACCACAGCGACCTTACTGAATGCACAGCTAGTGATCCTGAGGGCTCTGCCCTCCAGCTGTCCCTTAAAGGCCATGACCAGGTGAGATCAACACTTAAAGAACTCTTTTAAATATATCCTAGAGATACGGGAAGCTGAGTGCTTCTCATGAGTACCTTGGCCAACAGGGAGATCCTATTCTGAGAGCAAAAGCCTTTGTGTCCCAGGTGCCCACAGCACCAGACAGTCGTGTCTTTGAGTGTAGCCTGAACCTGGCTAGTAATAATACAGGCAGTGGTGGTTCTTGGATTAATAGCAGCTGTGGTGCAGCCACAGATCCAGTGGGCAGCTCAGAAATAAGCCTGTCTGGAGCAGAGCCTGGTGGTGAGAGCACAGGGGCTGCCTTCTCCAGCTTCTTCCAGGAGAACACAGTGTAAGGCTGGTGACTGAAGACAGCTGGTGCTTGGGTCTCTCCCTGCAACAGGAAAAGATCAGAGCGCAGAAGGGTACAAGTCCCACAAAGCGCTGCCTGTTCGAAATCTCGAACTGCTTTATCCACCCTGTTCTTCGCCTTCTGTCTTCTTCTCCCACCCATTTAGAGTCCTTGAGAGCACAAATATAGGCATTTCCCAGCTGAGTTTGGACTGGTATAATCTAACAAAATGTAACAACATGGCCTGAAATTTTACAGGTGGCTATCTATCTCCTGCAGGGTTTTCTTTTTATTCCCCTGCTATTTCTGAATTGATTTTTGGCGGTTTTGGCATGTAAAACAATTCTTGAGCTTTTCTGTTAAACAGCCCTGGGTTTCTGTGTTTTCTAGCCAGTCCTCAGAAGTCCAGCAATGATGGCCAACTTAGCTCTGTGCCCTTCCTTGCCCCTACAAAAGTCTACCCAAATTCAGGAAATTTAAAAATTTGGAAATTTGAGGTCTGTACCCGCTCAGAGATTTGTCTGAGCAGGTGTTTTAGCCTGCTTAGGCTAAAATCCTGCAGAGTCACTGAACATGCTTGAGTTTCTCACAAGTTCCTACATGTGACCGTGCTGCACAAACATGGTCCCAGGCACAGCATGCAAGTCTGGGCAGATATCTGCTTCTAGATCACCCGTGCAGGACTCTGGTCTCACTGCATATGTAAAGCCAAGTTCTTTGCTCACGCTCTGGTCAACACTATGCCCAAGGCATTTGGCATCAGACCTTTAATGACCAGGCTACAGGATCCTTTTCAGACCAGAGGTGGAAGCATGGCCCCTGTAGACCCAAGCGCTGAGTGTCCCCACAAAGCAACTGAGCTAAAGGAAAGCAGACTTTCTTCATGACTTAGTGGCTGGTAGAAACGGTTAGGAGTGGAAAGGGATCGTGTACAAGAACCAAGAGGAAGAAACTTGTCTCTCCTGCATCCTCTGGAAGACCACTGCAGGAACCAAAGCAGCGGGAAGAGGAATCAGAGATGCGGTTTGAAGGGTGAGATTATAAAAGTCAGATCAGAGGGTCAGAATTGGATCCACTGGGAGGAGTTCTGTGAGATGGTCCCAAAGCAGGGAACAGAAACCTAGGCTGGCTGGGTGTGGAGACAGGGAGTGATGACTGAGTATGGAAAATTGGACTGGGACCTGCAACTAGAAAGCCAGCTAGCTGAGAAACAGCAGCTACATCTGTACTTACTTGCTCTGCAGCATATCTTAGGGCCCTCATTTCCTGGTCACCTGAATAGTCAGGCCTGTTGGGACACGCTGCAGCCCTCATCCAGCACACATGTCCAGGTTTCCATCCCAGCATGGAGCTGGGGCATGACTAAGCACATATCCAGACATGGGAACTGGGAAGCACTCTTGGGTCCAGTGGTGTAAACACAGACAGCAAGTCTAGATAAGGGGGTTGAGAAAGAGGCAGACAACGACTACATGACCATGGTTTGCTAACGGATATGAGCAGTTTGGGCGTGAGAGAAGACTGAGCAGGATACAAAAAGACAATGAGATGAAGTGTTGGAGCTGGAGGACTCTTGAAGCAAAACCTTGGGAATGGGAAGCAGGCCTGGGGGAAGCACGGGGGCAGAGTGGACATGGCGCAGCAGCACGGAAAGACTATGGGCTGAGCATCAGAGCAGACCGCCTGACGAGGCCAAGAGTTTGGAGTCGTGTGACCAAGCTGGGTCGTAGCAAGTCCTGGCAGAGGGCTGGGACCAACTATGCAGGGAATCAGACATCAGGCGAGGGGCTGGATGCAACTGGTGCCTACTTCTGATGTTATCCACTGTCCGTTTAATCCTGTTGTTTAATTTTTGCCTGACTTGTGACACACAACTGGACATTGTGATGTACCCTGTCCAGTAAAAAAGACTCTTGACATGTGTGATGACCTGCCTGGTTGTGGTACTTGCAAGCAGAACTTTCTTGCTAAATTAACATATGCTTTTGAATCCATCTTACTTATGATTATTTGTTTTATTTCTAGTCCTAACTTGAAACACTGAATATGGATTCTCTTACTTCTTTGTTACATATTGAAAACACAGGTCAAGCCTTTACAGATTTCTCTGTTCATCTGAAGGCAGTCTCTTGCACTTTTCTTAGATTGCTTTCCTGCTGCTCACATTATTCTTTAAAACACTTATCTTTATTATAACACTTTAAGGCTCATTCTCCTGACCACTTAAACCAAAATCCTACTAGTCCTAAGAGCTTCTTTTAACACTGATAATAGAAACTGGAAATAGACTTTCCCAGAAACATTATGCTGAAAGCCTCAGCTCCTTTTCGTAGGATCATATCCTTATACATGGCAGTCACACTGCATATTTTGTATCAGATGGGCTTTTCAATAAATTGCAATGTAAATAACCTACCTCTGGACTTTATTCCACTGCATTTTTTTCCCAGGTGTTCTAGAGAGTCTATCTGCTTCACAAGTCTCACTCAGGCTAGCATCCAGTTTGCAATTTTTACATTTATAACCAAAAAAAAAAAAAAATTGTTTCCCAGCAAGATGCTTGCCAGGCCCCTTTTAGCAGTGGCAATAAGTAGTTTATGATCATTTTCAGCTAGCAAAGATTCCAATAAAGCTTTTTTACACCTCATGGCCTGAGATCAAGTCTTCCTTCTCTATTTGAGTGCTGTGACATTTCATTTCTATAAGTACCCATGACACATGATCCACTGTATTGTTACTTGGCTGGTCTCCAACCAGCCAGGCCAGTTTTGCTGTGGCTTGTTAGCTGCTGGTGGAACAATTTAATCCTGGGTTTTCCTTATGTGAGGGGATTGGGGTACCGGCGTGGTAGGAGCGAGCAGAGGGAATGCAATGGGCCTGATGCGGTGAGGAAGAAGAGGCTGAGTCTCTCTCTTGCTGTCTTGGAAGAGGAAATGACTTTCCTGGTAGCAGGGTGGTGAGATGACCTCAGTTAGGGTGGACATCTCATTATGCCACCAGCCAGACTGTGCCTATGGCTGGTGTGACCACAGCTCCAACTGGGAGGAGAAAGGAAGGAGAAAAAGGCAGGCCATGAGTGATCAGGATAATCTGGTGCTAGGACTGGGAGATAACGGGGGAGGATGAGGGAAAGAGGGTGACTCAGAACAAGGGAGATGAGGTTATGGGTTTTTAGGTCACTGCAGAGGTGAAGAGAGATCCATCAGGACTAGACAAAGACATCTCGGTCGAAGGCCCAGGAGACCTGCAGTTCTTGGTCACTTCAGCACTGAAGGGTGGGTGGCTCTGAGAGGGTCTAGCTTTCAGCTAGGAAAACAGGCTTGCACCTCTAGACTGCTAATTTGTTTTTTGGTTTGGGTTTTTTTGGTGGGTTTTTTTTATTTCAAAGATTGCAACCTTATCCGCAAGTTTAATCACACTGTTGGAAGAAGTCTGAGCTAATCCTGTCACAGAGATGTCTGTAGACAACTTAATTTTGCATTTAAAAGCATAACATCTAGATTTTGGATGTCTGCTTTACTTCTATGCCCCATAACAGTTATTGGCTTCTGAATTAGTTAGCTGACACAAATCCAATTTTCCCTTCATGATCTTCCTTTCCAAGGAGTCTTTGTAACCTTCCTTGTCTACCTGGGCAAGGCTACTATGGATGCCATGCTGGTGGCAACCTCAACAGTGGAATAATGTAAAATATCTTGTGCACCTCTGAGTCCTTGGAAAAGTAGCCCTCCCATAAGCCTTTTATGCAAAAGTTGGCTACCGCCATCATGATTCCTAATAAACAAAAAGACCACCTGGTTTAGACTGTAGAGGTACCTTCAGAAGTAGGGCAGTACTAGCAAGCTGGCCATCTTGACCATTGTCCACGATTAGGCACCTAAAGTACCTTGAAATTCCAATTTTAAATCTTAATCTAGATCTAGGAAATTTTTTACAGATAATTACAAATAATTATTTACCTCAGAATCCAGACCCGCAGGTTCTGCTCTCAACTGGGCCACAGCCTTACCATATCAATCAAGACTTTTACTTGCTCAGCTAGGACATTGCAGAAGTTACTTCCCTGACTTTGGACCGTGCAGAGTAATAGTTTTACAAAGGATCCTACTTGAGTACTGTTAAAATGCTGTTGTTATGTTCTCTTAAAACAATAGGCATCTCAGTCTAATGCAAATACTAGTAAAATGATTCTGATCATTTACAAGTCCAGCTGCAGGCAAGCATATTCACACAGATGCCTGCTAAGATGCAATGCAAGCAGCCTGGGATGCCAAAGGTTTGTGGGGCAACTGCTCGTTTAAAAGGGCCGTTAGAAGCACTTCTTGGGGGCGGGGAGACAGGCAAAGGAATTGCAGAAAACGCTGGAAGGGGAGGCTGGAAGCCACAGGCAGACTTGTCTTTCAGGAGAGAGTTTCAAGGGAGGGAAAGGAGAAGGTTGAAAATGAGAGGGCACCAAGGCAGTAGAAGGTGTGACCGATTTGGCAGTCCCATCAAGAACAAAGGGAAGGGGCTGCCTGTGCCCATGAGACATCAAGGTGTTGAACTGCTCTGGTTCAAACAGAGCCAACCAGCATATTCAGGAGAAAGGACAAAGGTTGGGAAAAAACATGGATGTTGCTAGGAAAAGATGGCTTTATCACAATGTCCTTCTCTACCATTTTGACTACTGAGTCTGCCGCTCCTTTAGGGTATTCTTATTTCAAGATTTGCCAGTAAATGGGCATCAGTGCTGCTTGATGGGGCTCCTAAAGGACTACAATCCCCAGCATCCTCTGAGGGATGTGTCCTGTCCAAGTCAGCCTGGCAGGGTGCAAGTCAATGGAAAGGGACCACTATGGCCACACTCAGGTATTAGAAATATGATCTCATTCCTAAAGGAGCCTGGCTGGGCTTTTTTCAGCTCTCACCTGTCCAATAGTTTATGGATTCCCAAGGTCAGGAGCAATAAAATATTAACATCTAATCTGTCATACCACCAATGAAAACTATAATCTGGTCCATGACCTCACGTGAGTACCGGGTTGTTAACTAAAGAAAGGAATTAAATCTTCCTATAATAAATACTCCAGACTGTGACAGGTAAAATTCAGGTCATACGTCTCCTTTGAAGTTTTAATGGCCACTCCAATTTTATGATAAAGCCACTCATCTTATGTTTGTAGTAATTTTGCAAAGCCCGAAGCGGCTCTAGTCATCTTTGGTGCACAGTTCCCAAGGACAAAGCTCTCATAAAACTGCAAGCTTCAAAGGGATTAGACCTCTTCTTTTCACTCCTTCTCTCTCTCTCTTTTTTTTTTTAAAAAAAGAAACATTTCTGAACATTTCCTCCCGTTTTCTACATAGCTCCCTGAGGAGCCTCCCAGTTGAGCCCCCCAACTAGACTTGTTCCTCAAGCTCTGTCACTCACTAAAATAAAATAAAATAAAACGAAATAAAGTACAAGAAAATGCCTTTTCCCTTTTCTTAATAATAAGGCAATTTTCTGGGTAATTTCTGCTTTTTGTCTTTATTCTATTGTCAATGTGGCATAATTTGAAGCAAATCAATAGAGCCTGTGTATTTGCATATTTCTCAGGCTCTAAGAAGGACCACATGCAGCAGAACTGCTCCCCTGAATGCCTTTTTTTTTTTTTTTTTTTTTTTGGTTTATTTGTTTCCCTCCTTTTAAAGTCAGGGGGAAGCCAAGCTGAATCTGTCAAAGCTTGAACTCCAAAGCTAACGTCCATCTTGGTAAATGAAACAGTGCCGGGGAACGTTCCCAGGCACTGGAAGGCAATTGTCTGTGCTGTTTAATTGTTAGCACAGAGCCTGGCACAGCTGAGCCGGGGCCAACTTTCCCAAACAATTCCCAAGCGCAGGCCAACAGCTGGCACGGGCCAGGGCCGCACTCGACGGGCGGTCTGTGCGCAGGGCATGGAGGACAGGGGAGGCCAGTAGCATAGATGATGGCTGTTTCCATCTCCATCGGCCTCAGCACCGGGGAACGGTCCCGACCACGCTTAATTTACTAGCACAGGCACAGCCATGGTTGCTCGAACTTAATACTGGTGCCACTACGCCGTGGTGAGGAGAAAGCTGCTTATCCATCTTCCCAGCGTAAACACACATATTAGGTTGTAGACTGATTTTATGCATTTCCGTGGCTATAAGATTGATTTGTTTCCATTAATTGCTAAGGGTCTTTTTTTCAGATGTTTATGCTTAAATGCCAAGAATGAGACACTTGGGGGGAAAAGAAAACAAAAAACCAAACGATTTGTCCATTTTGCTAATTCTCCAGTGGCACTAAGAAGTAAAAGTCTGAGAGGGAGCAGATGGGAACTTTCGGCACTTACACTGAGCACTGGAAAACGATTCAAATCGGGTATCTGTCCAGGCATGGGCCAAACCATCCCGAACAACAGTTGTACAAATAGCATACTGTTCAAGTTTATTCAGTTCTATCAGCAAACCCGCCAGCCCCAGATGTTTCTCCAGGCACGGCAAGGTGCGCTGACCCACGCGCCTTATGGCAGTGGTGGCTGGTGGTATTTGCATGAAAATAATACTTGCTCGGAATCAAGTTGAAGCCTGGTCAGATGGTCATCCTCCTTTCAGCCACCAGACCCCAGCTAACACCCTGTTCCCCACCGCAGGGACAAAGTGAGTAACACCGAGAAGACAACAGCAGGATGTGCCTCTAAGGGACCACCACAAAACAGCAATGCCAGCCACAAGCAACTGAAGGAACATCTACCAACCACTATATGCAAGCTAAGTAATGTAAATACAAAAAATAATCTCACAAAGATGATAGAAATATGTGGGTCCCCTGAGCCTAATTTTTCTGCAGATGGCACATGTCAGAAATAGCTGGTATTCAGAACTGTCTTTTCAGGGTATGCTTCTTTAAGGTTACTGAAAAGTTCCTTTATTGAAGAAATTAGCTTAAATGTCCTAAGGCACAGTATGTTCTCTGAAAATACTCACATTTCATTTGATTGCTGTTGTTAATGTTTCAGAAATGAAGTAAGTTTTCCCCCGGGGACATTTAGCCTGGCTTACCCATTTGTCTGAGCTTCTTCAAAGGAGGAATGATTCTTAGTTCTAGCCTGATAACAGCACAGGAGAAAAACCAAATACAGTGTTAGGAAAACAGCGATTTATTAATTTTTGGGGTGGAGGGAAGCCACAGGTAAATTTAGTAATAGCATACAAATATTTGTATAAGAAAACTGCTGCTATTTCACTGTTTAGCTGGGAACACCGAGAACAAAAAAACAAGCCAAAACAATTTCAACTTCAAGCGTATCTGAACACATTACTATTGCTTTTTCTTACCAACACTTTGTGAATCTGAGTGTTCATTTAAGGGATTCATCAGAGATGGGCTGAGGGGAAACGTTTGGACCGTGTAAGCTTCTTACTGATAATCAGCTACAGAGCAAATGGTGTTAATTTTGCAAGAATTCTGCCATCTTCCGCAGTAGAAATCTCACAAATTTTGCTCTTGGGATATCACTGTATTTGAACAAAACTGGAAAATAAGCCTCTTCTTAAGGATCAAATCTGGACCTGGCCCCAGGCAAGACTGCAGATTAAAAGGTTGGAATCCAGAAATGCGTTGTGAAAACTCCCTGAGAGCAATACACTCAGACTTTAGGTCTTCTTTTGTGTCATACTCAAATACAGCAGTATTTCACTACATCATTTCAATCGGTCATGGAGGTTCCTAGTCCAACCTGAAGTATACAGGGTGCCCAGAGTCACCTACAAGATGGTGGCAGCACTCACCGGGTGCCAGCTCTGCATCATCACTACTGAGGGAGAAGGCTGCTCCTACGGACACAGACCTCAAGTACGGTGCTGGTGCCAACGCAGCCCGCAGAAATTCTCAAGCCTTCCCCAGCGATGCGAGCTACTGAAGCTGCACATTGCTGCTTCCTTCTGAAGCAAAAAATCAGGTCCCCAAAAGGTATTTAGCACCTAAGGTGGGGTATATCATAAGCATGTAATGCAGAAAACCTTCATCCTGATAATGTTTAACCCTAAAGGTTAAACTCTGTATGCTGATAAATTTATCAGTTTAAAATTCCTTGTGGTCTTAGAGCTGTGCTTGTGCAGAAATGCAGCGGAGCCTCAGGCTTCACGCTGTTAGGGACACAGGTCACGCTCATCCCTGGTCAGGATCCAGAAATGAGGTACTGCCTTGCCTAAATCCTCTGGGGAGGGGTCTTAATGTCAAAGGCAGTCTTCTGGTTCTCTTTCTGCACGTGTACAGGATGAGGCTTCTCACAAGCTGACGCTGCTTTTCTTTGCAAAGCCACCACCTTGAAGAAATTTGGTGATGGTGTCCCTCTTTGATAGACTGACCTATGAAGCAAGACGATCCTCGGGAGATGCGGTACCTGCTCCTCCTGGGCCTAAGAAAGGCAAAAACACGTGTCCTCGACTTCCCAGGAGACCCACCAGGCCATGGGCTATTCAGAGGCACAGAGAGGGCTCAGCGTGTTCACCTTTGTCCTCCTCAAGGCCAGGCCAGCGAGCAGCTGAGAGTGCCGGATTCGTGGGACTGGAAAAAGTGTGCCACGAGTCCGCAACCTCGCAGCGCGGGTACTGACCTGGGAGACTGGGACTCTGGTCCCTCTGAGGGTGCCTATGTCCTTTTTTTGGTCTAGTGATCCACCCCAATGGGTTGGAAATAATGACAAACCACAATAACAATAGCCAGCTAAACAAAACAAGTATAAACAGAAACAACAACTGAGGCTGGGAAGAGAAATGGCCTTTGGGGATATTATTTAGAAGAGACTTCAGACTTTGATTTCCCAGGCAGAGAAGATGGCAAATCAGCCAATGTGACTCCTCAGTTCTTGAGAAAGAGGCAAACCACATTTTCCTAAAGCTTCCTGTAGCCAAAGCTGTTGAACTGATTCTACTACAGTAAAAAAAAAAAAAAAAGATAAAAAGAGTAAGGCAGGAAAATGGGGAGGTCAGCACAAAACGCAAGGCTGGAAACCCCATGACTCCATGCTGAACAGCTGAACGTTTCTGAGTCGCTGTCTCAGAAGTACGAGAATCCCCCTCGGCATCACATGCCTTTGCTCAGTCCCACGGGAAGGAAAAGGCTCTAATCAGCTTCCCGAGCGCCACGCAGAAAAAAAGATCACACTGGGTGCAAAAGTCGTTATGCACGTAGTAATAGCATGTCTTATATATTGACACAAGCACTGTACATAAAGGAAAAAAAAAAAAAAAAGGAAGTTTGCCCTGGTTATACTCTACAACACAGGGAGACTGGCAAAAAGTAAACAAGCTGCGCTGTTGTTCTTCCTGCCACGAATTAAAACCTGAGCTAGGTGAGATGCACGCTCCGGCTGGGAGCCGCACAGCAGCGCGGCAGGGGCAGGCAGGGGCAGGGGCAGGGGCAGGGGCAGCACTGGCCTGAGCCCGGCCCTGGCAGCTGGCTGGTGGGGTGGGAAGGAGCCACAGCGGTCGCTGGAGCTGTGGTAGCAAGGGGAAATACAAATTAAGCCTAAGACTGGTGGGCAGTAAAATGGGGCTGGGCAGAGACCGGGAAGGAAAAGCAGAGCTAAGGGAGGAGGAAGGCTGCTTTGACCAGCTACACTTGAGACCTCATTACAGGATGATGCCGCCTTCATAGGTCCTCCTGCAGAAATAACTCATGTTTTTAGCTTGCCTAGCTGAAGAATTACTCCCTTTTTCAGTGTGCATTCACTTTATTTCTGCAATATATCTGCCCTTCCCTCTCCACACAACTGTCTCTCTCTGTCAAATTTAGAAGACCTCAAAATAAAGAAATAACCTACTCCTCGGAAACAGAAATTCATTGTTGTATTTCTTCCTCAGTACGGTACACATAGTGGGGAAAAGAGACCTTTAAATTCCCCCAATAGTTTGGAAATTCAGTGTGGAAGCACAGCAGCACCCATTTTCTCCTCCCCCTGTCCGCTCCTCAGCTAACCCGTGGAGCTCGCTGCCGTGACACGTCGTCAAAAGCAAAGTATTTGCCGGGATTCAGAATTGAACCGAATATGCAAATGAGCATGCGTGTGCACACACGCGTGCCAATATGTATTTGCATACATATTTATATATAAACAGTAACTATTTTTAAAAAGCACAATAACAACATCAAAGAAATCTCAGGAACCGCAGCACTCTTCGTTTGCCGTAGACGAGCCTTTGTTTGCCGTAGACAGACCAGACTCTGCCTGGTCTGCCATAGGCTTCTCCAGCAGCTTGTGTCAGCTCAAATCCCAAATCCCAAACAAGCAGCATTGGTGAGGGTGCTAGAAACACATCAGATGACAACAACAACCTAATGGTTAGTGGTGGAGGAGAAGAGGAATAAGTAAACACAAGCAAAGTATGCAAGTCGCTTTATTAAAAGCATACCCATCGGGCTGCTTCTGCTACCTACAGTGGCCAATAAATTCCCTCTGTCCTAGTACGCTCCAAGTGCCAGGATGCATTATTCAGCAGATGAGTAATTCACCACATTCTTTCAGATAATAGCCAGTTGTTTAGCTGGACTCTCTTTCATGAAGGTCAACAGCAACACCACTGTTGTGGTTGCAGAGCACGGCAGAGCCTCGTGGCACCGTACCGACCAGATTAAAAGAAGGATCCGTGCAAGGATCCCATGTAATGAGGGCCATGAGGTTCCCATGTGTGCATAGAGGCACTTCTGTGGAGGATCAGGCCCTAAACTCACATTGAAAACCACGGGAAGGAACTTGGCACCCAGTCAAGAGGAGGACTCAGTGTTCACGTGGCCACCAGAAAAGCCAGTTGGACAACTGGAGTTTCCCTCTTCGTGTGGAATGATAATTCAGGTGCTGAAGGATAATTGGAAAGCTGAATTTGAGGGTGGCCTCAGCACCTTGGGGGACTCCGTGCCAACTGCTTTAACAAACCGTGCAGGGGCTACGCAGACACTACTTTATCTTGCAGGTTTTGAGAGCCGTCGTGCTGTTGAACTACTGTATTAATACCATGCGTTGTGGATGTAGCGCTTGCCAGAGAAGAAAGCTCCTCTGCCTTTGGTTTTGAAATGTATTCTGGTGCACGCGTCTGCTGTGTCTGTCTCTGTATTAGGTTAAACGCTGCTGAAGTAGATGGGCCTAATTACGGCCTTTCATTCAAGATTAATATGAAGCCATTAAGCTGGTTTATGCAATCAGGTAGCTGAGCAATAGAAACACCTAAAACAAGTATGAGGCAACCTTGAAGGCCGAAACCATGCAATCAGCGGGCTTTCGTTGTGAAAAGGCATGGGAAACACAGAAGGGAACGCTGCCTTCACCTACAGACTCGAGACAAAACACAGGATGAGAGAAGATTCACTGTGAAAGACTAGAAAGAGCTACCAAACCCGCCACTGGCCCAACCCCAAGTCGGCCGCGAGTTACACGGGCTGAGCGAAACAGGGAGGCTTGTACCCCGCGACACCGCCGTTACTCGCTTCACCCCGCGCGCAGGAAAATAAGCTCTGGCAGCTCTCTTTCGCAGTGACGGCGTATGAATGATTACCCAATTCATTGCCAGCCTCCCCTCCGAGCACAAACACTCCAAAGAAACTTGGGTGTTTTTCTAATGCCTCGATCAAAACAGGGTAACGCTGCAGCAATGCTGCTGGGAGTTATCGTTCCCTATTCTCCAAAACATTGCTCTTGTGTTTGCGGTTGTGCAGAGTTAGGCGAGATGCAGGTAGATTTTCAAAGTAATTAACGAGGAGTTCATTGACTTTGTTAATGCTATCCTAGGTATTTTTTAAAAGGAGAGATTAGTTGACATGTGGGAGAGGCTAATTAAGAGAGAAAAATCAATTAAAGGAAAATCAAAGTCAGGTTGGAAGGAAAGAACAGAAAGGATTTAGGAACCAGAGTTTACAAGACAACAATTAAATTCTGAATAAATTGATAGTTGATTTAATTGGATGACTATAATCTGGAATAGTAAATGAAATTTAAACTGAAGCTTCTATTAGTTCTAAGATAATTTCTTTCAAAAAGCTCAGTGTGCCCATTTTCTTTATGCTCAGAGGAATGGACAGGAAGATATAACCCGGATCTGAACATACACATCGACTTGAATTTTTCAATTGGACCACACTTCCATCTTCCAAGGGAAAAATACTGAAAGGGAGACATTGCTTGTGGGGGCACTGTATAGCGCTGCCATGGGACCTTCCTGTCCTTTAAAGTTGTGATGGCAGAAAAGTGCCGTTAAGTACTTATCCCCTCACACTTAGTATTTTCATTGGGGCAGGAGGGAGAAGCACCAGGTACTTTCCAAACAGGTAATACCTGCTATGAAGAACATACATTCTTAGCTTAAGTTTGCTATGATTTCTAGCTCCCAATGCAAAAACACAGAACTTTCGTTGTCAGGAGCTGCAGAGAGCACACGCACGCACACACATTAGGCACTTTGTTTTATTTTGCAAAAAAAAAAAAAAAGTCTTTATATATAAACCATTTCATTCTCTCTCAAAACATTCTACAACTATACATCTGTTTGCTCCGTCATTTCAATGGGAAATACCACAATACAAAAATAAGGTGGGGGGGAGGCAAAAGAAGCAAAACAGCAACCAATTTATGCATGTGTTTCCACGTATAAACATTTGAAGCCTTACAAAATTATTTACATCATTTGTCAACTATTTACATTAAGAGCAACATTTCTAACTATAACAAACAAAACTATAATTTATCAAGTATATGTAAAATTGTCTTAAAAAAAAAAAAAGAGTCTTATCATATACCACAAATAAATAAAGACAAACAACAGTTTTAACAAAGCTAGGTTTTCCTGCAAGACCCTTTTTTGGTATTTTGATTGTCTATTCTAGCCTTTGGTTGACAGCTTAATATTACGGCTTGTGAAGTCCAGACACTTACTAGGTTTGTTTGATTTTCTCCTGTTGTCTGGCCAAATCTTACACGGTCTAACCTCATCTTTGGCCCTTCATCTACTGTTTCAAGGCTGAACACTGTGGATCAAAGTCATTGTTAGCATAAAAGGGCATCACTTCACTGACTTCGGTGGAGTTTCAGCTACTTTTGTCAGCAGTAAATTTTCCCCTGCGTGTGTCAATCTGAACAGTGGATTAACTAAACTGCACTGTAATTTTAAACAAAATTACTGTATCCTTTACCTCTAGTAAATTACATGCAATGTCCACATGAAACTAGATCATACTGGTGCTGAACCAGCTTAGCACGTCTGTATATGAAAATTGCATCCTAAATCCTTCTTTTTAAAGTGATACTAAGTTTAGCTTATAGTAAGAGGTTTAACATTCTGTGTGCATTGTAACTATCCCCGTTATTTAAGCTTCCAACATTGACTTTACGGTTTATTCTATGTGTTTTGCCCTTTTAAGCCATTTGAAAACAAAATCCTGCTTTGAATATTCAGTGCACAACGTTTGAGTTAACAGGTACAAAACATCTGAATGCCTAGCTCATTTCTCTTACGAAAAATGAAGCTAAGTTGGTACTGGTTTTAGAGGTATTTAAATAACTTTTTTTGTAAATGTGCCGTGTTATCAAATGTAAAACAACTGCTTTTTTCCAGATAATTCTTAGAAAACTTTTGTATTAAACCTAAAAAGCTGATTTGCATATTTACAAAATCTTTGTCATAGCAAACATGCAACATACAGAACAAAATGTTTTGTTCTATGGCTGTTGATTTTTTCTATGTACTTTATCTCCACAGAACGACTTAACATTTAAAAAAAACCCCACAAATACTAAATATGTCCAGTAAAAACCTGACAGATTACAATTCATGGCTTTTCCACTGTGTTCATTCATCTGCAGCCTCTCATTAATTTGTTTACTAAACATTGTCACAATAATGACAGTGCTTTGGTCAAAACGCCGCAGGAGGAAAAAAAAAAGTATAAAGCTGCAATGTGTCAAGACATAATACTTGTAAAGAGATGAAACCTGCTGACTAAAGCCATATACATCATGAGAGCAAATGACCGACCGAACACTCTGGCATTGTGATACAGTGTCTTCCCTTCTTCTGCATAAATATACAAAATATACATTTCCAGTTTCTTTTGAGATTTCTTTTAAATGGATAACCCATAATCAAAAATTAAACTAATTTTAGTTGTATGTCGAGAGTCAATAGGAAATTGCATAGATACAGAACAGCCTCAACGACAAGTCCAGCTTTTAGTTCTGATGCCTCTTCATGTGGAGAGCCAGGTGATCGGAGCGGGAGAAGCTGCGATTGCAGACAGCGCACTGAAAGGGCTTTGCCCCTGTGTGCTTCCTGTAGTGGCGCGTTAATTCATCTGAGCGAGCGAATCTCCAGTCGCAGCCTTCCCACGTGCACTTGTAGGGTTTCTCACCTGAAAAAGAGCACAGGGAAATGAGACTGTCAGCTGCCACTCTGCGGGAGAAAACTGATCTAGTATCACATTCAATGGCACTGCTGTTCGATTTCAAGAAGACAGAAACAAGAAAACAGGAGCTGACGTTTCCTCATTATTTACAGCTCTATTCAAACTAATAGCCTCTTTGTTTTTCCAGCAAATTTTGCTCTTCTGTCTGTGATTTAATACCCCGGTAAAATGTAAGAAACTTTCAAACATACAAATTGGAGACAGCTACAGTACAGAAATGCACAGAGGTAAAAAAAACTGCACGAGACTGAAATATGCTCCCTTACACTCATCTCAAAATGAGAGGGAGTAGGGAAAAAAAGCAGTCTCATGTGACAATCCGGCCTAGTTTGTAACTTACACTTGCACTTTTTAAAAATGGGTAAATTAAGTTATACAGAGCTTTTTTCAAGAGGTCTAAAATGGGAAGGAGGATTTCTATAAAGATTCTTTGTAGCATGCAGATCTGTTCAAGAGCTTCTGATGTGTGAAGAAAGGGGCACAGTGTGTTACAAACACAAGGGGGATAGTATTTTCTAAAGCATCAGGGGCAATAAAAACTTGCGGTATCCTGGTTTGGGCTAGCTATATATAGGAGAAATCACCTAAAAGATCAAAGCACTTGTTTTCAGAATTGAATGTCTACAATCAGGTGCTTCAATAGCCACATTTTAGAGGTGGCAAGTGCTTGCTGTCTCCATCAGTCTATACTGACGCAGGGGGAGCACGGCATCTCTGAAAACTCACTGCGTTACAGCAGCTCTGAATACAACTTCGAAATATCCAGCTAGTCTTGAATACACCGGCCCAAGCACCCAAAATATTTGCATTCATCCATTTTAGAACTATAAGTGGGGTATTTTAAGCATGCCTATAATTTATAGATTTGTTTGTTGAAATGGGAGAAACATGAAGCCACAAAGCCAAGATGACTTCTGTGTGAAACCAGAACTTTAAGCATGTACATACACCTGCTCGGGAGCTGGTATGGACATGATGTCACCATACAAGCAAGCTTCGTATAAATAAAGAGGCTAAGATTACCTATTTATAGGCTATTGGTTGACGTTGGTTGACAAAAACACCTTTCAGTTGAGAGACCAGATTGCTATCTATATCCTTTATATTAACTTGACCCGTTTGGCAAAAAGAAAGAAAACGGAGTTTATCAAAGCACTCGGCAGTAGCTTCATCTGGAGCAGAATCAGACCCAGGCTGAGCTTTCCAGAAAGTCATTTCCAACACATCTTACAGATCTTCTCTCTCTCCATTGGTCTCAGACCTTTCCTCTCACAGTCTCAATCCTACAGCACTGTGAGTGACTCCTACTTTTCCTTGGTTTACCATCACATGAGCACACGAAGGAGGACAGAAGCTAGTATCCTGCAATCAGACTGTTTGTTCTGTGCCAGTTATGCAGAGAACACCATTTGAGAAACACCAAAACATTACTTCAGAGATTCTAATTTATCATTCAGATGAAATTATGAAACTGTTTTTGTCTGGAAGCTTCTACTGCTTCTTCTGATCAACTAACTAGTAACTTTCTGTCTACTAATAAGAGCAGAATCAGCCCTTTGTGCACAACAGGGACGTGACTTCATGTTGGCAGCACAGTCACAACCAGAACCAGACCTCTACAAAGAAAATGAACGACCCAACCAAACAACCGCCTCTTTGCATCAACGGTGACCAGGATTTATTGAAATCACAGTGGAAACATATCATCCCTTAAGAACAACAAACTTAGAGCCTGGCATCACCTCTCACAGAGTTCAAAATTATTTGGTGGATGGCAAATCAGATCACAAATTATTACAAATTTCCATCACAGCTGAATTTACTCTGCTTGATGCTGATTGAAGACTGGAATAATCTACTATATAGGACTTTTTTTTGCTTCATGTAACGTAACTATAGATGAAAATACAGATTTCTTTCAAACACAGTGCGTAAACCTTTTCTAACATCCAAGAAGCCAGTGAGATAACACATTTGGTCTTCATGTCAGAATGACAGGAAAGGTCTCTATTCAGCGAGGGATCTTTTGCAGTATATACATCACCTTTAATATATTTGAGCTGGGTTATTAATGCAGTCTGTAAAAGACTGCGTTGCTGATCCATAGGCATAGCACCAGGGAGATCTTCCATGAATGCTTTGTGTTAAAACACATGTGCACGCATGGAGGTTGCACAAAAGCATTACTACTGCATTCAAAGCACCTTAATGTAAAGCCAGTGTATTTCTTTCTTTTTTTTTTCCTTTCTTTCCCCTCTTCCCCCATATTAGCTTCAAACTCGTCTTTAAATACCTTCATTTAAAACTGTCATATTATACTTGATGCTAAACTCCCAATCTTGTGATCCTCCCACTCTAACTGCCCAGGGAGAGCATATATATGGTCAGGTCTCTGTATACTCCAAACACTTGCTTATCCACTTTGCAGAATTACATGGGGAGTGACAGAAATGGTAAAGAGGCCGGGGAAATAGCACTTGCTGAACAAAAGCCTAGGAATATCCTGACCCGACCAGAATGAGGCTGAGGAGATTAAAATCACAGTTTCCAAGCCTGGCATCAAGGAGGTATGAAGTATGTGCAACTTCACCGAGCATCAAACTACACCGTACTAAAAAAGCAGTCTCAAAGTTGTCCCACGTTGGCGGTACCTGACCCTGTCTGAGTCCAAACAGAACTGCTGCTCCTGGTTAAAACTTTTTCTAACCTGCGAGCAGCACCAGCAGGTGATAAGAAAGCTCCTGGCATACGAACTGCCAGCAGTGGGGGCAGCGGTGAACCCTGTGCCTTGCTGAGTGCCACAGCTTCCAAGTCAAGGCTGAATCCAATGGCTAAGACCCCCATCAAACTCCAGGGGATCCAACTTCCTGGAAATACTACCTAGAAACTTACCCCACTATCATGGTCACTTCACAACCTGCCACAGCCACGAATGCTCCCGGGCAACAACGTTGCTCAGGAGAAAAGCTAGGCAGTGCCATGCTGAACAGCATCGCTCCTCCTTGCCGGCCGACTGCTGCAGACCTGAGCTAAACTGAGCAGCTCAGGGGATGCGCGGAGGGGAACGAGCTGGTGCCTTACACAGATTGTTTTAACAGTGTTACTTTTATGTACTGGAAATTAAAGCCAGAACGCTGCTTTTAACCCCTGCTTTGGCCAACAGTGAGAACTGGAAAATGTATTTTTAGCGCCAATATAGAGGCCCAGATTATTTTGAATAAATCCTAGGGGTAAAATACTGAATATCTATGTTTGTAATGCTAGTTTCCGTTGGAAAGTTCTATTTAAGAACTGAATCAATTTCAAATGTTTTCCTTGTGGGCAAGGAAGAAGGGGGGCAAGAGAAAGAAGGTGGAGATTATTTTCACTCCTTTAAAGAAAGCAGAAGAACAACTAGCTGGTAGTATTTTCTCTCTCGACCTATACACATGCTTTTTGTCATTTAGCAGAAATAAGAATGTGGTTTAAGTTCCTGCAGCAAGGGAGAAAGAGCCTCATGTTACATATTTTCTGAAGTGATCCTACTTCTTTGCTATGCTGACTTTAAAGCGCTGAGAAATCCGGGGTTGAAGATTTATTTTTAAAAAAAGCAGGTATACACAACAAGGGACACTGAACCCTTTATCCACTGTTTTCATTGGCCACATAGTAATGTAAGATTTGTTTACTTTAATGATTGTGTGAAATACAGTAGCTGTAAAGTTTCAGAAATATTTGGTTTTCCTCCAGCAATTTAGGGCTTCTATAGGGTGTTAAACCAAGAATGCCACTGGTCATCAAATACGAAGGCAGTACGGCTCAGTTACTGGAACACGATCGTGGTATCAAACAGATATTTCACTGTAAAAGCAAGAAAACAGCTAACTCCTCCACTTCAGGGGAGCTTCCACGGGATTTGTTAGAATGTCAACACTGTTCAACTAAAACACCATGGAGGAAGCTGGTACCGATTTCCAGCCAAATAGCACACTCCAACCCTTTCTTCCCAAGCCAGAAATATTATACACAGCACTTCTGGGAAACAGAACTGCTTTCCTTTAAATTATACTTCAACAGGATAGGGATTTCATAAGTTTAATTGGATTTCTGCATAACCTCCTTCCAGTATCACTGATTTAAAATATTTTGCTAGGCTTATACATCACAAAATGTATTTTTAAGTTCTTGAGCTGCTAATATGTATCCATTCTCCAGTTTTAAAAAAAAAATACATTTGTGGAAACAGACTTGTACTTGAGCACAGAAATTTTAAACCCTAATGTTTAGTTTGGAAGCTCTTTTACAGAAAGCACCTAACAAGAGATAAGGGAGTTTAACCTGAAAGGAGACTATTTTGCTTGCAATGTGTCTGTCTGTTAAAAAAAGTAATTTAAAATGCTGTGAGATTGCAAGGATGTCAAAAAGATGTCTGGATATCCATATGTAACGTGTTAACCTAACCAGCCACTTCAACAGATAAACTATCCCAAAGTAGATCCCAAGGTTTGAGATCCTGGACAATACCACAAGAGAATGGTTTGGATCAGCGAGGCACATCATGTTGGCTCTTTTCCCTTTAATTTATCTTCTTGGGACTTAGTCATGTCAAAATGCACCTACTGCTTTCCTAACATTACTTCTAGCCCCTGCCAGTGACTGTCGTGGCCGTGTTCATTTGGGTAAGGTACAGTGCCACCAGCGGGGGGGTGACGGTCATCTTTAAGACACCCTCTTTCTTCAACACGCAGCCTCTGTTCAAGAAAATGTTTCTGTTTAAAATTCTGTTTGGAAAAAACGAGTCACTGAAAACCTCCATTAGTGACAAATTTCCCCATTATCAAGAAAATAAGCTTCTTTATTTGATGAAAGACTTGTGTGACTTAATTTCTGCAATTCACTGCTAGAATGGCTTTCTTTAAATATAAAGCTGCAAACAGCAAGTGCCGGATTTTCAAACCTAAAGTTAGGTAACTCTGTTGGTATGCAGAAATCCAAATACAGGTATTACACCAGCCAACACCTGCAACTTCTCTTATTTCCTATCAGAAATTTCTGCCAGAGCGGTGAGTTTGGAGCTTCCTTGAGGAAGAAAAGGCAGCACCGTTTTCAAAGACTCCAAAAGGACAACACAATTACAGATCATAAGGGTATAAAAGTAGAAAGATACCCTACACACACCATTCTTTCCATCCTCTTAATATTACTTATGTTTATTATGGAATTATTTCTAGTGGCAAGTGTTTGGCCTTACAAATTTTCAACTAGGTGTGATAAGGTGGTAGGCAAAGCAGAAGTTTCTGCACCATAATTGTACCAGTTATGTACATACCCTATAATATGTCCAGTTTTAAAACAGGTTCTTATAAAGATTTATGTTCTCTCGAAGTTTTCCGGTGCATTTGTTTTCAAATTTTTCACATCTGAACATCAGTTGTCTTAGTTCCCTGACATGCTAGAGCCTCAAATTTTTAGAAAAAATAAGAACAAATGAAATGGTTTTGCTCTGGTTTAGTTTGTCTGAAATAGCTTTCCTCTAGTTCATAGCATCACTGTTTTTAACTATGGTCTCTTCCAGGCTGACTGGAACCGAAAGTAGTTGCTTGGGTGTATGCCTGCACTCATTCAAAAGAATGAGGTTTTAGCTCCCAACATTTACATAAAATTAGATCTTCCTTCTGTCATTGACTAAATGCTGTAGTTGTGGTTAAAAGCAGCTTCTTGGTTGGGTTTTGCCCTTTAAGACAGGTGGGGTCTTTTGGGTTTATTTTTTTAGAGAAAGAGCAGAAAATTGAAATTTCAACATTAAAAAAAAAACCCTCGAATGTTTAAAAGCTCCTTAGTGCACTGAGATTCTTGGTTGTCCAAGACGGAGATAGATCAGAGGGCTGACAGCATGCAAGGTACGTCCAGCTAATTTTGTGAGTGACAAAATAAATTTAGTCGTGAAACATCCAGCCCACCAGTGATATGAATGCATAACATAAGCTGCACATTTTTAAATGTGATAAAGCCTCTGCCTACTATAGTAATGGCTAGAGGGTGACCATTAAGTACTACTTCAAAACCTAACAGTATTTTAAGGAACCCTGTAACAGGGAGCCGTTGCGCTTCAAAAGTCCAATCACTGATAAAGCAGTATTTGACCTCTCTCTAGCAAACACACAACAACAGGAAAAAAGATAACTAACTGGTAAGCAAAGAGGACGATCAAAAGAGTTGTGCATCATTTGCTTTCTGACTACAGAGGCGCAGAAGGCATTTTTTTCTCAGAGCTCCCACCAGTGCTTGAAGCACTCTTATTTTGCTAAGTGTTGTCTTACACAGTTCAAGGATTACTGGGGAATCTTGACTGGCCTGTGCAATGGTTTATTTTCTTTCTGGTATAACATTCTGTCTTAACAGAGGTGGTCTCTCTTCAAGGAGATATGCAAACAAAAAGGAAAGGAATTTTTTTTTTTTTAAGTAGGTTTATGAGAAATCCATGCCATTTGGGGTGCATGGCTGTGTCCTGTACTGAAGAACACATTTCCTCATCTATGCCTGTGGTGCAAGAACAGCTCTTTAGCTCTCACACCAATAACATTGGCTCTTGTACAGTCAGATAAGAGGTGCTCTTAAATGGAGTTTATTAAACACGTATTGTAGACTTCCAGATTTCCATCTACTGTATGCACACACACACACAAAAAAAAAAAAAATTGAAAGCAATACATTAAAGCGATTTTAACTCAAAGTGAAGCACTGTACACTTGCCAAAATCAAAGGTTTTAATATGTCCTTAATCAGAGTTGTTAGAGATCACTGAATATAAATAATGCAGCCTGACAGGACAGGAATGCTGCTACCAAGATACTCAGACTAAACTAGGACATTACTTAAATGTTTCTAATCTTTCACCAGTGAGAGGTGCAGGTCATCTAACAAACAAACAACACACTACCCTGAAACCAGCAGTCAATCGTCCCAGTCAAGCTCAGAAATTAATTACAATAAGGAATGTCTAATCAAATAATGGAAAGTTTTAATCACTGGCAATTGCTGTGAATCTTGGGACTATATTAGCCTATGTAGGGCGGTCTCAAAATGAACTATATTTAAAGCCGGTCTCTTAGGTCAACAGTTTCCTTATCAGGAATCAAATATCCTGGAACTGAAGTTTAATCCTCTCAGGGAGCAATTGACAGAAACAACAGGTTTTTTTAAGCTTTTATGCTTAGAGGGACTTTCTAGGCTTTTAATCAGAAAGAAAATATTGGGGTTTTCTTTTCAGTATCTAAAATCTAACAGGAGTACCCCTCACCTGAGACCTTGGAATTTAATTCCTGCTTCATAAAAATTGTGTGCTGGACGCGGATCAGAAATATTTAATTAAAATTTAAGTTTATGTTGCTAAGATTTCGCCTTCTTTTAAGCAACACATTCAAACATGTCTCATTTAGGTTATGACTACAGATAAAGAACTGGATCAATTAATCCCAAGGTCTGCAATCGTTCACAAAGTGTTTGAAAAAAATGCATTATTTTCCCTTAAACTGTGGTTTGCACAGGAAAATAATGTACTTCTACTTCTCACACAGGCAACTAATGGATTTAGCAGAATTCATAAATAAAAGATACCAACGTATTCTCCAACAACACTCTCTAGCAACACTGCACTTTAATACACTTTGTCAACAGTTTTATTAAACTCTTCTCCATTTTACCTTATTGTCTCTATCAATGATGGCATTTACTGACACCTCCTTAAAGTATTATCTGTGCAACTGACTCATCTACCAGGTTAAAGCAGCAGAATCTGCACAGAAATGTTGCTTAATAGCTACTTTCATGATGCAAAGATTTTTCCAGCATGAGTTTTGCTACATACACAGAACTCTGCAACAATTAGCAAGGCAGAGTCTTCCGGGGCCTCTGCTCCCCCCTGTACACCATGAGTAAAATCCCTCACCTCAGTCTCGGGATGATTTGAGTCAATACATGTTTTGCAAGGTGCTTTTTCTTCCCAGTAAAAGTCCAACTACAACTCATCTTTCATTCTGAACAACGGGCATCCTGAACTCCCAGGCAATTCTATATGGTATCACTTTAACAAGCAGCTGTATACACCTACAGTAAACTCGGAGCGCCAAGTCCTACGGACTGCTGAGGTCTATTGCACTCAACCGGTTCCAATCCTGATGTACCATCAGAGCCTAATTCTGGATCTACTGAGGCAGAGATCTAAATTAAAATAAAACGTTTAACACCTTGAGGAACCGCACCAGTCAGCAGATGTCCCATGCCTATATAAACATTTGAAATAGCTAGGCACAGTGGAAGTATTTTGAGTGCATCTCATTTAGAGAAATGCCATTTCTCTCGAGTTATCTCGGCTTCCACTTCCCATCACCAAATACAAACTAGATCTATAGATAGAGATGAAATAGTTCTGCAGTTAATGCTAGAAACTATTAATGGCAAGCCCACCATGTGACCAGAGAACATGCCTGTACAAAGACTCTGTATATGGAAAACCAACATGCAGCTGGAAAATGTCCTCAATGTGCGTGCCTTGATGTGTTCAAAACAATGACAGATTTTCCTCTTAAAACCATGCACAATTCTGAAGTGTGCAGCTGTCCACAGAAATAATAGTAAATAAAACCATCCTGGAGCCAGCAGCTCTTCTGCAGTGTTACAGGTAGGGCATGCCAGGTGCCTGCATATCAATGGCTCAACTTCCACAGTCCAAATTTTTAACATATAAAGAAATCTAACAGGCCAACTTATAGGACCGCTGTTTCTAAAGGATCACTTGAGATATTTGTATATACTTGGATGCCAGAAAAGGAACCGAAGGAGGTTTATCTACAACACAAAACTAACTGCTTTTTGCTGACGTGTGGCACGTTTTTCAAGTTGGATGCATAGCTGTTATGCCAGAGCCTTAAGGTGGTTTTACTGCCGGACAGCCTGCAATAAATGCGTAACCCCTTCTCCCATTATATACTGCAGTTGCACAATTCCAGTTATGAAATGAAACTTGTTGCATGACTAACAGGTAAAATTATTTTAAATGATAATGCCTGCTTCAAAAGGTCAAAAAATCCAATCTGTTTTGAGAGATGTTCCAACAGTACTTTAGCATACTGAATACCACTTTACCTGTTTCAGGAATAACTAATATCAAGTTAAGATACCACAATGAAGTGTTTTAAGGTATTAAAATGTACCAGGCACCTGCTCCAGAACTTCACGGAGATGAATACAAAATGTCCTGTATCTTTGCAGCATTCGAATTTCGGTTCATGTTAATTTTTGGAGTTACCAGTTTATCAACAACTGAAATTTACTTCATGATTTACAAATGCTGAAGCAGTACCTACAGAAAGAAAACCAGGTGCCTGCTTCAGCGACTGGTACAAATACCTTAACCTTGCTTATCTCTTTATGTGAATACTGGATTTCTAATCAACAGCAAAAGTCCAGTGTAATTACATTAAATCAGAGTAACTATTCCAGCTTATACCACCTGACTTGGCGTAAGATAAATACCTCAGGAACACCTAAGAAGAAAAATGTAAGAGATTTTCCTCTTGCCCATTTGCTATAGTTTTATTTAAATGTAATTTATAAAGTCTGACAGTGTGTTCACATCTGAATTGGAAAAAAGACTACAGCCTACATTCCACCTATCAAAAGACAACATTTCCCTTAGGTTTGTTCTGAAAAACAACTACTAAACCCAGTGAAAACCTTTCAGAAGAGAAAGGCTACTAAATAAATACTGTGAAAAGGCTGAGATTTTCCAATACAAAAGGAAAACCATAAGGTCTGTCTTGACTTTTAATGGCAGACAAACTTTGCTGGAGGCTCTTTTATTTTAAGATGACAGATTGCTGAGAAGGGCGGGGACTGGTTGGGATGAGAGAGACTGCAGCCAATTTTAAAAGGTATTGTTAAGAAACTAAGAATAAGGAGAAAACAACTTCAGTGGTCCATGATTACTAAAGAACGGGTTTAGCCAGATAAACAGGTCTGCTATCCCTGAAGGGATTTGAAAGAATATCACATACAACTTTATTAAAATGGATTACGTGACACTTGCTTTAGACTTTGAAGGGAAAAGCTTCACAAGAGTCCTTCATATAAAAAAAAAAAATTAAAAAATATCAAAGCTCAATAGAGCTGTATGAATTCATAGTTCTGGGGGATGGGGTGCACAGAGGCACACACCCAAATTTAGCCCTCGGCATCGAGCCCTTCTCTTTGGAGATCAATAGCAAGATTCCCTTGCACTCCAGGGGAGCTGTGCAACTTCACAGGTTTCCCTGCGTTTGCACCCATTTACCTTAACATTCAGTAAATCGATTTACGGTACTGGGTAATACACATTTCAACCCTATGTTAAGGTAGAGATCAGAATCAGTGCTGGAAATCTTCAAGTATTAAGTGAATATTCAAGAGAGTTAAACTAATCCAAACTCTGAAATAATGCAGGTAACAGCATAGAGACTCACATTCTTGCATGTAATGCACGCTTTAGACAGTTTATCCCTTCATTCACCTCCCCAGAAGACCCTTTGTATTACAGACCTGCTTAAGTTCACTAGATTTTTATCTAAAACAACATTCTTGTTTCCATGAATACATCAGCTTCTCTGACCTTTGCACATTTATCCACATTTCTAAGGTCAAATATCTATAGGTAAAAAAGTGAAGGCAGCAATAAACACTAATGACCCTAAGCAATATATATTAGCAATGTGGTATGTATTTCTGTGCACACAAATATTAACTTTACAAATCCTAAAATCGTTACCACTCAAGGTACAAAAAAGATATAAACTGATCTAAAGAAGGAAAAGTGTATGTTTTAAATGATGACTATGTAATGTTCATTTTTAGACTAAAGCTTTTTATCTCTTTTATCTCTCTTCCTAGTTACTGTATAATAGCAAGCGAGATATTTAAAACTGGTATTTAGTTGCTGGCTAAAGTACGTAAGTGGAAATCGCACACTCTTAAACTTACAGATTATTTATTGAAGAGCAACAGGATTATACTATCTGACATTATTCATGTTTATAGCCTCATGAAAATATTTCTTTCTTACTAAGCTTACTGGTAATGAGTGATTATATGTATCAAAAATATTTTTAACAGTGTTCCCGTTTAGTCTATTACTAATGTAAAGCAATAATCTTTGTACAGTTGCTTTTAATTTTTTACTGCGACAGCAACACAGGTAACTCATTTATCAAAACAGAATTTCCATAGTAAATAGCCTGGAGATACTCAATTTCTTTACGATAATCCAACAATCCATTCAAAATAGCTGCAGAATAGAAGGCCTTGTTTCCATAGAGAAAGTGAAACATTTTGTTAGATCATAGTTCATCCGAAGTTTTGACTTTTGGTTTAAACTTAGGTGAAACCCCATGACTTCAACAGCACAGCCGTAGCGCTGACAGCCTGCTTCAATAAGCTAGTTGCTCGAACTGTGACTCCTCTTTTGCTTTGAATTGAGGTCCCTGCATAAAAAAGCTGGGGTTCATACTCAGTTTTAAAAACAGAAGTTGCAGCCCTCTCATTTTGTTTCTTTACAAAATCAGTCATGTGCTTTTCAGTGATTTAGCATGACCAGTTCTGTACTAAGATCCCAGCAAATAACTGTCTTAAATAGTTTCAGGTGTGCTTTTGGTGACTTATGTTTTTCTCCCTGTCTCCCCCTCTCCTCCTTCCCCCTGCCTCAGCAGGTGAACGTTTAGGAAGAGCACCAAGGGTGGTTCCACTACCCAACCGCTGTCCTCTGCGTGCGCGGCTCCTGCGCCCACGCACAAGCAACGCTCTGTCCCCAGCTCCGCTCCACGCAGGCCCACGAACCTGGACTGCGCCTGTAGCTGCAGGCAGAATTTGATCGAGGTAAAAAAACAAGGTGTGACACACTGACACTTTTCACTTCCTCCATTTTAATGTCTTTCACCCACAAAAAAAAAAAAGAAATTATGTCTTTTTTTGAAAAAATAAATATATAGAACCACCTGTCTTAAAAAAAAAATAAATGCACACTTAATGCTAAGGATGAAGCAAATGGCAATATCTTGGCAGTTTCCATGACGTTTCTGAAATATTCTAAGATTAAATAATTCTAACAGGTCAAAGAGAAAGCCCAAATCATAAAATTCTATTTACTGAGATAAATCTTGAAAACTATAACACATTTACTATGCTTAATTCATTATTTAACGGCAAAAGTCCTTTTTTAAAAAAAAACCACTTTATGACATTTTAGATTGAAAAGGAAAATTCCCATCAGTTTTATTCTGAACTATTTTGAGTTCTGTATTGTGAAAGATTTAACAAAACTGCATTAAGAATAAAAGCAATTTTCCTTCTCATTGACCAAACCTTAGATTTTTCCTAATTGAACTGCCAGCCTGAACCCATGCCACTTTACAGAAAACAGGGAAGATGGCAGATCAAATATGCTTGCTTTCTTGGAAAATGCGTAAGCCATGAACGAACAAGAGACAGTGAGAAATTGAATACATACCCGTGTGAGTTCTCAGGTGCGCTTTTAAGTGAGAAGACTTTGTATAAACTTTTGTGCAGCCTAAAACAAAACAAAAAAGCAGGGAGGCATTTCAGTAGGGAGAACAGGAACACTCTATTTTACATTTAAACTTCCTCATTCACTGCTAAGGTACTCTCTGGAAACATTTAGGTTTACTACTTTCTGGCACCATCATCATTTAGAAGTATAATTTGATGTAGAAAGCTCCTAGGGATATGTTGCTTTGCATAGAAAAGAGAGAAATGTTGTGTTGATGTTTCTGGTAGACTTAATACTTTTTCATATAATATAGACCAATAGCTGCTACAAGCTACATACAGTAACACCTGCTACATAAATTTTCAACTCAAAGGGGGACTTTATTTTTTAAAAATTTCCTAGAGGATTAGTTCAAGCCAGACTCAGTGTCATCATCACCCAGGGCTGAGCAGAACTCTTCCACTGAGCATTTACCATATGGCACACCAAAGAGAGAGAGTTATGTTGGTAAAGGGGGAGATCAACCACAAGCAGCAGTTTCTCTCTGTGCTTAAACGGGTGTGAGCATCTTGTATCTGGGATCACGTACTACATGGAGGCACAATTTACAGTCAAGTCCCTCTTCCCCTTCAGCATAGGAGAAAGAGAAGCTGGAAGGGAATCCATCTGTTAACAGCTTTCAGAGGTAGCTTTAATGGATTTATGTGGGCACCTGAATTCCCTGTTCGTAACAGAGAAGACACAGCCGTGGCCTCAGCTACCGGGAGCTGAAATGATTCTTTCAGCACCAGCAGATTCAAACTGAGCCATATTGCATTGGACAAACTGAGCCTCTGCTCCATCATGGGTATTGTAAAAGTAGAGCAGGAGCTGCGCAGTCACACTGACTTCAATTAGAAAGGGCCATCATTTTTTTTTTTTCCTATGGAGTACAAGTTTTGTAACACAGTAAAATGAGCTCAGACATTTAAGAGAGTAACAAATGACAAGAAGAAAAGGGTATAGGTTATTTAAAGAATGTTTAAGTGTGCCACACAAAATAAGACAATAAAGAAGAGAAATTAGCCTTTAACAAGAAATTATTTTGTTCTCCCTAGGCACAGACTACAGCTAAAGAAAACCACTTATACCTCATCCACCATTATTCACACTTTTTTTTACTGTAAGAGCTGGGATTTTCTGGCACAGATTGCTTACCGGGATAGTCACAGTAATGGATACGTCTTTTCTCCAAATCTGGGTTACTTCTCCTGTTGTATCTGACTGGTTGGATGTTCTGGGGGGTTATGGGCAGAGTCGCTGGTAAATTTGGATTGTGAATTGCCAGCTTGGAAGCTATAGTTGCGGCGTACGACGGAGGAGGAGTTAAATTCTGTAGCATCTCTGCTTGTCTATCTGGACTTCCAGGCTCTGAGCTTGGGGGCGAAGGAGGAAAGTAAGTGGCCTGCTGCTGCAGAAACTGGTTTGGCATAGTGTAGGTGCAGGGGGGGATGCCCTGGAATTGTTTCATTGAAGTCTGTGGAACAGCCGAGGAGAGCGTGTTAAGGCCCGCCATGGCTGACGGCATGGAGACATTGTTAAGGGAGTCCATGACGGCTGCCTGAGTAGTAGTGTTGGGCATGTCTAAATCCGGTGAGCTCAAGAGCTGATATAACTGGCCTTGCTGGGGTGTGACAGAAAGGTGGACATCTGGAGTAGGAAGCTCCTGCTTGATGAAAATGTTGTTCACATCAGGAGTTTGGTGGGAGCTGAAGATGCTGGTAAACTCAGGGAGGGCCTGAGTGGGGGCAGGGGCAGTAGTTTCACTCTGGTGACTGAAGATGGTGACTGGCTCTGTCTTGATGTGAGTTACACAGGGTCGCTGAGATTTGTACAGGCCAGTTCTCAGGTGGCTAATGTCGGGGAGGAAGACGTTCATGTTGATGCTGTAAGGCAACCCTTCGCTGTCAGTGAAAAACTGGTCTACAACCGAGGCACTGTCTCTTCTGTATTTCTTATGTTCAGGGATGACGGGAACGGGCGGGAGCTGAGGTGTCAGGTATTTCTCCATTTCACATCTTGTCTACAGAAACAAAACAGACCATAATCCACATGATTTGTTACCAACTAAGAAAGATGATGGCATGCAAGTTGCGTGAGGCTTTGCAAATAAAAGGCAATACTGTTCAGCCAGCTGCAAGCTACCTACGGAGGAAGTTATAAACATTCACGCTAATGAAAACCTGTCTTTTATAATCGTCATGATAATCAACATCATCAAGGACAAGGAGATAAAGTTATGGCACAAGTCATTCACGCAGAGCAAGCATTAAGATCGATCTGATGTTTCAGCATATGACAAACTTTTCATCTTTTATGCCTACAAGACAGCGCGAGGCACAGAAATGACAGGCGCTGTGCCTAATCTGCAGATCTCCTGCTCTGGAATTCACTGCTCGAGCAGGGTGACTGCCTATCTCTTTCGCCCGCTTCTCTTTGAAATGCTAACTTTAAAAGCCACATCCTCAGCTGGCTATTTGAATGCTAATACTTCAAATAATGTTTTTACATATATATATTTTATACTTCCAGGATTTTTCACCCTTAAAAGAAAGGTATTTGATAAGAAATAGGACACCAAAGTGTAAAGTTATAAATAATATCGAATAAAAAGATAGGTTGACTGCATCAGAGTGTTCTTTATGTAAAGGGTCTCCAGGACTACACTTAAAAAAAAAGAAAAAAATCTATGCAGCGTATAATTGAGTAATAGCATGATAAACATGTCCCTATCCATGCCTCGGTCCTAGGAGAGCTCTTTAATTACTGGGAAATCATTCTCTTCGCGTAGTGGTGCGAGGGAATCCGTGGGTGGCTGGAGCCCGATACATTACTGGTACAGTCATCGGCAAAACATTTATCACGCACTCTCCAGTGGGCAAACGCTACATTCCCCCCTGCCCTGTCAAGGCTGCGCTCATACCAGACCCATTTAGCACCCCGCAAGAGAAAGCAGCTGACAAACAGCAACTCTGCCCGAAAGTGGATTTTAGGACCTTTCTTCAAAGACCCCCGGTAAACACCACAAACAAACAGAGCCGCCTTCCCGTCCCTTTGATCTGGATCTGCCCCGACATGCCAGGCTACTTTTTCCAGCTCTTGTTTATGAGCCGAGGGCAGCTCGCTTTGAAGACGGGAGTTATTTACTCGTTGGGGAAGACACCACCGAAACGCAGCGCTCGACAGACCGCTGCTCGGCACCGGGGGCTCCCCGGGGCCCCCCGTCCCACCGACCCCGGGGGCTGGGGCCGCGGGCAGCCCCCGCGCAGGCGGAGGCCGATGCCCCACAGGGGTGCCCGCCGCGGCCCACCGGGCGCTGCGAGCCGCCTCTCAAGCGAACACCGTCCGCGGGCTGAAGCCCGGCTGCGGTCGGCGCCTCCCGCTTTTAGCTCCTCCAGCTGTTTGCGTGTGGATCCGCTCCTAAACAGTCTCCTGGGACAGGCAGAAAGTCCCGGGAAGTCCCCCCTCGCCCGGTGTGTCGTGTCTCCCCCCCCACCCCCCCGCGCCGAACATGACTCCCTGCGTGGGCGAGGAGGACAGGCGGCCGCTCTAATTCTGCCGCCGGGCAAGTGCAAAGGCAGCAGCTGTAGCTTTCAACACACCCGCGGGGGCAGCCCTGCTCCCCCCCCCGCCCGCCCCGGGACGGCCCGTCAGCCGCTGCCGGAGCCCGCGCCCCGCCTCGGCCCCGGCCGCCTCAGCCGCGCCCCGGGCCGCCTCGCCGCGCTCCGCCGGCGGGAAGGCGGGAGCCCCGGCACCCTCCCTGCTCCGCGGCCCTCCGCACAGGCAGGCTGGGCGGCGAGGTGGGGTCCGCTCCCCCTCACACACACGCACCGCTGCCGCCGCCGCCTCAGCCCCCCACCTCCGCGTCCGCTGCCCTCGCCCCGCAGCCCGGCCCCACCCAGTCCCGCCCGCCCGCTCCTCAGCGGCCGCTCCCCGCCCGGGCGGCCCCGCCGCGGGAGAGGGGCGATGGCCGGTTGGGTGTGAGGGGGGTGGCCGCTGCCTACCTGGACCATCTCCTCCGTCGGCAGGGTCGCGCCACCGCCCCCGCCGCCGCCCCCCGGGTGCTGCTGCTGCTGCTGAGGCGGCGGCGGCTGCTGCTGCTGCTTCAGGTCCTCCCCGGGGAAGATCGCTGCCTCCCTGGCCCCCAGCACGGGCTTGAGCTGCGCGAACACCGGCTCCTCGGGCTGCTGCACGGGACCCAGGCGGGCGCTCATGGTCAGCACCCTGGTGGCCATGAGGCAGGCTGGCGGCGGCAGCGGGTGCGGCGCGGACGGGCTGCCCGCCCCGGCGCAGGGGGACTGGCCCGCGGGCGGCTCCGGGCGGGCGGGCGGTGGCTTCTCGTGCGCTCACTCCCCAGGAGCCCCAGCCCGAGAGCGCATCCACTCCCGGTGTCGTCAGTGCCTCCGCCTGTACCTGGCCGCGAGTATCTACCCGGTGACACACGCCCGCCTCTATTTCACCCTACTCCACCCCCGGCCCCCCCTACACCCCACCCAGCCCAGCGAAGGGGGCCGGCCCTTGCGGGCTGCCCTGCCTACGGGGAGCCCGGACGGCTCCTCCCCACGGCGCGCCTGCCCTCCTCTGCCCTGCCCCGCCGCGGCGACCCCAGCCCGGCGGAGCGCGGCGGCGGCGGCGGCGTTGGGTGGCCGGGTCCCGGTCCCGGGCGGGGCGGTAACGCGCGGCCAGCAGCCGGCCTGCCCCCGGCCTGCCCCCGGCCCTGCGCTGCCGGCCCAGCGCCCCGGGGAGAGGTGCCCGGCTGAGGGGCCGGTCGCTGCAGGCGTGCTGCCCCGTGCGGGCAGGGACAGCGTGCGGGCAGGGACGGCGTGCAGGCAGGGGCGCCCGGCGCCGTGCTCTCAGCCAAGTGGAAGAGGGTTTTCAACAAGTGCGGCGGTCTGCCGAGGCCCCTTTCGTGCTTTAGTATTATTTATAGTCTTTTAAAGAAGCGCTGCTAATGTAGGCATTTTAAAATAACCGTCTCTCCTACCTTTCATCTTCAAAAGGGTTTTAAAGGCAGTCATTCAAATTTATTATTTTTTGTCCCGAAGGCAACTCGCACTCAAAACCTGCTGCTAATAAATTTCAGTGCTGCAATATACATCACCATATGCCGTGAAAATGCTGTTAGAGAAATAGAGGAGAAGGAAGAAGGGGAGAGGAAAAGAGATAGCAACAATTGTCTCTTCTCTTTTTTTTTCCCCCTTCTCAGATGAGGGAAGTTTCTATTTACTTGTTTTGAGGTGTGGTTTCGATGCGAAGCGTATTTCCCTGTAGACACAGGACGGTGAGCTAAGCTCCCGCATGTTTCACGGAAGGAGGAGAAAAAGGAGGGACGCCATCCTTTTGTGCAACACCAAAGGGCTCACGTCGTATGGGAAAAGTACAGCACGTAGTGGAACCTTGGAAAAAAAAAAACAAACTTTCTACCTTTCTCCTGGCCCCGCCAGCCCTGTGCTCCCCGTTCGCAGGGAGAGAGTCTGTGAATCTGCGGAAATGTTGGCAACCTCCCCCTCCCCGCATTTATCCCCTGTTATTTACAGAGAAGGCTCTTTTCTTAAAAGTAAAAAAGCATTTTTCTGGTCAACCTGGCACTTCTCCCTTTTGCCTTCCAGTCCACGGCAAGTAGGATGTCTCAGAGCCTGCATGCAGAAAGCTAATTACAGAACCAGGAAAGAATTCAGCCTAACATTTCTTTGCACAAACTGTCTGTTTAGCAATATGTAGCCGGTTGATGCTTGTTATTACTAACATGGATCCGGCTACTCCCGTCAGCGTAGCATTTATTTAAAGTCATGCAGGCTAATTTCCATCCGACACTAACACTCGCGTTCATACAACATGCGACTTCAGTGTCCATTTCCAAAGGCTCACCGCTGGCATTTCTTTCCCCGTTCTAGCCTAGAAACAGGTGTTTTAACGAACAGATTTTAAAATCATGTTTTGTTTTTCTGTGAATGCCCTTCACATAACCCTAGTTTAGGGTTAGGCTTCAAACTATGTTTTTTGAATGCCCTTCATGTAGCCTATTTCAGCACAGTTAGGCTTTGAACTACGTTTCTGACCCTCTGAAATGACAAGTTTAGTATAAACTGCTCTGTAACAGCTTTAAAAATGCAAAACTAGGAATACTGCACTATGCTGTCTGGAACTTAATTCATTTGTAATTCTCCTATAGGGCTCGGCAGCATATGATTGTAGCGCGTATACTAGTAACTTTCAGACATTTATGTAAATTGTATGGCTGTAGTAGCTGAAATGTTTCTGAGACTTGCATACTTTAATTATATGTTTTACCTCCATCTGATTAAATGAATGATAAACAGATAATTTCAAAATTGTTTTTTTGTTTTGCTTTGTCTTAGATATGTACATTTTATACAGGGCCTGCTCTGGCAAATGCTTTGGCAGGTTAATTTGCACAGTATCACTGAGTAAAGCTCTGTGTATACTAAAACATTTTCAGAAGTGGCTCTGAATGTGTTTTAATTTTTTTTAAAAAGGATATAATTAGGCCTGAACTGCAGGTAAACAAATCCAATCCCATCACCATGTTTTTGTGCTAATGATGGGCCCAGTCCTACAGTCTTTTGTCAAGCAATAGTCAATGGAAGATTACTAAAAAGCATATAATTTTTAAAGGCTGATTTTTTTTTTTTTTTTAATTTCAGCATTTCTACTGTCGCTAGCAATTAAACAGGCAAGTCAGATCAACTCTTGTTCCTGCTCAGGTTTGCTGCTTATCTGACCTACACAGCGCTGCACTGTTTAGCCTCTAGATAGTCTAAATGAATGCTTAGATCCAGACAAAAAAATTATTTGCTAACCTGTTTTAAGAATTTCCGTTGTTATTAGATCTTATACTTCTTTGAACAAATAATTTTTATGTACCAATCTAAAGTCAGTAATAAGCTGCCAACTAACAATCTCCTAAACTAAATTGAAACAAGAGTTTGTTCAGAATTAATAATCAGAAAAAAAAAAATACAAGTTTACAGTTTTAGTCATTTTGGAATGTTTCTGTTTCTGTTTCTTCACTGATTTTGCAGAGTTAGAGGTGAGTTTACATCTTAACAGACAAATTTGCAGCAGAAAAAAGAAGTAAGCCCTTTTAAAACCCAGCACAGTTCTGTTTGTGTAAGACAGACTTTCGGCAGAAGCATTCAGGGGTTAGGGTAAGTTGTCATTCCTCTGCAACTCAGTTCCCTGAGCATCTTATAAAAACATGACAACTCAAGGTCTTAACGTTACTGTCCCGCAGAGTGAAAAGGAGAAATAAAACGTTGAGTGGTGAGCACCTAGAGCTGGATACGTGAAGGACACCCAGCGTCTTTGGTCACTGATGAGAGAAGCGCAACGCTCTGCGCTCAAAAGAGTTCAATGGAAAAGGGTTAAACTTTCTGAAAGCACGTAAATGCTCCAGGTTCTGCGCGGGCAAGGATCCAGGCTTTCTGAATGAATGTAGGCTCAATTACTTTGAACTCTCTTGTTCTGTGCATTCCTCATCGCTTAGTAGTGCTACACCCATTAGGGGAGACAGGAGAAAACAAGAACAAATGTCAAGTCCCAGGCGGTCGGAGCTTGGCGGTGGTGGAGCACAGCACTGCCTTGTGGGAGAGGGGTTGGGAGCAAGGGAGTTCAGGCTGGGTGGGTGGGGGGACAGGATGGACGGAGACGGGCTCCTTGCTTCCCTAACTCATCGGCTCTGCCAGACGTACCTCTTAGGGAAAGTACTTGCGTTCCGCTGTCCTGGTGGGGAGGAGAAGGGCCAGAGTTTACGGGTACCGGCACGTGCGTTATTTGGAGGGGCAGGGAAGGGGTGGAAAGTCGTGGACAAGATGTTTCGTAATGATGAGGTGAGGGAAACCTGAGGACCTCAGCTGAACTGAGCCGGACTTGAACCTATAGGAAGATGTCTGATAATAATTTGAGGAGTTTTTAGTACATTTGGAGGCCCCTTCTGAGTCAGCAAATGCCTACCTCATTTCTTCATGTAAACTTAATAGAGAAGTGGAAATAAATTTTCTTCTTGCAAAATCAGTAGCCGCCTGTACTTTTGGCCACCCATTAAACTCTATCTTCCCAAGGGAAGAAATGGTTTCTCTTCTTACTTTTGACTTTCAAAAGAGAGCCATTGTGATTCTTTTACCTCAAGAAAGTAATTATTTTTCTCATTCCAACTTTCCACTCAAACCAGGATTGCAGTAGCCACGAAGTACCATCTTAACTCATGACAGGCTTTGCAAATGCCACTTGCGCTATATAATACAGCACCACCACAACGAGGAATGTAGCAGGGTGACTTTCTGTTAAAGTGAATGTGGAAAATCATGAAACGATAGTCTATTGCTGTGTACCTTTATCTGTTGCCATTTCAGGATTAGCTTAGAGAGGTGTTCCCTTTGTTTACGCAAAGGCCAGCCCGGTTCTCATTTTTCATTTCACTTGACCAAAAATACTGTGATGGACCCTAGGGAGAAGAGGATATTCTTCCTGAGATAATGAATGGCACTCCCTAATTAGTTCAGCCTGGCATTTTGAATAAAAATACACTTCATCTTGACTTCTTTCCGCTCTTAGTATTTCGGTAGTGATCCAGTTCCACCTTTCTGCTCTGGTGTGCAAAGTCTTACAATCAGGAAAATACCTCTGGTTCCCTTTGGACAAGGTTTTGTGGTGAAGCATGGACAGAAAGTGAGTTTTCGTTTTGCCAGCCCCCCTGTATACCCTAGGACAGTTGTGTAAACCTTCCCATTCCCAGTGGAGTCCCTCAGGATTTCTTTGTCGCGCTGCAGGGAGTGAAGAGCTTACCTTCGTGAACTAGCTTGGCATTCCTTGTCACTGGAATTGAATGTGCACATCATCTCAGGTAGAAAACTCCTCATCAGAGTGACTCCAGCATCAGAGAACTGTATTTGACACGTTTTTAGAATATAAAGGTATAAAACGTGCAAACCAATCAATTCTTTTATTCTACAGGCCAAGGGAGAGTCACCATTGCAAAGCTTGGTACAGACTTTATATTTATAAAATGAGTGGTGTACTCTTTTGCACAGTTAAAAATTAGGCAAAACTTTTAAAGTTGTGCTTGAAGTTTACTAAGATTACTAAAAGCACCCAGATGCAGTTGTACTTGTGGTTTGTTTTTATCCTTTAGCTAAACATATTTGTCTTCCACTGCAAGGTGAGTAAGTTAGAATAGCAGTGAAGGTTTGTGACAACTGAGTGAAGGTATGTAAACTTACCCACAAATAACCTTTGAATTTTTTTTTTTTTCAGCAACAGGTAAAGATCCTACCATGTCTGCATTTTCTGTGTTTTGACCTGACTGAGTCAGTCTGCACTGTATAAAGCCTAATTACAGATTAATTATATAAATCTGTCTATGCAGAGAGCTGTTCAAGTATTTTCGCTCAAGTTTAACTCGAGCATGTGTGTATACACTTGCGTGCATCAGTCTGATTTGCTATTTATCAAGGCCAGTGCTGACTTGGCGGAACAGATGCTTCAAGATGGAAACTTCAACTGCTCATTACTTGAATTCTTGGATTAAGAATCATCAACCTGTCTGGAGGAAACAAGACATCTTACTCAGTAGCTGAACCCAATCTTTACTCAGATTTTAAGGAGTCTTAATAACTTGAGGTAACAGCCTCTTATTTCTCGGTTTCAGGTACATTTCAAATATTTTCAGCCCATCTGAGAAGACGGAGTACAGAACAATCTTTTATTGTTTACAGTCCCATTTTTTTTAACCTCTGTAGGTTTAACATACATCTGAACTGGAGGCTGTATATTACAACAGGCCTTTCTGAGAACAACAGGTCACTGACTCAGCTTTAAGAGACAAGTGTTTCCTGTATTTTCATCCGTTGTCATACAGCTGCTCAGCTCTGACTTGTTGCACAGTAGGGCCAGAAGCTCCAACAGCATGCTCCTTAAGCATGTCATTTAATTATTTATGTACTATTAGCACAGATGGAAATTTGTACACGGGGGTAATTACACAAGAGTAATTAAAATGCGTACTTAGAAAATAACATTCACGATGTTTGGAAGGGCAGTTTGCCTGTCACTTGGAAGTTTGGTGGGAGCCACCACCACTCTTTTCTTCTGCCTCCCCTGTGCAACATGGAGGCTGCCCGCTTTATGCCCTTGGCAGCATTTGTTAGCAATGGGTGGTCCTACGTTGATGTTTAACTGCTTGAATATATGAGACAAACCCACATTCTTTACTACTAAAGAAAGCATTTTTGGCTCCAGAGCATTTATGCTGAAAATTTGTTAACAAACGCTAACTGTAAAACTGCCATACTTGCATGTTTTGGCTGAAATCTCCTGATTAGAGAAATAACATATAGTGGTTTGGGTTTTGTGAAATACTGGTCCCCCAGCTGGGAGATGGAGCTTTTACAGGCTCGGATGTGGCGGAGGGGATGGTCTGGCTGGACAAGCTAGGAGGGCATTAAAGCGATGACATGCTACTTGTTTAACAACCCTGAGGAGCATAATGAGGTAGGACAGTGAATACTCATTTGGAACTAAATCCTGATGTTGAGAGGAAAAAATAATTAAGGGATGTGGTCAGAAAACATTCCTTCACCGCGTTCTTTCAAGCAGGGGAAGAAAGGATAAGCTCCTTCATCAATTGCCTATAATGTGCAGAAAGAAGGTCCTGGGGACTTTTGAGAATAATATCTGCAGGGTACAGCGTGCTGCTTATTGCGATACTGGGAGCACTGCAGAGACCCGGAGAGATCACGCTGGCTCTCTCCAGAGAAGCTAGTGACCCTGCATGGCTATGTTCCCTGCAGTACCTGAACTGCCTTATTCAGAGCAAGGGTAGGAACCTAAATTTCATTGTGTCGTGTAGCTATACCCTTGGTGGTGAAGCAGGAGAGCTCACGCTGCTGGTGCTAATGTCTTCACAATTTCTAAAATTAAGTGGTAGTCGCTGTACTCAAACAATCTTGCATCCGACACAGGAGAATTCTGCACTAGACGAGTTTATAATTATTAGATCTGAGAACTGGACAAAAAAAGGGAAACTTTTGGTGGATATCCCAAAATGATTATTTAATCATACCATCTGTGATTGGCAGAAGGGACTGAAAGAAAAAGATACCGACTTGGTGTTTGAAAAGGGCTAATTTGACAAAGCTGAAATAAATAGTAGGCTTAAGCAGTGACCAGTGAATAATTAGGCAGAGTCTGAGTGAGGTGAGTAGAGTCCTCAAAGTCTACAATCCCACAGAAGCTAGTCAAAACAAAACACCCCTTCCTCAAAAGAACCTTTTTCCTTCTGCTTCTTTAGAGGGCATTTTGTAAAGCAGTTACAATTATAGATACTCAACAGCTGGGAAGAGAACTAATAACAGCAAATACAACTTTGATGGCAGTGATTATGGAAAAATGGAAGAAAGATGCCTAAGAAGTCAATGACCCGCATTGAAAAGAACATCTAAAAAAAGTCCATGAAATGGATTAAGAACTCTAACAATTGTCTGTTTTTAGACAAAAGACATAGAGCTGTTGATAAGCAAGGAGAAAAAAACATGCTAAATATTCCTGTGCTGTATTTGGGAAAAGAGTAGGTAATGTATTTGTATCATATGATAATGACAAAATATTTTCCATTTCAACTGTAATTCAAGAGCATATTAAAAAAGCTACTATTAATGGTCTTAGATGAGTATGTCTGGATAACTTCACACTAAGAATTTTAAAAGAGCTGGTCAGTGAGCTTTCAGGATTAATATTCAGTAATTGTTAGAATATTAGACATGTTCCAGAAGACTGTTTAGAAAGCTAGAATTAGAACAAATACTTAAAAGAAAATTTAAATTAAATGATGCAGGTAATTATAAATTTGCATTGTGCCGTTAATTTGAGCAGCTTAATGTGAATAGTCAATGTGGGGATTTATTAAAATAGAAAGATAATATAATTTCTGCCACTCAATATGTGCTTATGAAAAACAAGACCTTGTTGAACTATCTTTGAATAAAGCTGGTCACAAGAGATAAGAGTTTATGCAAAACACATCTTTGTAAAGGGTATCACTTGATTCAGATTGACATTTGTGACTAAAATTCCTAATTCAAAAGTCTCAATTTTTTCAAATGGAATATTGCTGGGTTGGTGTATAAGGGGATTGTTTTTTAACAACAAGCTATTTACCTTTTTTAAAGAATACATAACTCGTCATTTTTGCTGAGGAGATGAAGCGTGAGGGAGAAATAAATAATGAAGATGGGAAATCTGTCTACTGAAACAACAAATCCCTGGATTCCTTGGTATGTTGGATGCTGCTAAAGTATAGATCTTCCAATATAGATATATATGACGACGTGAAAAGGTTCTGGGCTTAACAATGGCTACTTAGCTCAAGATGATTCCTCCGGTGGCCAAGAAGGATGTAAATCTGAGATGTCGAAACAGGTGAACCTCATGTAGAGCTGTTATACTGTAACTGGCACTGGTGAGAGTGTTTTACCAAAATGCTCAATCTTTTTGAGCACCCACAGTTCAAGAGGGGGTGAAATCCACTCTCTCACACTTAGTGGTTGAGCCTACACCCATTTGTAGTGTCTGCTGAAATAGTCCGTGCGCGGCCAACAGAGAGGGCTAGGCCTCCAGATGGAGGCAGACACTGCTTCCTCCCGAAGGCCTGACTCCTGTGTTGACCATGCAGTAAACTTGAGGCGCTCATTTTAAGAATGCCATTTTCTGTCTTTCCTACTTATGCCCCCCCCCTTTTTTTTCTTCATTAAAAATAAAAAAGCTTGCACAACGAATTTAAACTTATTACCAACAGGCTTGCTTTTCTTAGTTACCTCTTGAGGAGTCCTAGTAGTTCATGGGGACAAGCTCACAGACTGATAGCTGTTTAGAAGGACCTGTTCAGTACACACTTAAAACTTCTGTTGCAATACAAATAGAGCAGAAACTGTGAGAATGGATTCTTTGAGCTATCAGGTAAAGATCTATCAAGGTTGGAGATTGAATGGCTGGAGTTAAATCTAGACAATTTCAATCCTGATCAGTCTCCCAAAGTGAGGTTGCTTGAGTATTATTGTTTATGTTCCGATGGATCTTTTTTGTTAGTATTTGAGAATGACTCTGAAGCAGCTTATCGAGCTCTAATGGCATATGCACCATAGCTCAGAAATTCCCGATTTAAGTAAACTGGTAATGTGTTTTTCTTGCTTCATTGTTGATGTTGTGCACCCCAATTCCATGATCTGTTCAGAGGAGCCACCTCAACTCAAAGGAGCCCAAAGAATGAGGCAGTGTCTCCGGTCCATCTAAACAGTATGCCCCTGGGGAGAAAAAAACCCGGTAGGAAGGAACCAGCCCTTCTGCTATCCAAAACAGCTGCAGCAGCAGCAAAAGGAGAATTTTCAGTCAGTCAGAGGATATTAAAATTATGACAGGGTTCTCTCTTCCTTAATGATAAGGGTAATAACTCAGATGACCATTACATTTTTCAACATATCCTGATAGCCTGATTGACCTTTTTTTAAAAAAAAAGAGGAAGTTAAGGAACTAGCAAGTAATTTAAAAAAATGTCAATAGCAAGTACTGTTTTCCACATCTGCCTCAAGACTAAGTGATGTTTGACCTCCACTGGAGACACATAAAAAATCTTTCAACGGTGAGCTGAATAACTGGATGTCACTTGTCAGGAGGGTTAACAGCAAAGTGGAGATCACAAAAACCTACCTCAGGCCACAGTAGAAAGGTAAGTCAAGAGTTTGAAAGGTGCTTCCCATGAAAGCTTCTGAAGGTGTACTTGATTTTGCATCCCAAGAACACCATAGAAGAGGAATGGCATTTTGTGATGAGAATGTTTAAAATCCCGATCTTAGTCAAAACTCCAAAGTGAGAGCATGTATTTGGACTCACCAGTGAAGCTAAAAACTCACCAGAACATCTGCTGCATTTTGTGGCCATCACAAGGTCTTAGTTGACTGATAAGAAAGATGAATGAGCCAAACACTACCAAGCTTAGAGTCTCCAGTCCTCCACTATGAGAAACCTGATCAGCCTTGATAAAATGTGGCTGCACACGAGTCCTATTTCCTGTTCACTTGGGGGCTTACAGAGTTGGTGACAATATTCATCTTGCTGGATGGGGAAATTTCTGTATTTCTAATTGTGTACTGTAATGAAAAGGCACAGCTGCATCCCCCTTCATGGTTTCTATTTGCCTCATGGTGAACTCCTCCCATCAAGGAAGCAACTGTCTCCACACAGTTTGTCTAGTTTCATTTACTTAGGTAAGGCATAGTCATAAAATGACCAATTTGCCAACACTGGAAGAATCTAGAAATAAGATGATAGGAGAAAAATGACAGTGGTTATCGGTGATGACTCAAATGTCTATTCACGATAGGTATTTACAACTGACATACATTTATCCAAATGCATGCATGCAGAAATGTCCCTCTTCTCAAACAAGTAACCTAAGCAAGGTGTCCATTTAAAAAAAAAAAAAGTCAAATCAAATGTTATACAAGATGAATGTCTAATGACATGGGACAGTATTACAGATCTCACCGTAGTTTAGCTAACTATATTATTCCCATGAGTTGCAGATCCATTCAATTTCCAAGTCCTTTAGAATGTTTTTAATTTCAGTTCTCAGGCATACATTAAGTAGTAGATTATGTTAAATAATATACAACATAGTTAACTCAATGTTGCTTTTTTCCTCATTATTTTCTGCCTTTCTGAAAATATTTAGAGCCTGATCAACAGAAGTAAATAATTTTTCAGTGAGAACAACATGATAACATATTGGGACTTGCAGCTTCAAGTGTTACTCAAATTGTTTTCTACAAAACATACTGGAAAAACATGCAACACAATATTTGGTAAAATATTCAATCCAGCTTCATTCTACACTTTTTTTAAGGATACTCATTTATTCAGATAATTAAGGATACTATTTTCCAAAAAAAGAGAGATTTAAATTGCAATAATATGTTACAACCAGGTTAGCTCGTTTCCACTTGTAATATACTAATAATTTTTTTAAAGCTCATTTTTTCATAATTTCTTTTTGAAAATGCTTTTGAAATATATAAATAATTAAATAAGTAAAAGAAATGTTTACTTTCAGAATGAGAGACCAGATTAAAAACCTTTCCCCATTTTAATGATAGTTAATATTTTCTTTACTAGAACAGCTCTAGATAAAAATATTTATGTATTAGAATGTTCACAGTTGACCCATAAGTATTCTTGTTGCTGATGACTTAATGAAAGCTTGGTCTATGTCTATTGTGTTATGGTATGGAAAACTGCAGTTCATTAATGTATAGCCCATTACCTGACCGGTTCATAACATGCTTAGTTAAGCTATGGAGCTCGCTTACGCATGAACTCGTAACTACTGTGGCAAGTTGGATGAGGCAAGACGTTAACGACGCGTCTTAATCCCCGTGCTGCTTGAAAGATATAAATAAGATAAAGGAGAGGAAAAGTTGATTCAATCTTTTAACAAAACGGGGCTTCTTTCTGTCTAGATTGCATATTGATAACTTGGTAGAGTAATAAAATACCAAGCTTTTTTTAGAGATTAGAAAATCTTGCTTCTGCGCAATTCAAGAGTAAGGCCTAATGATTCATAAATCTGGCACACGGTATCGGGTACAAATAGGCATAAGATACTACATAACTGCATGTAACCTGTGGAAAAAACCCCCTGTATTTCATTGCACTGGAGAAACAAACTAATATTAAAACATATATTTTGGCAGGACCAGGATAAAAATCATGTCTTGTTCTACATGTTTTAAAGTGTTTTACCATGCAGCACTACAGTTTTTCAAATGTTAAGTTTCGTATTCAGATATGACTGCGCTGAAAAGGGAAAGAAGTAAAAGTGGAAGGGACAAAAAAGATGTTAACTCTTCCTTTTGCTTCATGTTAGCATTGCCAGAGCATGTGCACAGAGCAGGTTGCAATTACACAAACTGTCTTTCATCAATACCGCATCTGCATCCATCCCTGTTATTTTGAATCTTACATTAAAACAATTATTTGAACATAGTGAAATTCACCCGTGAGATACTTATTAATCACAGTAGGTTAGACCAGCTTGGTCCATTGTGTTCTATCAGCAGAAGCATTTTGCAATGATCCATTGCAGCACTTCCAATCCAGGTGATGTTATTTATAGTATGAAGCAGTGGCAATAAGCTTTCCTGCTATCTAATTTAAAAACAAAAAAATCTCTATGTTCTTTATGCCAAGGACATTGTGGTACCATTAAACTAGTCTCATGTTGGTGTTTCTTTCAAAAACATCACACTGAGAGACAGTGTGATGCAATGCCTGCTTCCCTCTCCTCTGAATGCAGGAGTGAAAGCAGTGCTCACGGAAAGCTAAGTAATAGCCAAATAGCCAAAGAAGTTGCCTGTTCACAGTGAATTATGCAACTTAAGGAATTCCCCTTTACAAATACTTTGTTAAACATTAATGCATTATATTTTTAAATATCCGCCCTCCATCAAATGTTATGGCCCCATAATTTCCTTTATTGGATTAAATCTACTCTTACCAGCAATCTATAACTGAAAAGTAAGTGCTAACCTTTGCAAAGTTGAGTGTTGAAGTAGTCATGGGATCCATACTCTCTCAAGATTTGTCCAAAGTTCCGTATTATTTCATGAAGTTAGGTGCTTAAGAATGGGATAAAAAACCCCTATAAACCTGATATTTTTAAAGTAGACATCAGAAAATGAAGAAGGAAGAGGCATATATTAAATTCAGTACCCTGTCAGTACACAGGAGCTTTATGTAGTCTGTAGGAGGTGCTTCAAGCTAATAGACTGGGAGCTCAGAATTTTGTCTTGGCCGTTTCTTTCCAAAGCTGAAGGTCTGAAGGTCACTCCTTTCTTCAGAAATGCTCCCATCATTATCTTGCCTAAAGTTGACTTCTGTGAACACTCACCGGGAGTGATCAAATTCAATCCTATCCTCCACTTGAAGGAAATGGCATCGTTGCGTTTCCTGTGGAAGCAGCGTAATGACTATAGAGCACTGTGAAGCCAATAGCCTTGCCGGTTCTGTTCAGACTGGGTTCCAGTTTCTGCTCCAAGAAATACATGTTCAGGCTCATACTTTTTCTTATTACCAAACCAAATAATTCATATTTCATACAGAGTGAAGCACTGTTAGTACTGCCGTCTATGTAGCAGTAGGACTTGGTGTTGTCACGACTAGGACAAGTCTAGGTGGTCACTGAGAACGCAGGCGTAGCTGTACTTTTGGTACCTCCACGGCAGCACTTCCAATCCAGGTGATTTGGTGGCACCAAACCACAGTTTTAAGAACCTTACAGTTACATCTTTATGTTTTCAGAAATTAGACAGGAGTGATAAGAATAAAAACCACAGAAAATCTCTTACATGAAAGGATAATAGAAAAACATAGCTGAGAAGGTGGGTCAGGAATTCCTGTTTCCAGAAACATCCAGTGAATCTGAAAGCTTGCATATTGAAGATACTGTGTATTTTAATGAAAACTAGGGCTATCATTCAAAACAGGAAATGTGGTGCTGTCCACTGTTGGCCCATGGCGAGTTTGCATTTTCTGTCATGAACCTGACAATTCTTGGAGACAGGACAGTAGATCGGACAAGCCCATGAAGATCATGCAATACAGTAACCTTTATATTTATTTCAAGATATTTTATTGCCATTTCATTCATAATCAAAAGCAACTTAAACATTTATGTTAGAAATGTATTTGTATTTCTATATAATATTTCAGTTTACAACTAGAAAAGAATAATAGTGAATTATCAAAGATTCTTGATGTTACTACAGCTGGAAATGTAAGAACTTTACACAGTTTGTTTCTTTGTAATTTCACAGAGTTTAATGGATTGAAAACACTCTAACAGTTTTTAAGTCATTCAGCTATCTCAGAATTACTATCATGGTGTAAAACTATTTGACAAAGGTTTCAGCCTGTACAGATTTGAAATGGCACGTCAGAATGAAAAACCGCTATATTTCATAGGATCGGGTATTTGGTTTTCATTGACAACAGATCTAATCAGCTCACTGAGTTTTCCCTAAGGGAGGTTTCAGACGGTCTCCATTGTGTAGGAGGGCACCCTGGCTGTGCATGGAGATTAGCCGGCAGAGATTTTACCCGGTTGAGAAAGAAAGGTAAGCTCCCTCCTGCTGTTGATAAACACTGTTATTGTTCTCCATTCCCTGCTGAATGGAACAAACGCAATTCTGCAAAGTTAATTACTGCAATAATGAAAGAAATGACGAGGAATGTGCTAATTGAGTAAGACTCAAGTCACTGACATATTAGTCCCTTTACTGCTCGTTGTTACTTTCAGGCACGTACTCCTTTACTCATACATACTGAGTGGATTTAGGGGACTTAGTATGTAAGTGATAAGTTAATAAAATAGAGATTAATGTGTAAGAAGTGGTGCCTTATGATCTCTTAGGAGTTGTCTGGTCAGTACCCGAGATCTGAACACAGAAGCTCTCTCATGAAGTATCTGAAAGAAAGGACTTAGCATCCCTGCAGGACTTGCAGCATGTTTCCTTTCCAATGTCCAAGAACGAAGACTCGCTAGAATTTTATTTATAAGCTAAAATAATTTTAGCCCTGAGAAGGAAAAGGTGGGAAGTGAATAGACTGCACCAAAATATTGTATTTGTATTTCTTTGCTTATGCTTCCCGCAGTATCACTCATCAGAGATGAGTGATATTAATTTTTGTGTGAACATCTTACACATAGCTCTGGATGACAGCTTGTGAATCGCTGTTTACACGGCTCCACTGGCACTGGGAGCTCTGTGCTTGGAAACCACAGGCTTGCGAAACGTAGCGTGACAAGTCTCCTGCGTGTGTGGCACTATACCAGTGACGGCGAGCACAAGAAAGTTTGGGCACAGAAACAACCCTCTCTCAAGGTCTTCGAGGGAACTCAGTAGGAATATTTCCAACTCTTTCTTTTAGAAAAGGCCACTCACTTAGGTAACAATCCTGTTTAAAATCCGCATATAAATTCTAGATGACAACTGCCTCGTAAAAGTCAAGCACTGCATTGCCAGGCTCTACCGTATGATAATGCACAAAGATACATATTGCAGCATGTAAGACTTTCTCTTTTGCTTTCTTACTCAGTTCTTTAGAAGAATTAAACAAATTCTTCTAAAGAACTGAGTAAGAAAGCAAAAGAGAAAGTCTTACATGCTGCAATATGTATCTCTAAAATCACGATAAAAGGAGCACTGGGAATTGCTAACAATTTCAGCTGCAACACTGAATAATCTAAGTAATCCTTCTATTTAACCAAAAGGAAAAATGAAAAGACTTTCATTGAAATACAGTCATAAATTCCATCCATAAGACTTTTCCTGCAATTAAGTTACATTTACTGATCCACTACTCTTTAAAAGAAGCATTAACACAAAGACTTCAATTATTCATGGTCAAACAAAGTTGATTCTATTGCTTCAGTCAAAGCTACATTCTTTTTTACAGTGGTTATTTCTGTAGTATCTTCAAAAAGGGCACACAGTCTATGAAAACATGTAAGTTTCTGAGTAAAAGCTATTTCGTGATCAGTTCTAACTTTTTGCATTTAATACTTCTGCCATTTCCTGCTTTCATGGCGATGAAATTTTCTGGGGTTTTTTGTCCCCTTCATCCTTTAAAGGGTAAGCTGATTAAAATTCACCTTTTTTTTTTTTTTTTAAACCCAGTTCCAATGTCCTGAGAAAAAGGAGTCTGTATCTCTCTCTCTCTCAAAAAAAAAAAAAAAAAAGGCATTCACTGTTATGGAAAACTCATCAGTGAGGAAAGAAACCCAGGGAACTCTGCAAAATGAACTCTGTGGAATGAAGTTGGTGGTTCTTGTGCTGTCAGCAGAGGGCTTCAAGAGCTGCAGAGGGTCTGACATCTGTGGAGCCACACCCCCTTGTCCTACTGTACCAGCTCCTGCAATACCCGCAGCTCACTCTTGCGTCATTCCCAACTGCTGTCCATTTCCGCTAGCGATGCTGTCCCCCAAGAGTTAGCGCCTTGCACTGCTGCTGAGTGCTGCCCAGCTTCAGGCTGAAACACCCAAAGTGTAACTGCCTTAATTAAGCTACAGAAGTATGCGTTTTAAAGGTCAAGAGTTCCCAATCAATCCTAGGAATTTAAGAAGGGGATAATATTGCCCAAAGACACTAAGCAAAACTTGATCTTCTAGAGATACTTGTTTCACTTTCAAAGGTCGAGAATGAATACAGATTCTTGATATTTTTCGGTATAAGAAAATACCAGGGATACATTTCTTTGACTCACTAAAAAGTCTGGCATGTGTTCTATTAAATGTAACGTTAACAGGGAGATAAATTCTTTCCTCAGTAGACCTCCTTAGTGAGAACAACCTTGAAAGATGACAGGCTGTTACAGACTCAAACTGTTGTGTATAAATCTCTTTTTATGTAAATGTGCAACAGACTGACAGTTGATTGAGGCATACACATAATAACATAAACACTTCTTCAAAAAGTAATAATTTTTTTCTAGAAAGTCATGCTCTCCGAGTTACGTCTTCCGAAGACATGGAAGTTGATTAATATACACCAGGAGCAAAAGAATTTTACCTGACCATCTTGCAGATGTCAGTAGAGTAGAGTTAGCGTTCCTTTTTTTGCTGGAACTAGATAACATAGGAAAGGATAACTGAAATGGAAAATAACAGCTAAAGTGTAAGAGGTAGCAGATCGTATCCCAGCAATACTGACGAATGTTCAGACAACTAATATTTGAATTTACAGTTGTTCCTCTTTTGCAAGGTTTCATCACTGTTTTGTAAAGAAAGTCTTGAAGAGGAGGAAGACCACAAATCCCAATAACATATAATTTCTTTGCACAGAAAATATTTAGAAACTACAATGCCACTGAAGTATGATCACAGGATTCAGCAACAAGCCTTGAAAGTTTAGGTCCTTATTAAAAAAAGCAATTTCCTGTTTTCAATTTTTTTCCTCAAACAAGAGATTTCCTTGATGCTTTAGAGCTTCTTTGCTTCTAGCAAGGGACAGAAAGGGGAGAAAGCAATTATACTGTTAAAAAAAATCCTAACCTGCTCTAAACCAACTGTCCTTCCTTCTTTCCTGTTCAGCCCATATACTTACGAAACTTATCACTTAAGTAACACCAACTTAATGTGCCAAGAAATGTAATAACAGATAGAGATTTTTCTCTCTTTGCTCCCTTTGGTTTGAAAAAGAGGAACTAAGGATGATTATGTGGGTTGGGCACTTCTGTCACAAGTTGCTTCCATGCATGACTACCCTTAGAAATTCCTCTTGACTTCATTCTTTTTGACTCACGCATCATTGACACAAGGCCTACTCTGATGGGAAACTGCAAAGACCATTTCATGAAGAAGAATTTTGGAATAATTCATTTGACAACTATGTTTGTGGGAAATAACATCAGTAAAAATGCTGTACAGGTAATGCAACTGAACCTTTTCATTACTTAAAGAGCAAAAAGGTTCATTAATTTTTGCTGTAGGGCATTTCACATTTGAATAGTTATATTTAAGTGACAATCTAGCTTTCCCATGAAAAGCTTAGAAGGTCTCCTCCTAGATAATTAATTATACCCTTGGAGTCTAGTGAGGAGACACAGGAAAAATACAAAGTCTTAAACTGGAAAAAAATACATACTGAGGAGATTTACACAGGGACTGCACGGATTACAAGAATTTACCAACAGTATTATGTGTTATCAGTATATGCTAACAAATTACTTATATTTTTGCAAATTTAAAGATGGAACTTGTTAGTAATTGTCTAAAAAAAACTTTGCCGAATATGTCACTTTGTCATCTGAAGAACTGTTTAAATGTCAATAAAATTTCACCGCAAATTAGCCTAATTTTCTGTCAGCTAGAAAATCAAGCTGCCTGGAGGACACAGAAGTTTACAACACACAATTCATTCTGGAAGCATGCAAATGTTCTTGTGCACTGTATTTCCATGGAAGAATTAAACACTTTGTGTCTTTTGGATGGTAAGAAGTAAATTAATGTCACTATCTTATATTAGTATATTTAGAAATATTACCATAGAGTAATTTAAGTTGGACAGGAATTCTGAAAATCAGTCATCTAGTCCATCTCAAAGACAGGTCCAATTAATACCAGGTTGCTCAGGACTAAGTCTGGTTGAGTTCCAAGTATCTCCAAGGATGAAGACTCCACCACCTCTCTGAGCAACCTGTTCCAGTATTTGACCACTCTCACAGGAAAAACATTTTTCATAATAGCTAACCAAGTTTTCTAGTGCTCCATCTCGCGTCCAATGCCTCTTACTCTATTGCTGTGCACCTCTGAGAGGACTCTGGCTCTGTTGTCTCTGTACCATCCCATTAGGTAGTTGGAGACTGCACCAAGTTCCCCCCAAAACCCTCTATTCTTAAGGCTGAACAAGTCCAGTTCTTTCAGCCTCCCCTTCTACATCAGCTGCTCTAGCCCCTGGTCATCTTGGTGAATCTCTGCTGGTCTCACTTCAATATATCAATGCCTATCTTGAACAAGCCCAAATCTGGATGCAGCACTCCAGATGCGGTCTTCCATGCACCAAACAGAAGGGAAGGATCACTTCCCTCCATCTGCTGGCTATCCTGTTGTTAGTACCACCCAGGATGGGGCTGGCTGCCATGTTGCTGATTCATGTTCAATTTGTTGTCCACTAGGACCCTGAGGTCTGTTTCTGCCAAGCTGCTTTCCAGCCAGTACTGGCAAATGGGGTTTATTCCATCCTAGATGTGGGACTGCAATTGCTTTTGTTGAACTTCCTAAGGTTCTTGTTGACCCAATTTCCAGCCTGTTGAGGTCCCTCTGAGACCCTGCCCGCCAGTGTATAGACTACTATCCCAAATTTGGTATTGCCTATGAACTTGCCGAGGGATGCTGCTATTTGCCAGTTGCCAGTTGGACTTTGCATTGCTGATCACATTTCCTGAAGCTTGGTGTGTCAGCCAATTTCCCACCCACCTTACAGTCCATATAAGGTCTCACCAATTTGTCTATAAGGAAAAGATAAGAGAACAAATTGTGAATATTTAAGATTCCAACTAGTATCTTGCCTAAAATAGCTCACAGTCCTTCTAGATAATATATTTCATTAATTATTGGGTGATAACAGACAAATAGAATAGTCTGGGAAGTTAAACTTGGGACTGTGAATCATATAAAATATCTATTACAAACTACAAAATTAGTATCTGCATATGGGAGCTGTTTCACATGAAAGACATGTTAATGATTCTATTCACATAAAAATACAAGTTAGATAAAACCCTAGACTTCAGGAAACCAAAGTTTGTTCAGGAATGTCTGTACAGATAGCTTTGTGAGCCTAAAGGTTTGTGTATTTTTCTTCCCTAGTGAACACCAGTTAGGCTAATAAAAGATATTACCTCTGTCTACACACTTGGACTCCCTCACTCACAGAATGATAATTTTAATCCTGTGACATGCAATTGCTAGCATTTTTACCTCACTCTGAATTATAAAAAAAATAATAAAGAAACTGAAGCTTACCTGAAGCACAAGAAGTATTGCTGTGCTTCAAACTGCTGTTTGGAAAATGAAGAAAAGTGTATCTAGGAATCATAAGTCTGATATAGCTCAGTATCATATAGTAAATAATTATGGTTCATGTCCAGGTAGGAACAATGAATCAGTTGAAGAGATATTGTCAAGGAAGAAGGAAGTAAGAAAAAAGAGCTTCCTCTTAAATGAAATCTCAGCAATATTTTCAGTATACAGTCACTAAACCAATATCATATATATTTATGTTGTATATAGAAATGTACCATATGCAGTCAAAAGTGCTTTAAAATATTAGAGACCTTTTCTATAGTCTAAATAGATGGTGGAGTGGCATAAACAAGTAGACTGTGTTCTTGGAAGATGGGGCTTATTTTTATGCAATTAAATATGCAAGTTATCCATTTCACTATTACATGCTACAGTACTCACACATCATGGTTCTATTTTTATTATTACACAGATGTAAATACACTAAAATAAGTGCATCTAGCCTATTAAGTGTCAGTGCTGATAATCAAGACGTATTTTATTGCTGCTTTGTTTTTAATGCCTGTTTGGTAGAACAAATGACATCAAATGACAAACTATACAAATCAAGGCCGGTAAGAAATTTTTTTTTTTTTCCCACCTGACATGAACTTCCTTCACAGAAAGCAGGATATAGTCTGATGCTAACTCATGTATATTTTTTAAATTTCTATGAGCCAGAATAGTTGCAAGGAATGTGGGATGAAACACAGGGTCCAAGAAAAACAATATAAAAAAGCTGAAACATGCATTAATTTGAACACTCTGAATAACATGCTCTTTAACTGCCCAGATTATAAATGTGTACAATATGCTAGTGTTTATTTATCTTTTAAAATTCAAATATATGTTAGTAAAATCATTGCATGCATTATTTCCACACATTTTATTCACAGGACAGATCTAAAAATTATTTTCTGAAGCATAAGATCATTTGACAGGTATAAAAGAACAGTTAAAAACAAAACAGTTGTTTGCGTTTATGGTAAAAGGGGCATCATTATGGTGAAAATAATTTTCTTCAAGGAAAAGCTCCCCAAAGGATTATTTTGAATAATTTTTGAAAAATGCTATGGTGATGTTTTCTTCTGCAGTTTCTTGTACCATACAGGTGCCTCTTTATTTGTCTGTAAAATAAAGAATGTTTTAATTGTGAGACAGTGAAAGTCAGAAGAAAAACATGCAATCTACACTGAAGTCCCTTTCCTTCCTATGTAGTTCACAGTGATATTTGAGTTCTTTGCCTAAATGCAAATAAATTAAAAACAAGACTATGCATTTAAAGTTATTATTACTACATATCTGAATTAAAACCTCCCTATTTCTAGGTTATAAAAAGCAGATTATACAGTAAGAAGTAAATGATTTGTTTAAAAATATCTATCACAATGAAAACATGCATCAACTGTGTCATAAATAGGTTTCATTTGAAATAGCATCATCTGATTTTCCCATTTGAGAAGGGGATGGAACTGAGGAAAGAGACCTTAGGTGTGCCACAATTGACCAACACTTTATGCAGAACTATAGTTCTGAAAAAAATGATAATTAAAAGAATTCAGCAGTTTTCTAACAGCACAGAAAGTATTTTAATTGCAGAGAATTATCTGTGAGCAACTTTGCGTTGCCTTCATAACCCTATGGCCTACTGCTAGGCAATCAGGATTGTGTAACATTCTTGTGGCAAATTCAGTGGTTGGTTGTATAGAGAAATAAAATTAAAGAAGTGGAGGTAGAACAAGGTAAGGACTATTCTGCTTTCAGGGTTGGGTATAATCTCTTGCATTAGTGAGCACTGTCTCTTTTGTCTGTTGTCCCTAAACTTGTCCTTTTCTAGTTCTGCTTTTTGTCCGCTCTCTATTCATTCCTTCCTCCAAGACTTAATAACCATTCAATTTAAAAATTGACTTTATTCAGCTGGCCTTGTGGTGGGGGTTCTCATCACATTTTAATCTCCATCCTTCTCTCATTTTGAAAATTTCAGTTACAAAAATAAATCTGCTCTATTTGTACAAGCTTTTAAAATTACAGAAATTGACCTAAATTGGCAGGATTTTTGGAGGACTACTAACTTCTTTCCCCATCTAAGAAGAAACCTTACCATCTGCCCATTTTTGGTTCTCTAAAGTTTAAAAAGACTAGAACTTTTCCAAGAGAAACTCGTCACAATTTCTAAATGTAAAAGCATTTTTTGTAGATTCCTACACCACTTCCATATCCCTAAATAAGACAGGACAGATGAAACGCAACCCAATTGTTAGCTCACATTTTGGATCACTGAATAGCTCCGTCAAAGACAAAGTTTGGGCAGTGTGATTTAGCACTATTGAAAGGATTGTGGATGAGACAACACTGGGTATGCCTGTGTTTAGTCTCATAACACTATCCAAACAAACTTTGAACCCCTAAAATGCCCAAATTCCCTCACATCATGTCCAAGAGATGCAACTTTTTCCTATATTTTGTATTATAAAAACAGTGTCTGATGTGCTGCAATACAAACATCATATTGTTTAAGACACTGAATTTTAAAGTCTCCACTAGGAAAAAAAAATAATGTAGATGTATATTTGGAACAAAATAGCACATATGCTATACAGTGTGGATACAACCAGTCTACCCTAGAGAAAGGTAGCCTCAAGAAGTGTAAATAAGAGTCATGATTTGTTTTGTGATTCAGCATTGCAATTTGGCTCTCTTATCAGTTCAGACACAGTCATAGTCAGGAACTTCTAAACCATTTTCATGAAGCTTACAAATACTAGAGGCATTAAATCTGAAGCAGGCCACTTGAAGTATTTAAATCCAAGCATTTAGCTTCTAAAGGAATAAACTAGGGTTTTATAATATCAGATATCCTTAGTAACAGAAGTGGTATCAGTACTGGGCATGTATTTTTAATATATATTTAGATACATATACACACATTAATATACATATATACATGAATATACACAAATACACCTATTTCCTCACTCCTGTTCCTCAATATATATATACATATACTCAACTCATACATGAGCAGGGTAGATTTAAAATTGTATATATAGTCTGTGGATCCCTTTGGCTATTAAAATTTTGCTAGCCACTCTTAATATTGCAATATTATAATGTTTGTTTTTGTTTTAGTTTTTTTTTAATCTAGTTTGCTGTGAACTTAAGATGTAAAAACTACCAAATAGTTAAAAAACATCATAAACTGTAATTTTTCTCCTCAGCATTGACCATTCCCATAAAGAGCTGCAAGTATTCAGCTGAATTAATTATACATCTCCTTGAAGTATGAACCCACATTTTTCTTTTTAAAAAGCGAGGAGAATTATCAAAAAAGCTTATGGCACTTACTCTTATCATAGTACTTACAAATAATGTTGGCTTAGGTGTAAATACATTTTCTTCTTCATGTTCTGGCAGCAGTTTTACTGAAGGGTTTGATTTGTTTTTTGCAGTTGCACTTTTTACATCAATATGAGACTGAGGTAAGTTTTGTTCATAGCGTTTACCATGTAGACTAATTAGAATCTGTTTCATTGTGGCTAGTTCCTATAAAACCACAAAAGAACAATGCTAAGTTATTCAGTAAAATTACATTTGAAGGTATTAAATATTTATTTGTTAATAATAAATTTATACTCACCAAACTAAATGTGTAAGTAAGTGGATCAGTAAATCTAACAAGCATGAACATATACTTGCCATAATTAATAAGATTACTGATTGGACACTAATAAAAGTAAGAAAATAAAAAAAGGCATATAGGATTTATATAACTCAAATTTTGTATTGCTTAAAGGCTGTAAAAGAGAACATTTGCTGAGTAATAAGGAACCCACTATCTCTTTTAACTTAAGCTTCCATTTAATTGAAAAGAATTTTTTTGAATTTGTTTTGTCAGGCCGAGGGAGTTTACAAATCTAATTTGAATGACTGTGACAAATTGCACTTTCAAGCACTAGGTCTTGCACAGAAGTCTTATAAATACATTACTAGAAAAATATATGTGTTTTTATATCCAGATCAGAAAAGAAAAATCAATGAAAAACCTTAAGCAGACCTACAGCAAAAATGGGATCAGAGTGGAAAAGAACTTTTGTGAAAAGTGAAAGTTCCAACATGGGAAAAGAAAAACAAGGGCATAGAGAAATGCAGACTTTTTTGGATGTGCTAATAATTTGCTTAGTAAACAATTTGGATTAATTAAGAAGTAACCGCTTCTTACTGCTTAGCTGAACAAAACAGATTATTCAACATGTACAGCAGAGTGAGAAAGGAAAAACATAATATTTTGTGACTTTAACCAGACATCTTCTTTTGTCATCTTGCCTCACCTAGTACCTAATGTTCTCTCCTCCCACATGTAATGGGTGTAATTACTATAAAATAAGTTACAGAATTTAAAGCATTATTTATTACTATTATTTATTGTACTATTATTATTTAGAACATTCATTATTGCAGAACTAAAACAGCAAAGTCAGTAGAAAAGCCTTTCAAAGTAAATTTTAAGACAATTTCACATCTTTTTAACTGTCAATGTTTTTGCTTACTTTTTACAAATGCTATTGTCTTCAATAAGCAACGCTGTTAATGTGTTAGCATTCTATGTAATTAACATTCTATCTTATCTCTCAGTCAGAACAGGGTAACTCATATTTATAGCTGAATGACAAACATTTGTTATATCTTACCTATTTCTTAATACGTGCCAGAAAATTACATTGATGCACATACTATTTTCATTGCATTATTAGTAACGAGTTAAAAAACCCCCTCAGCCTTTTAAAACATTCCTGGCAGATACCTTCTCTCTGTCCACTGCTGCCTTTAATACAAGATACAAAGTCAAAAGAATCATGTTGTTGCCTTTAAATTGTCCCACACTAACTCAGTTAGATGAATGGATGTTACACTCCACGCACCAGCTTTATCGAGTGTACAAATTGTTCTTGTATCTCAGTCATTTAATATTAACTATTTGCATAATTCAGCCATGTGTGGTGGCATGTTGAAACAGCATGACTGCAGAGCAGCTGTTTAAAAGGACTGCATAGTTGATGCCAACATGTTTTTCAAAGTTGTAAACTCTGCAAAGATGTTGCCAAAGCGACACATAGACAGAATTTCTTGATGAAAATAACTCAAGCAAGTATACAGCAAATACATACACCATCACAGGAGATTAAATTGTACATAACCAATGTTTTGACATTAACAAGTGCTGTTCTATACTTAAACTGCGTTATTTTGTGGACCAAATAGTTGCACATTTGAACAAGGCAAAACCCAAAAACTGTCACACAGATTTATTTCAGAAACAGAGTTGAAATCTGTATGTGTAGGGTCAAATTCTCTTGTGTCAAGATCCACTCGGCAGTCTAAGCTCTCTACTTTGCAGAATCTGTCCTGTATTGACAGCCTTGTCTGCTTTCGGACTTGGAATCGGCTCTGGAGAGTCAGCCCTCACACGAGCTGCCCCTGTGACAGAATTCTCTAAGGTGAAGCTATGGGAAGGAATGACAGGGAGTGGGGATGACAAATTAGCCCACACCAAATAAATGATTTTGGCATCACAGCCAAATTTATCATGAGAATTTAGCTAAAATTGCCTTAACATTTGTTCTAAAATCCTTCCACATTTAGTGCGAAAGACCTTAACAAACTTGGCAAAATAGCACAGGAAATGCTGAATCCAATAGAATCATTGGTATGTGTACTGCTAAACAAGAAAAGAAAACTGGCCCAACACATTTGCAAGAGATTTGCTGTTTTCAACTAAGGGAACACTGCAAACAAAGTTCTGTCTTGAACCGCAATAATTTTAGCCATCTCTAGATTTCTCTGCTCCTGAACTTAATTCTTAGCTTCACTTTTAAATTCTAAACAAGGAGCCATTCGCACTACCTGCTACTGTTAGCATGCTACTATGATTCAAGAATATTTTCCAATCCTAAAAACTGGCAAGTTGGTCTAGAAAGCCAGCAAGGGAAAAGAAGCTCTGGAGCTTGTGCTTAGCAGAAATATGTGAACTTGTTGCCATCTGAACAGAATCTTGAGAGAAAAGGAGAAAGTAGGTACAGGGTTCAAAATGGATGGGAAGAATCTTTTGTGTAGAAGGACACGTATTAGTTTCAGGATAAGCTCAGTAAAGGGAGTTGTGAAGAGAAATGGATGGTTAAAATTTTTATACATTTCTACTGTGTCAAGTCCACGGTCCTGCATCCAGGCAGAGCTGTGCAAATTGTTTACTTACAGTATTCACTCCAGTTAGTCAGTGCACTGTAGAAACAGTGTTGCTAAAGCTCTGCATGTCCCAATTTCACTGTGGAGGTATTTGGTCCTTGCCACGCTGGCTCCTGGACGTATAAGCAAGCCATGCTATGCAAGCTGTGCGTCACTGTGTTGAGGCTTCCAGGTCCAAGGACTTTGGCTTTGGAGAGCCAAGACAGCAATCCTTCTTGGGAGGACTACGAGTACTAACACCTCTGAGTGGATTCTCCCAGCTCCTCTCTGCGCTGGCTTTACAGCTTTGGTCTCGCTGTCCCAAACTTCGGGAAAGCAAGCACCCACTCCCCACTTACACAATATGCCGTGGGGATGTGGCAGTGCAGATACAGGGAAAACAATGCAGTTAGGAAGAAAAGGTGGGTTAAGATGAAACGACGAAAAAATTTCAGTATGCAGCTGGCACAAAAACACTGTTTATGTACAATGAGTGTTGCCCATACAAACAAGTACAGGGCTATACTCTATTATTAAATATTTTGAAAGTCTGTCCACAGAAACCTGATGAATTTTTGTTAAGAATGCTAACCTGCTCTGCCTACTGGCACAAATGCCAAAAACCAAAGTAATGAGCTGTGTGACACATTAAATGGGATTTTACTCAAGCTTATAACACCTAAATCGATGTGTCTAAACTTAAGTATCTACACATGAGCTAGGAATCTAGGTTTCCATTACAGACAGGGTAGCTTGGAACGTGATTCAAGCCATTCAGAAGTGGACACCTATTGGTGTGTTGGCTAAATCGTGTTGTAACTACGCTAGCCATATTGACCAGGCTGCTACTGACTATAAAGCAAAGAAAGATGCTCACCTCACCACAGACACCTCCATTTAGATACCTAAATTTAGTTGTCATAAGCTGAATCCATGTTTCACCTCACTCTCCTTATCATTTACTTTCCTAGCCTTCTACTTCACCTAAACCAACTTTCATCCTGAATAGCCAATATATACCATCATAATTCCCCTTGCACACATATTTGAAGTATTGAATTCCTGTGTTAAAAAGAATTGCATTTTTAGAACAAGCATTCACAACACAGATCATCTCCTTGTATAAGTTTTCCTAAACGTACATAGGTTCATACTTTAGAACAATCTAACATCCTGTATTCCACTTACTTATGCACATTAATTCACATTTAATGAAGATTACTTGACCTTAAAAGAATCATTGAAACTTTTGCATACCTAACCAGAAAGTAGCTGGAATTCAAAATAAGTGATTAGAATGAATGGACTGAGAACAATGGGAGCGATGAAGCAGGAAGTGAGGTAAGGTAACATGTATTGCATTCTAAATAGTATCAGAAGAACTTACTTGCTTATTTCCATTTATTTTTGGTACTGTGATGTCCAGCAACCTCAGTTAAAAATAGCAAAAGCAATTTTGTGTGCAATACACAAACAGTGAAGGAGATATTTAGGTACAGACAAAGGACTGGCACCAATCTTTTCCATGATGTCCACTAACTAGAATGTTTTCTGTTTTGGGATTTTTCCCTAATTCTACCTTGTTAATTAATTAGGCTGAATGCTATCAGTGCTGTTGTTGTGGAACTCTTACAGTCTGCAAAAACTGTATATCATATTAAAACCATCAAGTTTTAAAACAGTGTTAAAGGAACCAAACAAAAGAAATGTCAATCATTTTTAAAAGGTAGACGAAAAAAGGCAAAATAGTTGGATGCTATCTGCTCATATTGCTCGTATTTCAGAAGAATCTCAGATTCTTATGATGATGTTTGATCTTGAAGCAAGTAAAAATAAGTTGTATTTTATTTAAAATTGTTTTTACCTGTTTATTATGGGTAACTGAAATAGTACCTAGAAAAATGATAAAATTACAACCGGTTTGGAAATACGAAGGATAAAATATGATTCCTTCAAATAGCAATGCAACTAGGAGATAGAAATGAGCAAATGCAAAATAAGGCATGCAGCAATATAAAATATAAATATATTTTAAGTTATAGATACTATAAAGGGATCTCTATTAACATGGTTTTTGTTGTTCTTGATGCATGCTCAAACATGCATGTACCAGAAAAGCATCTTAGATTTTCCTGATTCTGTACTACAAAAATTCAAAATTAGTATCATATTAAATATTGTAACAAAACCATAAGTTACATAATAAAAACAAAATGGAAAAGAATTGCCCAATATGGAAAATAATTGAGGCATAAAAAGAAATGCTGTTTTATCAAGTAAATAATTGATCAAATGTATGAAAAACTTGCCTACATTAAGCACAATAGATATTTATCAAGCTAGTAATTCCATTTCTTTTCAGTGGATTGTCAACAAATATGAAGATTTTTCTTCTTACTGTCTCTGCCATGTAGCTATAATCAAAGCAAGAAAGAATTCTCTGTGCACTCAAAAGCTTGCAAAGGCACTTAACATTATATATGTGTCTATAATTATAATAAATATGTAAATTTATATAAGCAGTTAAAAAGATATATGTTTATATATCATGCTCTGGAAGCAGATGCAAAATAACAGTCTCAAGAAAAAGCAACTGGCGTACAGGAATCAATTACATAAATGTCAGTTCTTATGTTCTTATGGTGGGGATGTCTTGCACCTTCAAATAATCTCCACACAATGATTTTGAAAAGAAGCTTTACATAGATTGTCCGAGCAGCCAGGGAGCAGGTTAGGAAAGCCAAAGCCCTGATAGAAATTAGTCTGGCCAGGGATGTCAAGGACAACAAGAAAAGCTTCAATAGGTATGTTAGTGGTAAAAGGAGGATAAGGGAAAACGTGGGTCCCCTCCGGAATGAAACGGGTGACCTGGTTACCCAGGATATGGAGAAGGCCGAGGTACTCAACAACTTCTTTGCCTCAGTCTTCACTGGCAAGTGCTTGAGCCACACTGCCCAGGTCACAGAAAGCAGGGACTGGGAGAATGCAGAACCGCCCACTGTAGGAGAAGATCAGGTTCGAGAATATCTAAGGAACCTGAAGGTGCACAAGTCCATGGCACCTGATGAGATGCATCTGCGGGTTTTGAGGGAACTGGCGGAAGAAGTGGCCAGGCCACTTGCCATCATATTTGAGAAGTCCTGGCAGTCCGGCGAAGTTCCTGCCGACTGGAAGAGGGGGAACAGAACCCCTGTTTTTAAGAAGGGTAAAAAGGAAGACCCAGGGAACTACAGGCCGGCCAGTCTCACCTCCGTGCCTGGCAAGATTATGGAGCAGACCCTCCTGGAGACTATGCTCAGGGGCATGAAAAATAAGGAGGTGATTGGTGACAGCCAACACGGCTTCACTAGGGGCAAATCGTGCCTGACAGACTTGGTGACCTTCTATGATGGGGTTACAGCGTCGGTGGATAAGGGAAGGGCAACTGACGTCATCTACCTGGACTTGTGCAAAGCATTTGACACTGTCCCGCATGACGTCCTTGTCTCTAAATTGGAGAGACATGGATTCAATGGATGGACCACGCGCTGGATAAGGAATTGGCTGGATGGTCCCACTCAAAGAGTTGTGGTCAACGGCTCAATGTCCAAGTGGAGAACAGTGACAAGTGGTGTTCCTCAGGGGTCGGTACTGGGACCGGCACTGTTCGACATCTTTGTCGGCGACATGGACAGTGGGATCGAATGCACCCGCAGTGAGTTTGCCCATGACACCAAGCTGTGTGGTGTGGTCGACACACTGGAGGGAAGGGATGCCATCCAGAGGGACCTTGACAGGCTGGAGAGGTGGGCTGTGTGAACCACATGAAGTTCAAAAAGGCCAAGTGCAAGGTCCTGCAAGTGGGTTGTGGGCAATCACAAGCATGACCGTAGGCTGGGCGAGGAATGGATTGAAAGCAGCCCTGAGGAGAAGGACTTGGGGGTATTGATTGATGAGAACCTCAACGTGAGCCAGCAGTGTGCGCCTGCAGCCCAGAAAGCCAACTGTGTCCTGGGCTGCATCAAAAGAGGCGTGACAGGCAGCTCGACGGAGGTGATCCTGCCCCTCTACTCAGCTCTTGTGAGACCCCACCTGGAGTACTGCGTCCAGCTCTGGGGGCCCCAATACAGGAGACACATGGAGCTGTTGGAACAAGTCCAGAGGAGGGCCACGAAGCTGGTCAGAGGGATGGAGCACCTCTTCTATGAAGACAGGCTGAGAGAGTTGGGATTGTTCAGCCTGGAGAAGAGAAGGCTCCGGGGAGATCTAATTGCGGCCTTCCCGTACCTGAAGGGGCCTACAGGAAAGATGGTGAGGGACTGTTTATCAGGGAGTGTGGTGATAGGACAAGGGGTAATGGGTTCAAGCTGAAGGAGGGTTGATTTAGATTAGATGTTAGAAAGAAATTCTTTACTGTTAGAGTGGTGAGGTACTGGAACAGGTTGCCCAGAGAGGTTGTGGATGCCCCCTCCCTGGAAGTGTTTAAGACCAGGTTGGATGGGGCTTTGGGCAATGTGGTCTAGTGGAGGGTGTCCCTGCCCATGGCAGGGGGGTTGGAACTAGATGATCTTTGAGGTCCCTTCCAACCCAAACCATTCTATGATTCTATGATTCTATGATAGATCAAACTGAACAGTTGGGAATGCTCAGTAGGAAGAGACATCTACCTTTCTGGCCTGAAGATAATTCATTCTGATGGTAAATTGAATGTCTTTTCATATCACTAAAATCATCACAGAAGCAGCCAAGGGGTATCGGGTCCATCTGGCTCCTTCCTCATGTAGTAAAGCCTATGGTTACTGCACTCAGATAAATATCTTCTAAAGCAAAAGTGACCCTAACAATAGCACGTACAGTTAACTAACCTTTACCATGACAGACAGTATTTTACTTCTAACTTTACATATAGAATTTATAATTGCAAACTTCACTTTGGATTAGAACTCCATTTTGAAGCAGAGAACTTGTATTGTGGAAGCTGAACAAGAAATTTCTGTCCTAGAAAATGTATCAGCTTCTGCCAGAACCACTGAATTTTGATGACTGACAAGTGTTCCCAGAGAAGAAAACAGCATAAATTCCCAGTAAAAGAATGGAAACACAGAAAAGGTACTAAATACTATGATCTTTAAAGAAGAAACCCAATTTCACTGACAAAACCACAAAGATCAGCTGAAGGAAGGATATAAACAGAGGTTTGCCTTCCCCAACGATGCTGATCAAAACTTAAGATCTCAGAATTTGTGAGTCAAGCACTAAGATGATGATTTTAGATGTGTGTCCCCACCCCCAATCTGTATGTCTTCTGTACTGTTAGAGTAAAGCAGGATCTCCTTTGGAAAGCTTGTATTCCTCACTTTAACTGCCATATGGTCTCCATGTGGTTAAATTATAACTCAAAATAAAAATATGTATCCAGTCTGGAGAAACTTGAGAGATTACAGCACTGTCTTATGTCCAAGAACAGTTGACTGTACAGCCTCCCTTGCATAGAGGGGACTGGACAAAAAACTGCTTCACGAGAGTCTTAGTGCACCATACCTTGAGTCCAGAGACTGGACTCTTCTCAACATGAGAGCCAAATAGTAGGTTTGAGTTTAGCAGTCTGGTGACTATTCTGGCTATACTAACTTCTAAAATAACAACAACAATAAAAACAATAGCTATAATAGAACATGCAAGTGAGAGAAGACAGCCGTACTGGGATGAAAAACATGTTTGTGCTAAGTCAATGCAATCTGCCTTCACATGCACATATCCTCCCATTTAGGCAGCTATTGTAGTCTTCAAACAACAAGTCAGCACAGGGAAAAGCAGAGTTCAGAAAATGAGGTTATGGGTATGTTAAAGAATACTGATTTGAGAAACCTAACCCAGCATTTAAGAATGCTATATCCATTTGGTAGTGATTTATAAAGAGCACATTTCAGAAATGATTTCTCAGTCTCTCAAGAATTAAAAGTTGATGTTCAATATACAAATGTTCCTGGGAGGATTCAGATGAAAAAAAAATATACTTCCTACAACTCCTTCTTGAAAGAAAGTGATCTGGATCAGGAAAAGAGTAGGGCTGGGTGGTTCAGAAGGAACAGTCTTCACAGTTGTCTGTCTCAGGCTGTTCAGTAGGGTCAATCTTGATGGGCATATAAGGTGATGGTAGAAAAAATACTAAGAATATTGTCCTCTCTGAAGTCTGTGCATTTTCTTACTTGGATATGATCCCTCTTAGATTCCTACTGTGATTTTCTGTGAAAGTGAAGGTGTGTTAAAAATAAAGTTGTATCATTTAACAGCTGATACTAAGATGGAGAGGAATCTTTGTGAGAACACTGGTTGCAGTTCAGCTTTGGAACATGTGACAGGATACTTGGTTGGACTTCCTCACATTGACCTTTAGACATCTTCAGTAATAATATTTAAACCTAGGCAAACTAGCTTGTTGGATTCTTCTATGTAGCTGTTGGTGAGAAATTCATAGGTTACAATTAATTTTGCTGATTTTAGATGAGGATATGGTAAATCACACCATAATAGTGCCTGTTTTTCTTTTCTGGCTACAAATCCCTAGACAATTTTCAGATGTAGACATCTACACTACAGATTTTTAAAATTAGGCAAGATCCATCTCTGCTACTTTGTCACTTGACTTGACAAACGACTTCTCAGATCATCTTTACACTGGTAGTACTCTTTAATATCATTTGCGTTCACTAGTTAAAATGGAGGTAAACAAATGGAGCCTTCTCTACAGATTATTGGCATAGGACATCAAGTCACTGACATACTCCTGGAGAACAACAGACCAGAGGACTAAAATAGAACCTGGTTCCACCTTTCAACATATGCAATGACTTGCATACAGCACTTTGAAGAAAAAGTTGGAGTGCATTTAGAGAAAGGAGACATATATGTGTCATTATCAAGGAATGAGGCTCTCAAGCAAAAGTAGTTCCTAGAATGTCTCCTCTTTAGGAGTACTGACAATTCACACAAAGAATTATTTTAGAAATGTTCTTCACGGGTTTTATTTCTGCCAAACAGCTAGAGACACACTGCAGAAGGGCTATAGCCTATAACCTGGAATGAGTTATTTGTCTCCCTTTTTTGGCTGAAAGTGGAAAAAAGACTCACACTATTAACACAGAATTAACAACACTGGACATTAATATTAATGATGACAAAGTGTGAAATAGTACAAAGACATTACAGAAGCTCCATTTTGATGTGACAGGAAAATGAAGCAAATGGCAAGTCAGTCTATTCCACTATTTATGACTGTAGATGGATAGGATGCAGTGGCATGAATGGTGCAAACTCAGCTTCAACAGTGGAACGCTCTGAGCTTGCGCCTATCAGGAGTTGAACCTACATGCATAACAGAGCTCAAAGAAGATTTTAACAGCCACCTATGCAATTATGAAAACATCACAAGTCACGGTTTAATCTCTCATGTTAAGGCAGAGTGTATTTGACATAGTTGCATCCTCAATTGCAGCTGTACTGGCAATATGAGAAGTCAGCAAGAATTCTGGTGTGAGATTTGCACATATGGTCATCTTAGGCACATGGATACACATTGTAAAGCTGGAAACTGGAAGACAGTATGAAATGTCCTGATCAAACAAGTGAACCTGATAACTGGGTGGTGGAAAGATGCCAGACCATATGCAGGATGTTGATAGCTTCTCTGCACTACACTTAATTCAGGAGCTCTCTATATCCCAGTGCATATAAAAACTTAAAATGAACTGACAGATCTGTGACTACATGGATCTACAAACTACTTCCAGTTTTATAAGGTGAATGCATTAGAAGTATGGCAACAATAAAATGCCCAGTCATTGCAGTGAACAGCTTCTGTCTTTCTGGATACATAAAAGTCCCTGCCTATTTCAGCTGTATCTTAAATTTGTTCTTAACAGTTAAATCTAACTTCTTAAGAAAAATAGGAAATAATTTGTCTTATAATTCAGAACTTGCATGTCAAATTCTGAAAGTCTTTTTCACTTTTTGTACTGAAGTTCAGAAATATATTTGCAATTATAACTAGGACTAAATCCCCAAATATTTTTTTAATCTGAGCCATTGTGACATTCATTTACTCAAATTCGAGTTTAATAAAAAGTATGCTTTCTTAAGTAAATTCTACTTACAGGAAACAGATGCTAAAAATGCTAATATGTCAAAACAGACTTATTTGCATAAATTATTATGTAGAAATTCCTGTATTTTCTGAGAGGGTGACAGTTTAGTTTGATTCTCCCTGTCTTTGGTGTTTCTTATGGAGTATTTAAATTCACTTTTCACTTGGTAATATTCAAATCCTCCCATACAGGGAACAAAAGTAAAACTTTTACACAGCTAGATAAGCAGCAGAATGTGATGGAAATATTCATAGCCTATACAGGAAATACATTTCAGATTGCTCAACAGCCAACAATTTCTTGTTTAAATGTTTATCACTTTAACTGATTCTAGCTCTCTCAAAAACATAAAATACACATGCCAATTCCATCCTATAATTCATAAATAAGTTGCATTTTGCCTATGTATTTATATTTGACTTCTATCAATGAACATTAATAAACCCTGTGTTATTATAATGGTTTCTAAGATTTAAAAAAAAACAATTAAAAATTGCTGAGTAGAAATCACCATTTATTACACAATTGTTCAGTGTATACCACTGTGAATGGAAAGACAATTCTTTAAAGAATATATATGAAAACTAGTAAGACATTCTGAATAATACAGCTCCAAGAAAAGAATGAATGTACCCAGCTGTTAAGTCCTTCCTCTTCCTAAATTCAGTACTGTTTGGAAGTCAAGTTTTATTAAAGCTTGACAGCAACAAAACAGATAACAAAAATGAGAAATACTGCTTCAGAGCATATTTTTCCATATAAAAAATGAGCCAGAAACTTCTCTACGCTCGTTTAGCAATGTAAATGTCACTTTGTTTCTCCAAGGTTTAAGCTGAGAATAGCTCCGGGGCTTACTTGTGATGCAGAAATGTCCCTGTAATCTACTTAGAAAACATGCAGAACATTAATAGAAACTAGAATCTTGGAACAGAAACGTAGCATAAGAAAAATGATAATTACTCTGTGGCTTAACATTTAAAAAGAGAGCTAAGCATTGTACATCAGCATTTTTTTTATATAAAACAAGTTGCAGCACATAGATGAGCAGGAAGTCATTCACTTTAGAAACACAAATAATTTTGACATTATCATGTACAATCTTTTACACGGAAAAGAGGGGAAAGAGGCAGAGCTAGAGATTGTTTGAAGGCACCTGTTACCAATCACTTCTTTTCAGTCATGTCTTCCCAACCCCTGCAGATACCCCTTCCTTCCCCTCGCCCCCAACAAAGCAGTTTTCTCCTTTTATCCACTAAGCTTCCATCCCTGATTAAACACGTACTGCCCTCCCCCTTATGACTCCAAAGCTTTTCATGAGCCTCTGAACTTCTCTCCACCTCTGTTTTTTGCAGATGGCAGCTGCTGCTACTCTCCAGGTTCCTAAGTCCAACACACTGGTTTTCTGTCCTAGGCTACTTCTAGTCAATCTTCTTCAGCATAACTTAATTACAGCTAAGGATAGTATTAGCCACACTTTAAAGTATGATGAATAATGAAATGCTGAAAACTCATCTGGAATCCTTAAGGTCATTGCTGAGATGGAATGAAACTGGGTGTAGAGAATTTAGCGGTGAGAGGCATTCCCCTTGAGGAATACAAAAGAAAGAAAGATAAACATCACAATATAGGAGTAACTAGTCAAACTAAGGCAAAGCACAGGTATTTCAGGAGACCTTGCTTCTCCTTAAAAGAGGAAAAGAAGAATAAAAGCACCTGTCTCTTCTTTCACTTGTGTGGGCCAGATCGTGGGGTAACTATTGAGAAGTAACAGGGTTTTGTGCAGGATACCAACATGAGATAAATATGTGCAAGCACAGAGACCACTAGATTCTCAGAGACTCGAAACATTTAAATTTTGGAACAATGTCATGGAATTGCAAACGCTTCTGATAATTCAGGTGGCCATGTTTAAAGTCTAACATTCATCAAGATTTATATAAATCCTCGTGAACCCTAGCCTGATCATTTATAGAAGCTCTCTGAAAAACTCTGAGCCATTAACAAATGATGCATACCCTAACAGGACTAATTAGTAGCTGTTCCTCCTGCTTGATCATATGGACTCTCTCCAATCTCACACTCACTTGGAAAATGCATTTGGCAACCATTTATTAAAAAACAAAAAAAGAAGTCAGATTTTCTGCATTTTAAAGATAATGGAATAACTATTTTCTGTTCTTAACTTCACCTTTCTCTCTCATTTGTTCTGTCTTTTTCTCTATTCTTACTTATTACCTACACAATGCTGCCTTACGTTTATCTCCTTTTCTTGCACCCCACCAGATCCTCTGTTTGCTTGGACAAAATACATTACACTTTTAATCTCATTTACGTAAGAGGTCTAGCCTGCTGTGAATTTTTTTCTCTTTTTTTCAGAAAATATAAAAAAAAGTACTATCCATTTTACAGTTCAAATAAAATAATTACATTTCATTTTTAAGAGACTCACAGGACTTTGGAAAGTGGCCTTTTTCAGGAGACACGGGTTAAAAAATGCATGTAAATGTAAATTCTCAGAACGAAACAAATTTGTTTGTTTCCAAATTACAATCAGTTCATATATGAGAGGATAACTTAGAGAAAAGAGTTAATTTGTGTCTGGTTAGGAAAAATAAACACTAAGGAGATTTTCTTTTCGGGCTTTTGAACTGAAACATGTAAGGAAAGAAGACTGGCTGTGATTAAGATACTGCATTAGGACACATGAACTCTTTTAACCTCTACCACAAACTCTGGGGAGTTTTGGGCAAACCACTACTTCTTTCATTGTGGTTGTTGCTTCTGCAAAACATGGGTAGTAATACTTTTCTGCCTTAAGTTGTGAGGATAATATTTGTGAGGTGTTCAGTTTCCGTGGTGAAGGCCAGAGAAATAATTCCATTTCTAAATAGGATTATTTTGACATATTGTTCAGAAACCATGAAAACCTGGAAAGGGGGAAGAGATACATGGTAGTAAGAGAAAAACATTAGGTTTACTCATAAATGGTGAGTTATACATCAGATTTGGAAAGCTTCTGACCTGCCAATGGGAAAGTAAGTTCAACATAACAGTCACTTAGGCAATTAGCATTTTAATATTAACCTGGTAGACTATTCTCAGCAAGAACAGCTTACTAAGAGGTTTTTTTATACTTTAATATGTTTTAAAAAGAATAGGAGCTTGAAATGGCTAACCTAAATAAATTTTAACTGGGTCTAGTTGAAGATTTGTACCAGTTCAGCTACACACATTTAGACAGATTTAGCAGTCAACTCAAGTGACATGACAATTTACTGACATAAGCTAACCGGATTTAAGTAAACAAATAGCAATTAAACCCCATGTGGCTGTATCCATTTAATTGATTGATATCAAATAGGTTTATTTAAACTACCACTACACGTTTTCTTACTTTGTCCCACAGCAGATAGCCAGAGCTTGGTTTCTGGTTGCTAACTTCACTTGAAGAGCTTTGGCACAGTAACACACGAATGTGTCCATACGGCAGGTGACTAGTTCCGCAAGTTTACATTCTATCACTTGTATGCACAGCTGCTAATGTACCACAGGCGCACAGATGTGTAAAGGAGATAAAATATCAGCAGGTTTTCATATCTTTTTAACCAGTATATAATATTCATGTACTGATAACTAATCATGTCTGCATAAACAATTGCATTATAGGAAATTAATGAGTATTATAAACAGCCTTCATTTTGCACTGTTTATGTCATAAATTTTATCCTTTATTTCTTACTACAATAGTTTCACAATATTAGTTTTACTTTTATAGATTAAAAATTACTCTATTGCCAGATGGCATTGCACACAAGTGATTTCAAGCAGTTAAAAAAAGAAGTTAGTGTAAATTAACTCCCTTATACTCAAATAAACTGAAACCGATTTTAGCACTTAAAGGAATACCTATTTAAAGGCTTCTATTGATATCTCTTACACCACTATCTCATTGATGTTTCTTTTCATGCCTCCTGGAATATTTCAATTTAAAACATAAAAAGAACCCCTCCATTTGTTACACTTGGTCTGTTTTTTTTTCCCAAACCCCAATGGATTATGAACACATTAAAAATATGAATAACAATTTGTTAATTTTCAAGATTTTAGAAGTCAGTTTCTACACTCTGCACTTTGAATCAGAAAAGCTAAAATAAATAGATTTAATTGTGCACATTATTGGTTTTCTTTACTATGATGGGTCTGCATCTTAAGTATCTGAAGAAATACTACAATGCCATACATCAAAGTGTAGCAGATTTATAAGCTCTTAAATGTAACCTCAGAAAATGATTACTAAAACTTCTTGCCAAACGTCTCAGTACTGACAGACTGCCCATCCAAGTTTTCATCTGAAGTTTGCAAGCCAATGGATAAAGTCTAAAATTGCACTTCTGATGTTCCAAAACACTAACAACTGCATCAAGCATGAAAGGCAATGGAAGTGCCAAGATCACAGAGCTCACGGTAAATATTTCTTTTAGTCAAAGGCTGACTGTTGGAAGAGAAGGAAAAAACCCAACAAACCAGATAAAAGGAATCATGGATCAAGAGCTTCAGCTAAAAAGATTTAGTGGATTCATCCCACTTAACTTTAGCACTTAACAGCGAACTGCAATTTGGTGCCTTTAAGTTATAGATGCCCGTTATATGCACAAAAGGATAAAGTTTGGATGCAGATAAAGAATGGCACAGAAGCTTGGTGTACTCCACGGTTTTGGACACAAAATGCCTTCTTTTTCACAGGTAAGTCATATTGACTTATAAATATTTTTACTTGCTCTTTTCCTTGCTGGACCCTTTCCAAAGGTGATTCAAACTGCTAACCTAACAGACAGCAATTTAATTCTGTGGTTTTCTTTTTTTGGTCAGGTTAGGTTTCTGTTTAGTGATCTGAATGGTCCCAGTGCAGCGTAACTGATGTGCCAGAGCCGGTGCAAGAGGAGGAGAGAAAAGGAGAATCAGGAGCAAAGAGGTAAGGCAGTGTTAGAGCTACTGGGTCAGCTTGGGCATAATGTATAATTTTATCTTGATTTATGCTTTGAAGGAACATCCTTCTTACTTGTGCTACCCTGGCTACACAAAGACACTAGGGCAACAAGGGTGAAAACATGGGAGTAAGTGCTGAAGTTAGAGTGGGAAGAATCAAGATTACAAGTCTTTTTTTTGGTGTGGTTTAGTTATCCAGAGTTAAAGATAGAGGGTCAAAAATGTAAAATGCAGCTGATTAAAAAGAGAACACAGATTACAAATAATAATGCAAAAAAAAATCTGGATTTGAAATATCCTTTTTTAAAAACACAAACACTGTTTACTAGAAGGTTATTAATGTGAGATGCCATTGTTCCTCCAAACAATGTTTTATGCTCTTCTGATGGATCTGGAAAAGCAATTAAAACCCCTATTGGTTATCTTGACAAAACACATAAAATTTCTTAGTCTGAAATCAGCTGCAAAATTTGGCTGTACTAACTATACTTGCTATCATGCATGGAGGGGTTTACAACTGGCATCACAATAGTGTGTACCCCAGTTTCTTCTGATAGCTCAAAGAGGGCGGCAGCACTGTGAAGGCTTTAGTATGAACCTCTAAGAAGATAATCTCAGTGTGATTCTGGACACTGATCATTCACGATAACGCCATTGAACTCCCTCTCTGAAATAGTGAAGTTTGCATTTATCCATATGAAGAAGACAAGAAATGTTATCATACCAATTTATTCTAAATGACCAAAATGAGAAGCTAGATTAAAAAGTTTTCCATGTTAATTTACTAATTAATTCAGAAAAAAAGGAAATAGGAGGCCAAGAAATAAGTAAGAATTTGGGCCAAGAATATAGCCTAAAAAAACCCCAACTTCAATTTTTCTCCTTCATGGGCGGACTCAACCTTTGAAGAATGTGTATAGTCAAATGACCAATTTTCACTTTAATTTCCCACAGCAAAATATAATAATCATCATCAAATTAGCTCTCTACATAATTTGAAATAATGAACTATTTTATTACATGAATACATAGTGTCATTTTTTTCCTGTAATAGAAGAGCTCACGTAAGAGACCTATATGAATTCTTCCAACATTCAGAGTTTAATATTTAACTTTTTTCTTCCAAAATTAAAGTATGTGAAAAGAGAACTAAGATTAAGCATGAATGTAAGTTCTTTATTTAAAAAAATGTACAAAATGCTCTAATTACCTCCAAAGCAAGCATTATGAATCCAGCTGATATCACAAGCAGATAAAAATAAAAACCCCCAACCCCTCAAACCCTAACATTTCATTAAAAAGAGTTAATACAGTCTGAGACCACACAGGCTGGAATACCTTAAGTCAAAACTGTATACTTATTGAAACATGTCGCTGTAAGACAGCATTAACATTGTTTTGGCATTTTGCTTGTACTTTTAACATACCTAAACTTCATTTTATGTTAACTATGAATATCTTGGGTTTATCTATTCAAGAATTCTGATGTTTTTACTTGCAAACACGAGAGCAACAAGGTAATTCCTATCAAGACATGACAGTTCAGTATGTGCAATGACTAAACAAGACTGATAGTAATCATATTACGTGATAGCATGTACAGAACACATAAACCCATCATTCATATTTTTTCAAATTCCATAAATCTATATTTACAGATTGCATGTTACTTTTATTTAAAAACACATACCTTGTCTAAATGCAGTTAAGTCTTTACTAACCCAAGATTAGAAAATCTGGAGGGGTTTTTTTTCTATTACCAGGGATAATTACTGTGAAATTGTGATGTTACTGCATATATTCTTTTTTTATTAAGATGGCAAAAAATTTTAGTTGAAGACTAACTCTATGTAAACTAAGTTGCCCTATCCTGTACAAAGATTTCAATACGTGAGATAATTGCCTTTTAGAGAAACTAAAAAACTGTAGAACTACTGGAAGATGTCCGCATTAAAACTAAAAAATAAAAGGCTACTTTAGGAATAAACAGAAGTGACTAAAGTAAAACATACACACACACACACACACACACACACACAAGCTACTTGTGATTTTCACATATTTTCCTAAAACAACTTTATTTTTGTGTTTCTTAGGGTTTTTTTGTGTGTTGTACTGGTACTTCATAATTTTCTTCCCCCAAACATGCAACTTCTAACGTTTCTTTTTCAGTATTTATATCCTGTTCTGCACAGGTGACTTGAAAAAAACATTATCACTGTTAGGTAAAGCAATATGACTAATATGGCCTATTTTTCACAGATATAAGAAGAAATTTGACAAAACTGTCATAATTTTGGAAAAATTTGCTCAATTTCTTAACATCCAGAGTATGAGGAACATTCAAGATGAAGTCTGTTTCAGACTTCAGCATTTACTTTCTTTTTCATAAAGCCTGCCTCACTCAGCCTTGCTTGCATTGTTGGCCAAAGTTTGAAAATTTTAAGCGGTGAAATGACACAAAGCAGCAAACTGCTGCATATCAGGAATAGTTTACGTGGGTAGTCATAGGGGCTAATGTTTGGATGTAAACAATGTCACATAGCTTTGAGGTAGAAATGTTATAGTTTTCTTGCAAAACATTGTTAAATTTTACCTTTATTTATCTCTTTCTACTGATTTTAATCAGCTGCAATGCATGTTGGTTGAAAAGACACTACTAAAACTAGGAACCCAAGGTGTAACTACTTGAGAGCATAACTACTTGGGAGCAGCACTACTTGGGAGAGGAGTAGGAACAGGAAATTTTGAAATTAATTAACTTGAAATTAGCCTGCCAAGGGCCTATCATATTGGAAATTCAGAAAATTCACTATGTGTTTATACAATTAAGTCATGTTTCCTCAGAGTATTTTTCATATCATTAATGTAATGATATGATAATGCATCGATATATTGATAAGCCTTACAAATTATTTAGAAATGCTTTAAATGTTTCCTGTTACATTAATAGAGAGCAGTGGGTTTCATATAAACAAAAAATCATCAAAAATCGAAAGAAAAAAAGCAAACCCAAATATCACCCAAATCAAACATTTGCCTTAGTCTCAGTCTTGAATTTGAAATTTAAATATGTGATGTGGATACAGCCATCAGAAATAATTGAATGATTACTTCTGATGCACCTACAGATGATCCTGCCAGGCCAATGACACCTGCAGTTTGGGGAAGCATCTTCAATTACTCTCTTCTGTAACAAGACTATTTTAATCTCTATGCATGGAACTTCAGAAGTACTACAATCAATTCAGTGAGTTAAATGCAAAAACTATTCTAGGAGGAAATCGCATCAGACAAACACACAGTGCGATTCAGCATAGAAAGTAAACAAGAACTTGTTTTCTTTTTACTTTTAATGTGATTGTTTCACATTTGAGATCTGCTCTCAAGGAATAGAATTAGTACAGTTTTCACTTAAGTTGAGGCTCACTTAAGACTCAGCTGTCAGTGAAATTGTTTTGGTTTGGTTCTAACAAAAATGGTTTTGTAACTGGACAGCAGAGACAAACTGGTTAGGACCAATTTGTGACACGGGTTTTGGTCTACTGATCTAAGAAGGGAATCTGGGGGAATCGCAAGGAAAGGAGATGGAGGAGAACAATTCTGGAGGTGGAGAGGACTTCAAGAGGTGCATGGATAGTCAGTTTTCTATGGAAATAACGGTATTAGAATGAGTGATAATGCAATCTCAGACAGGATAATTTAGAGGAGTTGTAGATTCCTTGAAAAAAATCTTCCCATCTTCTCCTATATTCCCAGTCAAAGAACTGAAAGGATATTTTCAGAGAACTATTGATATAATGACTCTATGATGATCTTTCTGAACAGGTAACTGGCTATTTAGGTCCCATCACTGTGTATATATAACTTGTGTTGTTTTTCCTCACATTCAAAATTGTTGATTCATTAATGTTGTATTTTCGCTGCAAATCATTCAGCAGCTCTGGGAGATCATTTAACAGCTGCTCACAGTCAGCATTTGGTTTTATACGTTTAGTATTCTGTAGCTTCAGCAAACTTTCCATATTATTATTCACCCTTTTTCAGATCATTTGTGTATGGGACTCCTTTGGTAAACATTTTTTTCTATCCTTTGTTTCAGACATTTAATCTGCAGAAAGATTTTCTCTCATACTCCATGACATTTTAGTCTCTTAAGATTGTTTCGAGAGGAATCTTGACAAAAGCCTTTTAGGAATCCCCATATAGAGCGTTTATGTCTAAACAACAAGATTTTGCATACTTTTAGATCTGAGAGGGTATTCCAGTAGCACTCTGACTCCTTGCTTGGATGAAACTCAGGTAAGTACATAAAGAAGTACCCTGACTCTTGTATGGATGAAAACGTCTAACTATTGTCCCGTTTCTTCTCCCCAAATCCTATTTTGGAGTTGAAAAGAAACTCAGATGTATGTACTGGAAATAAATTTAGCAATACTTTTTCCAGGTTTTTGGTCAGGGACAGATACTGGGGCATGCTGTGGCACATGCAGGACCTGTAGATTACGTGTATCAATTTTATCACCTTTATCTAAACACTTGTTAAATGCTTGCAAATGCTAAACATTTTGCAAGGAATGTCTGTTGTGAGCATAAGAAAAGAAAGAACAGTGAGACTAAGTCATCAGAGAGAATTTAGCAACTGAGAGTACAACTAAGAGTACAACTGAGATCCTCCTGAGTGCCTGACAGACACCATCACCTGTGTTTCTGAAAACGATACAGACAAAAAAACCCAGCAAATCAAACCAAAGTAAACCATTTTTTTCCCATGGTTTAAGGCTGAGGAGAGAAAAAATGCACTTATGGTAGTAATGCTAAAACAGGAAGATTACCTCACGGTGATTTAGAAGTCTCTCCAAATCTGCTGCCATTTGATTCTTGACACGCAGCAAAGCTGTCTTTTCTTTATTTAAAAGACTGGTAGAAAGAGGATAGGAAATGCAGTAAGCAACAGATAATCTCTTTTAATCTTGTGTTCTGGCTGAAACATGCATTTTCCAAAGCTAAATACTGGCAGCAATGAAAATCTGCACAAGTAATTATATCAAATGATCCTTCTCTGTGTTCAAGCATTAAAATTTTTATAAATGGGCCTGAATGTACCGATACATACAAAATCTTGTTTTAGTCAAACAGAAATAGTATTCAAAATATTCATAAAATACAGGGGTTTTTTTCTGATTCTCTGAACGGTAACTGAAATTATCAGAATCTTCTTTTATTACCTCTTGGTTTCTTCTAGGCAAAATGAGCTCATTTTACAAGCAAAGTAAGTTTCCTTATATCTACACTTCTATAATAAAATGTGGTTCTCTTTGTTGTATGCACCACTAGTAGCAGCACATGCTGTTCTCTCAGTATCACCTCTTTTTATACTACCGTATTTAGAAATTTGAAAATAACAAATACAAGGAATAACAACATTCAGCTCTCCCTTTTAGCTGTGTAGCTTCTGCAGAATTTGTAAATGTATTTTTCCCATTTTTCATTTTATATTCCAGGATAATGCATGAGACCAAGTTTGTCCTGTAAACCAAGTATGAAAACTGTTTTAGCATGAAGGCATGCTTTTATAACACAATGTGAATTTTAACTTTAATTGTTCTCTGTTTTCTTAGTTATAGAATATGAAAATTTGAAATGTTTAGCATACACATTCTGATTCCAGGCAGCACTTCTAATATAATTAAACTTGTTTTCATATTTAGCCCCAATATCAGTTTCCAACAGTAAACTTCAAACTAATGCATGCATAATGCCAGTATATAATCTAGTTTGTTAAAACAGCCACAGAGGTTTTCTTGGAAGACCAAAGTTAGATATGCCATTATCATGACTTAACTAAATAGGCTGCACAATATAAACTATAACATAAATGAACAACTATGCAAAATGCAATTCTGCATATGGAGTGCAAATATGTAGTACTGAATACAGCTCAGGAGTTTGAAAGACAATGTATTAAAGTTTTATAAATGGAATGGAGCAATTACATATGTCACAAACACAAATTATTTAACATTCCCAGTGTTTAATCCAAAAATGATCAACAAAATAAATCAACCTTTTCTTTAATTGACTGCATATCATCCGCTTGTTTCAAATAAGCAACATCATCCTTTGCCCCTGAGGATTTCTGGCAGTTCCTTGCAAGCTCTGTACTGTAAATTATGACTGTCAATTCCTTCTAGGTATTCATTAATTCTCAGAAAAATTGTATGCTTTGGCCAAATTGTCTGAGTTATTTAAAAGGAAAGTAGTAAAATCTATTAAAAACTACAAAGATATTTTAATATTTTCAAGAGTTTTATTTTTTGTGTCATTTTTAATCATGATGAAATTGCTGTACTATTTCTTTTCCTGGGTTCATGTGTTGTAACTTACTGATATGTCAGTTTTTCTTGGATTCCTGTACTTCCTAACATCATAAACCAATCCTTTTAGAGAATGACTCAGAAGCTTATTAGAGAAGCAATAATAAAAGTTCCTTTATGCCTTAAATAGTGTACTGAATAAGCATAAACATCAGTGTTCATGACTAAACCAGAAGTTCATGTTCAAGGGTTCAATTTCAACTACAGAAACAGAACCTATTCTAGTTATACTAGTTATACCTTCTGAAACAATATGACATGACTGATCCATGTGGCGCAGTTCTAATTTTCCTTGTTTATGGTCAAATATAGGAATTAGATTGCTACATCATTCAGTAGCACTTAATGTGTTTTCTGTCATACGTATGAATATAGAACTACCAAAGCACATGCAGACTTCAGATTTAGTAGTTTTGCAATAGTTATCCTTTTTCATTATTGCAGATAGAAGGAAATAATTCATATCCTTCTGAAAGAATACTGGAAAAGAGGCACATATACACTTAACAGATTGAGAAAGCAGTTACCAGACACAATGATAATAAATTCACACCTGTAATGACAAACTAAAGCAGAAATACCTTCAAATGTTCAATTTTGGGAAGAAGACTGACTATTTCAGTCCCTGTTATGAAAACGTTCTGAACAGGCATATCAGCAGTCAAGGAGGTTCTAGCTTTAAACTAACTTACGCTTCCTTCAAACAGTAGTTTAACCTTACCCAGTTTTAATTGGCAGTGTAACAAACCAGAGAGTAGCTTTACAGTTTGTTTCAGCTGACCTAAGTGAAAACTGTTGCTGAAAGATCATCCTTCCCTAACCACATACTGGTAACTCGCTCTTTGTGTTGGTACTAGAAAATTTATGACCACATAAGTAGGTCACTTCACTGATCTGGATGGAATCTGGAGTCTTTTTAAAGGTTATTTTTCATGTGGATCACCAAAACAACTTGATTTACCATGTACAGTGGAAACCCACAGCTGAAGGTAAGGATGAGACTGCTCCATTTGGTGATGGAGTGCCTTAATGGTCTTACTATGATTCTGAAACCACAATCTATGAGACCAGACAAACCAGCTTCTCACACCTGCACTCAAGGGTTATAACTTTCATCTGAAGATACAGGATCTTCTTGACCATCTTTAACTAACCATACTTTTAAGTTTTCATGATACAGACATGTATTAAAGTACTAGAGTACTAAACACTAAAAGAAATCTTCCAATGACTTGTTCTCGGGTGAAAACATGTGAACACTTGGGAGAAATGATCTAATATCCCTGGAGTTATTTCACAGCACAAATGGCTGTTTTTACACTACAGAGCAAGTGTAGACCACGGCGTGCTCCACAGTCCTGGTCACTGACCGCTCCATCCTGAGTGTGGAGAAGGTGCCCTTTGTGATACATCATATAATCATGGTCCCAAACGTCCAAGTTGGAGAATTAACTGAAAAGCAGTGCAGCTCCTGCTTTTTTTGTATGCCTGGGTTTCTACAAGAAGCCAAAATGACTGGGAGTAGATTCAGTTTCATTCCATCGTGCCTTCAAAACCTAACCAGGTATGAATCCAGGTATCAGGAATGCAGGACTTACCATGGAATACACTTGTCATATACATACAGCACATTGCTCATAGCAACCACTGCCTTGTTATGTTTCGCTTTACTCGGGATATGATATCCAAGCCAAGGTACCTTGGATATCATAAGTAAGACATTTTATGTGACTTGATTTTTCCAGAGAATGGAGACTAACATTTCCCAGTCTCAGACTTTTAAAGCCTTTTGAATCTGGGCAATTAAACCATTTTTCAAATCTCTGGTCTAAATATACTAGCTACTATCCTGTTCAGAAGCTTCTACTATTAGATGTTCTGGATAATATGCTTATGCTGCACACATTAAATAAACATGGGTTTATATATTACTGGGTTTTATTATTACTTCTATTCAGTTTGAAAAAAAGTAGGTTTCTTTTTCAGTGAACTGTGTACCCCAAATGCTATGAGAAATATGGATTGTACCTTTCTGTTAATTTCACGTTACAGCATGAAGTTAAAAACTGAAGTCCAATCTTGATTTTTTTTTTTGCATTTTATGTTCATAATACAAATATTACGATCAAAAAATCAAACAGAAACAGTATATGTGAAGGTTTTGTACATAAAACTGCATAATATAGGCATATAGTGCAGCTATCCCTTCTCTGCAATTTACAGATTAATAGCTCAGAGCAGACAGCTAACTTTTTAAGTCAAATTTTCTTTTTAAGTCATGCAGTTAGACAGCGAGATATAAAAAGTTCTCCAAATAAAAGTTCTTTAGAAGAGAGAATAGATGAAAGATTTGTTATCTCTCATCGTGTGGCTAAATAACCACAGATCAGATTTTAAAAGGTATTTAGGAGAGAGTATTGCTTACTGATTTTAATTGGAGTGCTTCAGGTGGCTTAAAAACTCATCCATGTAGTGTCCAAATTGAAAATAAATTACTTATTCAAATTGTAAAAAAAAGAAAAACAAAACCCCAAAAAACCCAAACAACTTTTAAAAGTTGTGATACAGGTCAGAAAATGTTAATTCGTAGAAAAAAAGAAATATATTTCTACAAATTTTGTTTGGAGTATTTCTCAGGTAAACTGCAGTAGTGTTGGAATAGATGATGCATATTTCACAGAATGGTAATGTTCCCATAAAAAGCTCATTGCCCATTCTGTGATGGGAAAAACTCAGCTAACACAGTATGCTGAGCTTTATAATGTTTGGATGGCAATTACAGAACCCAAAATGTTTAGGTAAGAACCATTTCAGTACATAGCTTCTTAGTGAGCAAAATCCTTGTACTGCTTCTAGATTTGCCGCACAGTTAGGCTTTTGAGTGCTTTCGGGTAAGCGAACCACTTTTAAAACCAGCCATTGGTACTGAGAAATTTGAGTAACTGCATTTAAAATAAATACCCTCTCTTTATGAATAAAGTCCTGTTTAATGTCTCCAGTTATTTATAAACCTAGATGTTTTTAGCAGAAAATTATGTACTAAAACTACAATTACTTCACTACACATATAAGAATGAAATTCAGAGATTTGTTTTCCCACAGCATGACATAGTTACAAGGCATTTCTTTTGAAAAGGAGTGCTAAATGTGATGTTTTCATTTCTGGTTAAAAAACTCTGTGCTAGAGAGATCTCTTTATAGTAGGAAGGAGTCATCCTTGTACATACCACTGCTCTTATTAACCATTGCTATTTACTTTTATTAATGAGAGTGCTATGTGGACTAACATAAATGAGAGGTTACTTAACAGAATATTTTGAGATATGCAGACCACCTATAAATTCATCCCACAGATGCCCTATCACTCAAGACGAGAGGTTTTGTATCCAAAATATATCCGCAGGTGCACAGGTGCATGGCGACTGCAGTGCACAAGCATACGAGGTGTTCTGCTCCCAGGGCCACCTCGGTTGTCTCCATGGCCAAGTGCCAGCACAGCCTAGGAGAATGCTAAGGGGGTGGGAAGGAGAGTGCTAGTGAACATATGTGTGGGCAACATCTGATGGAGCTTCCGTTACCCCTGAACAACCTCTCCTTTTATCTTTGAGTGGTAATACACTTGTGCCTTCACACTTGAATCTAAGCAGTAATGTCCCACACCTGTAATAACCTGAAGATGAGTCCCTGAGCTGTTCATGCAAATAATCAACAGCAATGACAGCTGCTCAGCTAAGCATTTACCTCAACCACAACAGCTCTTGCAGTTCGCAGTGAAGGTATGGCTAAAGATCCACAGAGCTGCGTGAAAGGTGTCCAGAACAGACATACTTCTCAGCAAGCCATCAAAGTAGCTCCAGCTCTGGTGGAATATACTGCTTTAAGGCCTTGATTCAGTCTGGTCCCTATTTTGACTATTCCTCTCCTTTTAAGGACAGGTTGGATGGGGCTTTGAACAACCAATTCTAGTGGAAGATGTCCTTACACATGGCAGGGTGGCTGGAACTACATGATTTTTAAAGGTCCCTTCCAAGCCAAACCATTCTATGATTCTATGATTCAGTTTGACAGCTATTGACACAAGCAACCTTGAGTACTGTTTGAATAGTCCTTCCAAGTGAGTAAGACATTTTGATAGGGAAGATCTGAAAGACAGCCTTAGCTCTAGAGGTATGACCCTCAAGGATGAAGGCATATAAGCTGCTCTGGTTAAAGTGAACTTTGAAGACCACGTTGGAAGGAAACTTAGATGGATCTGCAGGACTTCTCAAGAGTACTATATCAAAATGATCTGCCTGAATCTGTTCCACCCCTCTTGTGGAAATAACTGCTGTCAGAAATGACACTTTCATAGAATGATGCAGTGTGGAGAATCCTGAACGCATCTGTTGACTGTCAAGGGATCACATTATAAGTCATTTAGGCCATTTTGTGAAAATTGGTAAAAATACAGCACAAAACCACCGACAGCCCAAACTAAGGATATTGCTGTCATAGATAGCCTTCCTCATAGTTGCCTTCCTCGTGTTCCGATTTCATCAAGACTGTCTATTTCATCACAGAATCAAAACCACACCCAATAGCAACCAACAGCCTTCTCAACAGACAAGGAAATACAAAGCAATGCAGGTTGCTGCAAAACATTTATAAGGCTGCAAGAAAGTACTGACTCATCATCCTGGGAAAACTGCTGGAACCTAACCACCCTAGAAGTACTTTTTAAAAAGATTATTGGCTGTCATCACCATGCACAGAACCCAGTTATGGATTAAGTCTGAAAAAGTAAATTCACTTGCAAATTAGTTCTTGCTGATCCCTCCACACTCAAGTTAAGCGAGAGGTGATAGAGAACACTGGCTCTGGTAACACAACTGTGACTGCTCTACTTCGGGAATCCATGATTTACATAATGCAGAACCATCTCTCTTGATGAGCAGATGAGATAAAAACACAACATGAAAAGAACTCTCCTCCACCATAGATTCTGCACACTAAACATGAAGGAAGGAAAAGCATGATCAAGCATAGGGTAGCTGTGAAGACAAAAGTAAGTATTCAGTCCTGATTGTCAGGGTGCAGGCATATCAACATTATTTTAATTTGTCTACAAGCTGGTACTCAAATATAAGATTTTTTTAAAAAAATATATTAAAAAAATCACTAGTATTTTTAAAGGTCTATCTGAAAACAAGAATTTGAACATCATTTTCCTGTTAGCTGGCACTTGTGAAATCGCTTTCCAGAAATAAAACTAATGCATGTATTGTATGTAAAATTTAAAAAAATAATAATGTACTTTGTACAACTGTAGCAGAAATTAAACCTCAACTTAAAAAGGCTACTGCACAACTGCAGTATTAACTATTAATTATAGGTAATGGTTGAAAAAAACCATTTCATTTTGAAATGGCTTTACAAATACTAGCTTTTTCCCTTAGCTCTGAGATACAGAGAAACCAGGCTTCATAAACCATGTTTAGTGTTTTCACTATTACTTTTGTAATAGCATCAACATTATCTGCAGAATTTAGGGCCCTCCTTGAGGAGCACTAATTCTCTGAGCTCATCCTCTCAAAAATATTCCACACACAAACCAACAAAATGCTGTTTAATAAACTAAGACAGACAGATAGGAATAGTGGTCTAAATCTTTTGATCCAGCAGAGCTTCACTTGGCATGTATTTGGTACGGATTATCATTAATTTACTTAAATCCCATTCTGATTCAGTTCTGGAATAGCTGGGAGCCAGACCGGTCCACAAAGTAATCTGAAATCACCTAAAGGATATTTTAATTTAAAACTTTCAGCAGCAGATTCCAAAAGGCTATCCTCATGACAAAAGATTGCTGGAATGTAATGATTCTCTGGTTAGAAATCCCGTCCTCTAACCTTCCTCTCAGTTATGGGAAAGCAAAGGACCAACGTTATCAATTTTACGCCAGATTATGATTTGTCCCGTGCTCCAGGGAATATCAGCTAACAATTTAGGACATTTGTTTTAAATGTGGAGTAATGAATAGTAAAATTAGGGACTACTGATATGTACCAAAAGCCCTAAGACATTAGGCTGTTTCCAAGAATTTCTCTGGCCTATGAAACTACAGCAAAGTTGAGGCAAAATTATGATAAGGGAGTAATAGTTATTTTTAGTTTACAAGGAATATTGGAAACTACAGGAAAAAACTTCTTACCAAAACATTTAATGTGCAAAGTAAGTGTTTCTTTTTTGCTGCAAAACCATGAAGGATAAAAATATTTTTTTGTCAGACCACACTTTCATTTACAGAAACACGGGACTAGTGGCGAGCACACCCCAGCTTACCACAGTAGAGTACTGTTGGTATGTTTACCATGAATGCTCACACTGTGGTGCAGATCCATTTTCTTCCTTAACCTCAGGCCCTTTAAGATGCCAAAAATTCCCTTTATAGTTAATGGAGAGTAACAGGCATCTCTAGCAAATGACTCACTCCATCCAAAATCTGAATTGCTTTTTGGAGATGCCACTTCCTCCATGAACTGCTAAGGAAAGCTGACCTGACTAATTCCTAATTTAGGTGCCTTAATTTGTAGGCTAAATTTAGGAAGAATATCTGGGCATACAGATTATTTGTAATGAGCCATAAAAACTCAAGAGAATCAATGTTAATAATGCATTTAAGTTCTTTTATATTTTAATGGCATGAAACATACACTTTCAGAAATTACCTCATCTATCTACTTCCTTTTTTTTCCTAGCTTTCAAGAGACTTTTGAACAAATATGTGAATAATGAAAGACATTTTGTTACCGTAATCTAAAAATTTAATTTGCTACTGACCCATTCTTTCATTATTTTTCTCACAATGGGAAGGTAAGATCCTGCATGCATAGAAAACATTGTGATTTTTCATCTCCTGGAAAAATATAATTTACCTTTGAAGTTTTTCTTATAATATATCAAGTCTAGGAAAATAATAAAAACACCTGATTCTGGAATAAAAAAGATCTATTCTTACTGAATCAAAACACTCTGAATAGATACATATGTAAGACAGTATGTAGGATAATGTATTTAGCTATAGTGAGTCCTAATTTTTCTATTTTTAGTGCTTCAACAGATTTGTTCGAAAAAGCTTGTATTTTTCATGTAATTGCTTCATAATACATTCACATTAATGCTTCATAATTGTTACTGTATGCATTTCCCAAAACCAAGATATGACATAAAGACCTAAGAGTTAAAATGCTAATTTCTCTGTAGTGCAGTGGCACACAGCTATCCACTTCCTTGAAAATCAAGGGGCAGATTATTTTATAACAGCTTACTTGGGAACCAAATGTTAAACATAGTTTATAAAGCTATATGATAGTGGGAAGTTGTTCAGTGGTCAGAGAGTTCTGACAAGCTGGATATAACAGCAAATCAGAGAGTCTCCACTAGAGGAAGTCTGCTCGACTTATGCTCAAAATACCCTTTGCTGTGGACTAGTCTATTATTTTTCACTGACTTTATTTCTTTGTTTTTACTTTTGTACATCTGACGTGTCATTCTTCCTTTTACTCTCCTGAACTTTCCTCTGTTTCATGAGATCTCTTCCCAACTCCAAACTCACTTTAAACCTGATTATCATTGCTGCTTTTCCAAACCTAAAGCCTCTTTTTCTGACAGTATGAGAGAAATCACAGATGACAGAGTTCCAGCATAAGGACTGGACTTAGTTAATGATGGAGTGTCAACATCTCTTACTTTATGGCCAATAACATAATTGTTTTCTAATGACAAACACATAAGTGATTTTACTTTCAGTTTAAAATAAAGAAAGAGTGACTTTAATTACCTGACATCTTTTTCAAGTTGTGTAATATGTTCTTTCTGTAGACTTATTTGAGAATCTCTCTGTTGCACGGTTTCAATGAGGTATTTGTACGGCTGTTGTACTTGACTCAACAAAGAATTTGCTCTGTCAAGCTGCCAAAAAAAAGAAGCATTACTATTATAAGTTTTATAATTTATAAAGCACAATTACTTGATTATTATTTATTATTGGATATTATTATTACCAATTACATAATAATATAAAACCCAAACCTGTTATTTCACAAAAAAAACCCCCAAACTACCCTCAAATTACTATCTAGTACATAATCCTCTCACTTTTCTGTTCTAATTGTACAGTATTTTCACTGCAATCATACTACCACTCTCTGCACTTCTCTAATCTGCATTTTTAAGAGTTTTAATGTAACAGCTTCCATTGATTAAAAACAGTAGTATAGACAAGATCTCTGTTTCTTAACCTTATTGACCACAAGTGACTTTTTATAAAACAGTATACTATTACGATGGAATTTTCAGCTCAGAAAATGAGTCTAAATAAAAAACACATTAATAATGGAAGAAAAATTCCCTTTCATCTAATCAATTACTATATTATCAACAATGAAATCCAACAGGATGTTTATAAGAGTAGTACAAAATAACTTTTATACCCATAAGTAGGAAATAAACCTTTCTAGCTGTATTCCCTGAACAAATTAGGATCACAAGGTCTAAAAAGCTTGCATGATATGCCCTGCATTTTGAGAAATATAACAAGATCATTCTCTAACATATGTACAGAATTAAGATCACCCCTCAAGATTTAACAGTTTCAGCAGCTGGAGTACATATAAGTCAAGAATACCAACTAGATTCTTTAAAAAAGAAATGAAAATCTTTTAAAGTTTATCTACAAACTGGTCTAATGGAAATTCAATGGAAAATGGTTAAGCTTTCCAATTAGTTTATAAAAATTTCTGAATAGATTAAACACCCTGTATTTGCCAAGTCAGACTCAGCAGCCAGTTGTCCTATTTTGTGTTGTTCCAAACAAGCAGGGGAAAAAACTCAAACTTCTTCTTACAGACCTAGCTTATTTAAAAGTATTTCAGGACTATCCCAAATTCAGATTTTTCTCCTATTCACAATTTTCAAAACATGAGACTGTGTTTCCTTCTTTCTCTGATTCCATTATATTTTTACTGCAGTTTTACTTCTCCCCTCTACACTCTGTCAAACATGCAAAGAATTTGTAATGGTTCACATTTATTAAAAACCAGAATATAGACAAAACTTTAATTGCTTACCTTACTGGCCTTACTAAAAGGGGAGTTCACTTCATGTTGCAAAAAGTGCAATGAAAGACAATAACATTGCATTTCTTCAAATTAATGCAAATCCTTAAGTACATTAGCTCCTTCAGGAAATACCTATTCTAGCCCACAGTGAAATTCCAAGTTTATTGTACAGAAGTAAAAAAAAAAGAAGCAGTCATCTTCTTGAAGAAACTATCTTCAATAAATTGCTAGGCAATTAAAAAGGCTATTATTTTTCTAAGAGTGCAAGCTATCAAAAAAGATCTCTTTCAGGAACACAAGAGAGTCTTTACATGACAAACAGATAATTCCAAGACATGGGAGTACGAATCTCTAGGATGGTCTAAAAATTGCAGTATGAAACCTTGAGGCTGCCATTAGAGGGGAAAATTAATCCAACTGATCTTGTTTGGAATCCTGTTCTTGATATAGCCTAAAAACTTTCAAAGGATGCTGTCATCACAGTGTGAAGTTCCTCATTGTTCTTGCTGATAAGAATTAAAGTACTTCAGCTGGAAAGGACAAATGAGGTGGTGTAAGTTTGGTTTGATGCTGCTAAGTCATCTATCAACTTGCTAACTTTACCAGCTAAAAAGCATGCTGCTGTTATGAAAAAAGGCTATCCCTTCCCTCTCCGTGGTGGTGCTTTGCTGCCTGTTTGATTCTATAAACTTGAAAGAGGTTGTCATTACACTGTAAACAACTAAGCATTAAACACATTTAATGGATCAATTTTACTAATATACACACGTATATAAATTAAGCATTATCCTCGAGCAAAAGCATTAATTTTTGTAAGCAACTTTGATTTCTTTCTGCCTTAATGTACAAGATGTACTTAAGTATTTCTGTGTCATTCTTTTAAGTGATAGATCTAACACCCTGAAATTGGACATTTATTATTTATCCCTGAATGGACATTTCTATCAAGCTGAAGGATTTCACCATTGTTCAGTTTGATCTATACTCTCTTTTTCAGAGTGAGATGCAAACCTGCTTTTGGTAAAAATGTTTCAGTTGAGGCATACAAAAAACATAAATATAACGCCATGATGAAGGCTCGAAAAAATCATTCAGCAGCAAGCAAAAAAATCAGCTTAGTAAATTTCTTTATTTAGGATATCACTTTTACCGTATACTGACACAGTATTTGCTTTTTAAGTCACAGAAAGACTGTATTAGCCTTCTAGACACAAGACACTGTATCCATCGGTTCTAGCACTGTTGTTGAAAACCTCTGCAAAGTGAATTTATTCCAAAATATAGATTGGGCACTAAACGTAGTAATTGCAGATCACTACTTTGCAGAGCCTTCCACTTACTTAAACTGAGAGTAACATGAAGTAAGCGGCAGAGGCAATAAACTGATTATTACTAACTGAGGATCTTTCTGGGATCAGGTCATGAGAATTCCTTTATTCTGTTTGTCCTAGACATGGTCAACAAACCTTCTATATTATGAAATAAGTCTCAATGGCTACTTCAACATTGCAGGTCACTGCTATACAAAGCAACAGAAAGAGGCTTTTAGGGGAAAATTCCTTTCTAATGCTGTATCACAGACCTGAAAATAGATAGGATCCTGCAGTTAAATAAAGCCTGACAAACTGCAATGGGACTAACTGAAGACTGACAAGTTTTTTTCAGCAGCTGAGCTTTTTCATGGGGTTCCAACTTTAAAGCAGGCACATTATATCAGACTTCCATTAAATGAAGGAAATCATGGAGAAGCCAGTATTTTCTTCTTGGTAACGCTGGACTTTCCCAGAAGATCAATATGATTCCTTTCTATAAAGTTCAACAATTGGTTGAGGACCGTCCAAAAAAAAGAATCTTAGAGCATCCATTGTCACTATTGAAATATTTTTCTTTTCCTCCCTCCTTTAAAGAGCTTAAAAAAAGTTGTATCATCATAAATACTGCAGTGAAATACCAGTATTTAATACAATTTCAAAAGAAAAGTTGGTACAATCACTTTGGCATCAACTTTCAATCCATATTCCATATTTCATCTAGATGACTGAACAAAATGTCAATCAAAAGAATAATAATAGGCTATCTGAGCATGCTGTAGTCTACAGGATCTCTGTTTTGCTCTTAAAAAAAAAATTCAAGAAAGATGATAGCTTGGGGTAAAAATAGGCTGGGCGAAGAATGGATTGAAAGCAGCCCTAAGGAGAAGGACTGGGGGGTATTGATTGATGAGAAGCTCAACATGAGCTGGCAGTGTGCGCTTGCAGCCCAGAAAGCCAACCGTGTCCTGGGCTGCATCAAAAGAGGTGTGACCAGCAGGTCGAGGGAGGTGATCCTGCCCCTCTACTCCGCTCTTGTGAGACCCCACCTGGAGTACTGCGTCCAGCTCTGGGGGCCCCAGTACAGGAGAGACATGGAGCTGTTGGAGCGAGTCCAGAGGAGGGCCACGAAGCTGATCAGAGGGATGGAGCACCTCTCCTATGAGGACAGGCTGGGAGAGTTGGGATTGTTCAGCCTGGAGAAAAGAAGGCTCCGGGGAGATCTAATTGCAGCTTTTCAGTACCTGAAGGGGACCTACAGGAAAGCTGGAGAGGGACTGTTTATGAGGGAGTGTAGTGACAGGACAAGGGGTAATGGGTTCAAGCTGAAGGAGGGTCGATTTAGATTAGATGTTAGAAAGAAATTCTTTACTGTTAGAGTGGTGAGGTACTGGAACAGGTTGCCCAGAGAGGTTGTGGAGGTCTCATCCCTGGAAGTGTTTAAGACCAGGTTGGACGAGGCTTTGGGCAATGTGGTCTAGTGGAGGGTGTCCCTGCCCGCAGCAGGGGGTTTGGAACTAGATGATCTTTGAGGTCCCTTCCAACCCAAACCATTCTATGATTCTATGAAAAATCTTAGCTCAGGATATGTAGTAAAGACAGCAAACAGAAGCTTAAGAACTTTATATAAAGAAAGATAATAGATAGCAATCAGTATAAAATATGAAATACATGAAACTTACAAGAGGAGATACAATTTCAAGGGGAAAGTTGATACTAGCAGGCATAGAACTCTTAAAATGAAAAAAACGGGAGCAAATAAATCCTAGAAACAGTACAAGTCATTATGGTAGAGATACAGTAAAACTGTATATAATACTGAAGAAAACACAGAAGTTTTCAAAAAAAATTTTTGCACTCTCTGAAAAGAAGTGAGATGATCAGTTTGTATAACATAAGAATGATGAACTATTTTCCAGTTCATTAAAAACAAGTGTAAGCTCTTTGTGCACTTATTGAAGGATGGCAAGCAGAATGGCTTAAGTAATTGTTATCAAAATGGCCTATAATCATAGGCAAATTTTTTTTTTAAAAAAAGGAAGAAAAATATAAACAAATCTGATGAAGCATTCAGACCTGAATGCCAGACATGAGTTTAACAGAAAGCAGGTCTTAAAAAGATTTTATTTAACCTTATGAGTTTGATGTTAATAGCCTTAGTAGCTGTGTGTTAGCTATCTACAAGACATTTAACGTCATCTTGGATGACATTCTGATTTAAACTGTACAATTATATGATAAAAGATCAAGAAAGGGCTACATGACATCTCACGGGAGAATAAAAATGAGGTGAAGATGTTCTAGTGGAATTTTGCAGGAATTTGAACTAAGGTCACTGGTACTGAGTCTTTCATCACTGATGAAGAAAGTAAATAGAAAACCATTGTGGGTAAGAAATGTATTGAAGTGGAAATCAGACAGATTTGAGCGGGAAATAAAGCACAGATTTTATTAACGATAGTGAAAAAATGATAGAGAAAAATACCAGGGATAACATTGGATTTACAAATCTCTTGATGTCTTTGACTCAAGATTTGAAAGATATGTATTAGTCAAATACAAATTACTAGAATATACCTAAGAAGAATCCATAGTAAATTGTAGGATTGGTTAAGAAAAAACTGTACAAAAACTTCACTGTTTATGTATCTTTCATTGAAATAATATATATATTCATATATATACACATATAAAATACACACAATTTATGTAATTTTAAAATATTTATAAAATGCAAGTATTTGCACTGTGAGGTACTTGGGTGTAGTTATCCTAATTTATAATTACCATGGCTTTACAAATCAAACTTTTAACCACATTCCTGAAACAGTCAGTCTAGAAATTCCATATGGTGGCAATATCTAATAGCAAATCTAGAAATTCTTTTCTTCCTAAGAGAAACTTAGAAGATAATCTTAAAAATGTTTCAAAAAATTAGTTCACCCTAATTCTGGGAGATTTCAAGCTCAGTTTTGTTCAGTGTTTGTTCTCCATGTCAATGTAATATGTGATTTAAGGTTTACAGAATTTTAAAAGATCATGAAATTAAACTCATTGTAACAATGTAAAAAACAAAAAACAAAAATTTAGCTTTTTTAAAAAAAATTATGTTTATCATTCCCTAGATTTGTATATTCAAAAGACTCAAGAACTGAACAATGTAGAAAAGGATTTCCAGAAGTATCTTCAAAAGTGATTTAAGAGAAGAGTTGTGTAAAAAGTAACAAGATATTCATTGAACAATTAACTCTCAAACAGAACAAACTAGTTTGGCTAGCTGGTCTGTTAAAAAATCAGAACGTTGTCTGTCTGGCTTACAGTCTTGTTTAGCCTGTAAAGTAAACCCTCTTTAGATCTTCGTTTCAAAATACAATATAAACTTCTTTGAAAACGGTTAACATAGAGTTTTGGTTAATTATGAGGCCATTTTTTGACATCAAATAGATAATAAACACTGTTTAGAAAATATTTCATTTTATGAACAGCTGTTCTGCAATGTTTATAGCCTCTACAGATTTGATTTTTTTGTAACAGTAATTTACCTCTTGTGAAATCTGTGTTACTTGTTCCTTCTGATGTTCCAGATCTTTTACAAGCAACGAGTTTTGCTTTTCTAGCTGCAGTAACCTCCTTGCCAAGTGAACACTGTGCCAATAAAAAGCAAGCTCAAGTTGAATTTTTTCCAAAATATGCAAAAGAAATTCTCACATTTATACTTCAGAACTTGATTGCCTAATTTTCCACCAATGCTTAAATACTCATATATATAAACTACACAGTGAAATATACAGAATGGTCAAAGTTAGAAAAAAAAATGAAAATATTGCAAATTTTAACAGCACTGAAATAGTATTCCCAGAGCTATGCCATTGTAATATTTTTTACAAAGTAATTACCTATATAATTTGTACAATACTACACAATTGCAGTAATCATGTCAAAATGTTTCAACTAATTACAAATATTTACTTTTTAGCAACTTTAGGGAATCACTGCAATTGGCTTCTCCTTAATTTTTTTTTTTAAATGCACATTAATATACATTTTGTAGTGGAACACTGAAAAATGTAGTATTTTATCATTTTCAAAACAGAGGCAAACTTATGTTGTCTGAAGTTTAATATGCTAAATAATTAAATGTTATTGTCACTTTTTAAAATAAACTGTTACACAGATCCAAAAATTAACTTAGAAGTAAAGAGAAAGGATTACTGAGTTTCTTAAATACCCTAGTTAAAAAATTAGATCCACAACCTCTTGCATGTTTCATGTCCAAAGTCAAAAGAGTTTATCATCAATTCAACTGCATAGTTCCCCAGGCAGCAATAGGAGGGTTCAGTATGCAATTGCAGAGCCTAATTCCAGACATCTAACCTAGTCTTTGAACCTGTTATTAACCATTTAGTCCTATTCAATATAGTCTGTAGAACCTGACTATATTCCACTAAAATGGACTCCTGGATGGTGAACTGGAATGTACTCCAAACTCCATTCATTGTATCGATCAGAACTAAATTGGTTATAATGGGAGGTTAGATGCCAAGTCTCTGTGTTAAACCTATAATAAGATGTCTAAATTTATGTATCCTGTAATGAATCCTGCCATCTTTGTGGGATTCAGCAGCTCGGTGGTTTATTATCAAAGTTGTATCTAGAAAATTTATCACTGTACCCCTCTATGTTTAGGTACTCTAGCCACCAATCTATTTCACAACATGACATGGGAAATTCAGAGCTCTAAAAATGAGGAAGATATACAGGGCTAATACCCCTTTTTAGTGTGCCTTAACCACTGGACTAATGGCTCTACACAATAATCTATTATTCCAGTCAAACGTGTGCCATTTTTCAGAAACCTGTGTATTGAAGAAAGGGAGAAGTCACTCCAGTTCAGATCTTAGACTCTCAATACTTACCACCCATAAACTGAAAATATAAGACTGTTAGTCTTCAAATAATGGATAGTCAAGTGTTATCCAGTTCTTGACCATGATACTGAATCTATAAGAGTGTAAGTGGTCTAAAGCGGACCGTCAGGGAGATTATAATCGCCCTCCAACTGAGGCTTAGAGAGTGTAAAGGCAGATGAGTGTATAAATTTCTCTGAAAATCTGTCCAGTTGTAACCTCCACCTTCTCCTCAGTAAAAGATAATACACTTTTAGATTTGGTAGAAGTCTTAATCTTCTTCACTTGTGTTACAAACCTACACTTTCATACCATCTTTTGCTTTCGCCTTGTATGAGAGGAATTACCTGAAATTCTCAACAGCAGTCACTAAGAGGTTGGTTCTCTGTTACAGCTACATGGAGCATTAGACTGTGTAAACAATAACTGAGAAAAAGAGAAATTAATTCTCCAAACTAGTTATTTGGATTTTTATTTAGGAGTTATGAGATCTAGTACAAAAGAGAAATGAACCACTTCACTGATATCTCTAGTTAGGGATCTTATACATTAGCTATTAGAGTGCACGGGGAAACATGGATAACTTCCCATGGCAACTTTGGGAATTTAGACCATCATAATTTTCCCAACTACAGCTACTCAGTGAATTTGACTTGAATTTGCAGGATAAACACAAGTATGTCTTTCAAGTATGCTTGTCAATACGTTTTCTGACTAGTTTAAATTTAAAGCAAAGGGACAAAGGGATTGATCTGCAAAGACATCTTATTCTGGAAAACTTTGATTGCTACTATACTAGAAAATTATGCAGTGCTCAAGAATGTGATCATTTATTGTCAGAAAACCATTAGAGTGTTCCTGATGGTATTCTGGCATTTACTCATTAACACTCTTCCAAATGGTTCCTAGGCATAGCTGAAGAGTTAGCGTGGGCAAAAAATCATTGCCAATACATAGTTCACATGCAGCTAACCTATACGGAGAGGCTGGTTTTATTGAAGTGGACTACTACGTGCCATTTGGTGTTGATGCTTCAGAATGTTCCCAGGCATGTTTAATCTCCTAGCATGTGTGTATGGTGCCTACGGCTGAAGTAATGAAATAGTTGTTTCTGGCAAGTAGGCAAAGAGGTATAGACCCCACAATGCACTATGCTTGAATAGGTGGTTTTGTACAAAGTTTCAGAGACTGAAGTGCATACTGTGAACTTATAAGGTCTCTTCGTTTAGGATCCCATATGTCTGGAATTAAAGAGCAGGTAGTGGACTCCAAGAAGAAGATTATTCACATTTGTAATAGATTCTCTTTCCTTAAGCAATCCTAGAGAGCAGAAGACTTACCTATGTTTCTTTAATGGCTCTAAACATAGAAGTTGGTGTCACAGAGACTTTGCTTTAAAGCTCAGGGAGCCAAAGGCATCACACACATTTTCTGCATGGCAGTTTTCCTTTAATCAGAACAGCAGTAAGTAAACCATACACAGACTTTTATGGCTGTCGTGGTTTAGCCCCAGCCAGCAGCTGAGCACCACGTGGCTGCTCACTCACCCCTCCCCCACTGCTGGGATGGGGAGGAGAATGCGAAGAAAAAGGTAAAACTCGTGAGTTGGAATAAGGACAGTTTACTGGGACAGCAAAGGGAAAGAAGAAAAACAATATTTACAACAGAAAATACAAAGCAGGTGATACACAATGCAATTTGGTCACCACCAGGAACCCGATGCCCAGCCCGTCCATGAGCAGTGACCCCTCCTCCCTGGCCAGTTTCCCCCTGAGCATGATGTCTGTATTGGGTTTACATGGCAAGGTTTTGGTAGGGGGGGGCCTGTAGCCTGTAGGGGTGGCTTCTGTAAGAAGCTGCTAGAAGCTTCCCCTGTGTCTGACAGAGCCAATGCCAGCCGGCTCCAGGATGGACCCGCCACTGGCCAAGGCCAAGCCAATCAGCCACAGTGGTAGCACCTCTAGGATAACATATTTAAAAAGGGAAAAAAAAACAACCTTGAGAAGCTTTTGCAGCCAGAGAGAGGAGTGAGAAGATGTAAGAAACTCTGCAGACACCAAGGTCAGTGCAGAAGGAGAGGGAGGAGGTGCTCCAGACACCAGAGCAGAGATTCCACCTGCAGCCCGAGGAGGCCCCAAGCCAGAGCAGGTGGAGACGCCTGAAGGAGGCTGTCACCCCATGGGAAGCCCGCGCTGGAGCAGGCTCCTGGCAGGACCTGTGGAGAGGAGCCCACGCTGGAGCAGGTTTGCTGGCAGGACTTATGACCTGATCATGAAGGTCTGCACCCCGTGGGAGAGACCCACACTGTAGCAGTCTGCTCCTGAAGGTCTGCACCCCATGGAAGGGACCCATTCTGGAGCAGTTCATGAAGAACTGCAGCCCGTGGGAAGGACTCACGTTGGAGAAGTTCATGGAGGACTGACTCCTGTGGGAGGGACCCCACGCTGGAGCAGGGGAAGAGTGTGAGGAGTCCTCCCCCTGAGAAGGAAGGAGCGGCAGAGACAACATGCGATGAACTGACCACAACCCCCATTCCCCATCCCCCCTCTGCCGCTGAGGGGTGGAAGGTTGAAGCAGGGAGTGAAGTTGAGCCCGGGAAGATGGGAGGGGTGGGGGGAGGTGTTTTAAGATTTGATTTTTTTTCTCATTGCTCTACTCTGTTTTGCTTAGTAATAAATTAGATGAATTTCCTCTCTAAGTTCAGTGTGTTTTGCCCGTGATGATAGTTGGTGAGTGATCTCTCCCTGTCCTTATCTCGACCCACAAGCCTTTCGTTATACCTTTTCTCCCCTATCTAGTTAAGGAGGGAGAGTGATAGAGTGGCTCTGGTGGGCACCTGGCCTCCAGCCGGGGTCAACCCACCACCGTGTCATATGATATGGAATATCCCTTTGGCTAGTTTGGGTCAGCTGTTCTGGCTGTGTCCCCTCCCAGCTTCTTGTGAAAATTAACTCTATCCCAGCCAAAAACTAGGACAGTGGTTTTTTTTTAATCTTCTTAACTTTAAAAGTCTATGAAGTGTCCAACACCATTATGAAGGATTAAATCAGCATTATCTGCCAATGCCTTTTGGAACAAAAGAGGAGTATATGAGGCATCCTGATAGAGCCACTTCTAAGCACATCTGAAATCCTGGCTTATTGATCATCAGGTTCACCATTCAAAGGTGATTTAGCACAATTCTTTTATATGCAAATAATCTAAAGTGACTGTAATAAGGTGGTGAAAAAGAAGGACCTAAGCTGAAACTCAGAAAAGTTCCCAAACCTTTTTGATAAAGGAGAAAGGAACTGAAGTTTTAGGAAATGATGCTATAGAACTCTCAACAGTCTCCTAAAACAAAGATACAACAGGGTTATGGAGTGTTTTGCCCCCTTTTTTTTCTTCTTCTTGAATTTTATACAATATAAAAAGAAATCTTACAAGGAAACAATCTGAAGAGGCTTAAAAATGTGAAAGAGTAAATTAAGCCATGCCAAAGTTAAGTACTACATAAAAGCTTTATAAGTTTTGCCAGCAATATGTAACGCAGTGCAAAACAAGTCTAATCTGATTGACGATCATATCAACAACACTTACTTGAAAAACAAATCTAAAGAACAGAAGAAATAGTATGTGGCCCATAAATCTTTGTTGCAAACATGAACAGACCATCATTTGCCCTTAATTCTCATCAGTAACTTTTGATGTTAAATATTCTTTGTCATGGAGAAGGTCGGGGTTGAGAGGACAAAACCAACTAAACAAACTAATACTTGTGGTGAAAAACAGCTATACATGACAAAAACTGCATTTCCAGCTCCTGAATGCTAGAAACATACACTGTGAAGCTACAGTACATGTTCGCCCTGTCTTTATACTCTTTGTGTGTCCACCAATGATGGTGGAGTTTCTTATTTTGGTAGAAGACAGCATGGTCAAAGTCTACCACTAACACAAATTATGGAGTTAACTTTCCTGCATTTTATTCATAGAATCATAGAATGGTTTGGGTTGGAAGGGACCTCAAAGATCATCTAGTTCCAACCCCCCTGCCATGGGCAGGGACACCCTCCACTAGACCACGTTGCCCAACGCCCCATCCAACCTGGCCTTGAACACTTCCAGGGATGGGGCCTCCACAACTTCTCTGAGCAACCTGTTCCAGTGTCTCACCACCCTCACAGTAAAGAATATCTTCCTAATATCTATATCCGAATATCTGCTCTGCCAGGCTGGAGACAGGATTCTGGAGAAAATAATCACTTTATTCTGACCTGATACTGTGAAGGATGTGGAATCTCTATCCATAGAGAAAATTAAAACTTAGCTGGACAAGCTCTTGAACAACTGGATTTGCTCTGAGCATGGTGTTGGACCCTGCTGACCTCCAGATGTTCTTTCCAACCTAAATCATCCCACTATTCCACGATTCCACACTTTGGTTATGTTTTCTTTGTATATTATCTATATGCATTTTGAACAACAGCAAAAATTTTGCTGTGGTCTCAGTTTAAAAATATTATAAATAAATCCACATTCCCTATACTTTGCAGTGAGTTGTTGCCTTTATGCTCACAATGAGCCATTCAAATGTCACTATATTTCTTAAAGACAATGCATAATATTATTTAAAAATGACTATGATCAAGAGGTATGTTATTCAGCCTACACATCATTTTTATCTATCGATCAAATGGTATCAGAGCAAACTAAAGAAATATAACTGGAATCAGATCCTGTATCTGTAAAGACGAAATAATGATGCTCTGAAACCTTGGCCTACTTAATTTCCTGACAGATGTATTTTCGTTACAATTACATACAATCATTTTTAGGATATTAAAAACTTATTTCCTGTTATATAAATGTAAACAACGTTACTAGTCTGTTTTTACAGCTGTTTAGTTTTATACAGTTAAAATTAATCTTTCTGAAAGACAAAGAAAAAGATCTTAAAATGACCTAGAAAAATATGTAGATGCTCATTTATATGCATCAACCACATTAACAGGTCCTAGTCTTCATTCTATTCCTGTATACTTAAGTCATTAAAAAAACCTCTTTACGTTAATCAAACTGGCTGGATTCTAAGACGAAACATAATGCACACACCTTCATTTACTTTATTTCGAAGAAGTAAATTCAGGAGACACTTTTTTACCTTTGCTTTAGTCGTCTTTTGGCTGTTGTAGGAACATTAGCACCATACCCATATGAGAAGAGAACCCTTTCAGCTTCTACTTCATTTTCCACTGTAAAAAATTGAACAAAGGTACTGTAGAAGAACATAATTACAGTGCAAGAACGTACAAACTTCTAAGCAATGCTATTTATAATTATACACCTGCACAAATATTTTTCTAGAAGCTAGATTTTCAGTTGGTGGAATCTTCTGGACTTCAGTGGAACAATTTTGTTCACAATTAGCATTAATACAGTGCCACACATTAATTTCTTACAACACTGGCAGGCTTTTCTCTTTTTGTTTTTCTGATTAACATAAGACTTACACAATATGAGACTAAGGGAAAAGAGTTCAGTGTCCTTGAATATTCATATTATTGGTATAGTCACCGAATACACACTAACAGTGTAAGTTTAATTCAGCAGTACTGAGTTAGGTTGCTTAGGGTTTTTTTAATAAAGAATTCATTTTCTGTGCATACATGAGGAAGTAGAGGAAGATAAATTTAGGGAGTGCTTAAGCTCACTGGACATAAACAAGTCCATGGGACCAGAAGGGACAAAACCGAGGTTGCTAAGGGAGCTGATGTCACTGTGAGACTGCTACTACCATTTTCAAAAGACTGCGGTGATCAGAAATTTCTGATAACCTGAGCAACACAAATGCCATACCCATCTTCAGAGAAGGGCAAGAAGGAGATTCTTACGTGTATGTAGGGTAAAAATATTCATAATAATCTCTGCCTCCATAGATGATTGATTTCTGAAAATGTATTTCTATAGATTTAAAACACATTGGAATTGCTTTGAACTGAAATCTCAATAGCAGCAAGATTAAAATGTGTACAGATTTTAATATTTCAGCTTGTGTAATTCGGTTTCCTCTCTCCTGTAAGATAAACTGGGCTAGGAAAAAAAAAGAAGAAAAAAAGAAGTGTGTGTGTGTGAGGTAAGCAGGGGCAGAGAAAGGGGGAGAGAGAGGAGGGGTAAAGGGGGACAAAGAGAAAGGGGGAATGGCAGGGGTGTGAGAGAGGGACGGAGCACAAGTGAATACCAGCCCAAGCACCACACAACAGCTTTGATGAATCAAGTAGTTGGGAAGAGGAGAAACAAATTTAGGAAATGATGTGACAGCCCTATCTGACTCATCTTTCCTTGTGCTCAAGTGCCTCCAAATCAGAAATACCCTCTCTCAACAACTTGCACAACCCTACAGCTTCTTTCCTCACTTGTCTAATACCCTTTAAATGCTAAACAAGGTTTATAAAACACATTTAGAAAGAGAAAAGCCTCTAGTAGAGCACTTGTGATAAGTCACATATCTAGTTACATGAAAAACAGTACACAAATTCCAGTAAGTATGACAGAAAAAGTTTACTGATGTGGCAGTCAAAGGTACCAGAACTTCAGATTTTCAAGGCTGTCTCAGTTATGATGGGAAATTCTCCAGTGCCTTAAATACCTCTGGTTCAGAAAAACATAAAAAATATTTTAACTTGCCTTTGTCATAATCCTTCTTTTCCATTACAAATTCAGCATTGCATGTCTCAGAAAAATGTCAATAAGATCCTGCCCTATAAATTCATATCTGTCAGCAGTGTCCATGTAAATGTCGGATCATGAAGACAAATACAAAAAAATTTGGAAATGTTGTAGATCCGAAGCCAAAGTAATGTTCTGTATCAGTGTGTGCCTCTCTTATCTTTTTTTATGTCTTTCCAGGCTCTTCACCTGACTTTGGGGTGTAAAATACAAATTTTACAAGCTAGGGGACACTTATTAATGACAGTTCTTTACACTACTTAGCAAATAAGTGCCATTGTGAGGATACAGATAAGTTCAGGTTTTTTCTTAAAAAGATACTAACCAATGGAAGCAAGAAAAATCAAACTACTAGACTACAACAAAAATACGCCAAACTGAAGATTTTACCCTGAAAAGGAAGAATAGACAAATGCCAAGAAAGTTTACTCTTGTTACTTATGTGGAAACCACTCAGATGCTGTAAGGAGTGGCTACATATATTCTTGATAGTTTCCTGAATAGGCTGTTTCATGTTATTTCAATATTAGTAAAGTGAGGCATGAAGACGAGGGAATAACAGTCACAATTCAGTGATCTCTTCCACATGCTCATTCTCCAAAGGAAAAAATAAAAAGCTTATATGATTATATGACAAGAGCCATCTCACATGTGCAAATACACAGCTTATTAAAAAGTTCAGAGAACCCATCCCCCCACCAGCAACCCCAAATACTGTAAACCAGCAGAGGCTTCATAACTCAAGGAGAAGAAAAAATATTACATGGTATTGGAATATAAAGAAGTGACCACAGGACTGAAGAGTAAAATCTTATTCTCTCTAAAGTCCATAGAAAATTATAATTGTCTTCCACACAATGCTTCAGCCTAAATTGTATTCTCTGAAAGACAGACTGTAGTACTTCCACAACACACTAAATTTAAAAAATAATCATATTTCTTTTCTTTCAACTATTTTTCTACCTTTAGCTATTTATGACATGTCAATACCAGGACATAATTTGAGACACAGAAACAGTTCATTTGTAAACTTTCATTTCTTTAAATCATATTCTGCAACATAGAATATAAATTGTAATTAAAATACATACTTAAGGAGAAGTTAAGAATGATTTAGTTCTGTAAAGAATTTACTGCCATCCCAAGATGCATAAGAAAAATGTAAATCAGTGTAAACAAAAACCAGCACTCTGAACTCTATCTTCTCCTTGAAAAAAAACTTGAAAAAATAAAGGTAAGGTCCAAAAATTCTGTTTTAATATATAACTAGTCCTTAGGCAAGTTTGTACATATACTTCAAAAAACATGTTACTGACTAAAACATGAGCACGTATATAGCAAACATGCTTATGGTCAGACCGGAACCTTTGGATAGTCACGCCATTCTAACAAGTACAAGCTGCAGTGTTTAAAATCAATAAAGTATGTACAGTCTTATTTACTAAAGACACCCAGGCATCACTGCATCCCAGTAATACATACTTTGCTCTACACTATTGTTTATATATAAAGCTTATGCAATGATCTTCTACCTGAAAAAAAAAAATTATAAATTGTGATTATTTTTTGGAGTAGTAAAGAAAGAAAAGGACAGGAAGATATATGAATTTGTTTGAAATCTTAAAATGGCCTATTCTGTTTACACACAGGCTAAAAAGACCTCAAGATGTGAGTTTTAGTTTCACATTAGAAATTACTTGCTTTGTGGATTCATTTAGGCTGAGAATCAAATCAATAGAGATTTCACAGAAATTTTGCTGTGTTTGAGAACAGATATTGTTATTTTTGCCAATCAGAGACAAAAGTTTTCAAGAATAATCAGACTGGAATTTAATTCAGGGTTTACTACTTGGAATAGACTAATCTACCACAAACAACTACTTAATGTCTAATTATTATTAATTCAATACAAGGAAGAGCTTTTTTCCCCCCAATTAATTAAAAAATTTACATTAATGACTGTACTGCATTATGAAGCCTATAATTGTCTGTCAACAAAAAAGTTCCCTGGTACTCAAAATATACTTAAATAATAGGAGAATCCTAAAAAAACCCCATATCTAATTATAATAGATGATTAGAATAAGGAAAACAGAAATGAGGGAAAAAGAAATACTGAGATGATTTTTAATATCCATATATCTAAGTTCATGTTTGATACATATTTACAAATACCTTTACAGATCTGTCATGCATATTTTCTATCAAAATAATTACTGCATCTTAACTGTCAGGCATAAGGAGGGAGAATGACAGGTACTGTAATACTTTCTAAGTGCCACGAGAAACAAGACATTTTGTCATAATGCCAGAAACACCTACAGGAAGAATATAATTTGTGACAGAATATAATTAGTGACAGAACTTACTTTCTGCTGTCTGCAATATTATCTCATCAAGCTCTTTTTCAAGTTTTTCGTAAGTATCTAGCCTTGCTTGAAACTCGGAATTCTGTGTTTGAAGTTCAATAATGCGTGTTTCACTAGAAGACTGAAGACTGTAAAATTCCTTAGTAAGCACCTGTGAGAAGGAATAATGGAAAGACCAGGGATTCAGCATTACAGCTAGTTAAGAAAGAAGCAAAATATAATACATGTAAAATGCTTAGCAATAGGATACTAAATATTTGATGTAACTTTTGCACAGGAAAGATTAAAATACTTTAAAAAGCAGTTATTTTTTTCAACTATATTATTGTGCACATATTACACTCTCAGGTCATATCACTTATGCTTATCTCCTAAGGCCTTAGTAATTCTAAGAAAATCTCTCTGAAAAAGCTACAAGAATTTTAAAGGAGAGTTAGGAAAAGCAAGGTAACAGCTGAAAAAATTAATACACAGCAGTCAAAACAGTATAAATGCATTTATTTTTGTTGCTTTAAGTAGATTCACGTTTCAGTTATCAATTTAAAAAAAGAAGTTTCCTTTACAGAATGGTAAATACACAAACATCAAAATTTAGTATTTAAGATATACCAGATTCTTATTATTTACTTATTACTGAAAGGTAATACACCATTAACATTCAAGACTAATGTAAATACTTAATCCACTAAGCTTAAACAAAAAAACACATGTTCAAAAATAAAAGTTATGAAGGTCCATATAAGAAGTAAAGCTCAATATAGTGTTGAAAATAGAGAACAACATTAACAACATAAATATTATAAAACTGACTGGAATTAAAAAGTCCTTGGTAAGTAAAGTAGTAAACTACATGCTTTGCAGAAACCCCCCCACTAAAACAGATAAAGTATTAGCCAAGTAGTACTGTAGCTAAGTTTAGTACTAACTTCCCAAATAAAAATCCCAAACATTCAAGATACACTTGAATATAGATCTTGAGATACGGAAATACATGCACAGTGTATACAGCACTAATACCAGGTTCACTGTCAAAACCACTCAAGAATGCACAACACTTAGAGAAACAAGCCACTTGAATATAAAAAGATCAGTCTAGTGTCACAGAAGAATAGATGTATAGGTTAAAATTTGGCAACGTATAAACCATCTGTTTCCTAGTTTTAGCAAGCATAAGAAGAGAAACTACTTTATGCTGAAATCCAAATTAAAAAAAGAGTTGGTTCACAAAGCAGCTGTAGCTGAGCCACAAGATACTAGTGATTACACTAAGATCAACGTCCTCTAAGAAGGGTAAGGAAAAACCCTTAGTACATTGATACTATATAAAAGAAAGGAAATCAAAAACAAGAATTCAGTCAAAAGGAACAAACGTAAAAGCTTCAGCCATCAAATATTTAAATTCTGCAAGAACATTTCTAAATTAAAGAGCACTGGTTTCAAAGCATCTCTCTAAAGAGAAAAGGAAGTGCCAAAAGTGCTAGTAGAATTGAATGCCAAATATTCAAGACGTTATTCAGATCAAACAAATATCCACAAAGAAAAAGGAAATATAACTCAAATTTAAGTATCTTCTCAAAGTTTAGACATATCTGCACAATTAAAAATCTGTTTAGTAACCTCAAAGTCTCGCAAAACTGGCACTCCCAGTGCTCGTGACCACAACTAACCTCATCAGCCAGGATGTGAATGTCCCAATACATACAATACAAGAAATTACATTTTATCTCACTTTGGACTCACTGATATGATTTCGGGACTAACTTTGCACAGGTAAGTAATTTTTTTTTTTTTTTTTAAGTTAGCTCTGCTGAATACTGGACATCTTTCTGATACTAAAACAGATGAACAGGATATGATACATTTTTAAAAGATAATAAATTCTAAGCTTGTAGAGATAGAAAGGTACAAGTAATTCAACTCTATGTAAACAGCTGCACCGGGTGCAGGTGCCCCAGCGCTGGCAGCAGCGGGGGCTGCAGGGGCCTCTGTGAGGAGAGGCCGGGGCTGCCCCGTGCCGGACACAGCCGGTTCCAGCCGGCTCCAACCCACCCACCGCAGGGCACGGCTCAGCCCCTAGCCAAGGTGGGGGCATCTTGGAGAAAAGGTATTTAAGAAAGGTGTGGTGGGTTGACCCTGGCTGGGGGCCAGGTGCCCACCAGAGCTGCTCTCTCACTCCCCTCATTCACCAGACAGGGGAGAAAAGGTATAACGAAAAGCTTGTGGGTCGAGATAAGGACAGGGGGAGATCACTCACTAATTATCGTCACGAGCAAAACAGACCGAACTGAGAGAGGGAATTCATCTAATTTATTACTAGGCAAAACAGAGTAGAGGAATGAGAAATAAAATCAAATCTCAAAACACCTCCCCCCACCCCTCCCATCTTCCCAGGCTCAACTTCACTCCCGGCTTCAACCTTCCCCCCCTCAGCGGCACAGGAGGACGGGGAATGGGGGTTACGGTCAGTTCATCTCACAGTGTTTCTGCTGTCCTCCCTCAGGGGGAGGACTCCCCTCATCATTCCCCTGCTCCAGCATGGAGTCCCTCTCACGGGAGACAGTCCTTCACAAACTGCTCCAACGTGAGTCTCTCCCATGGGGTGCAGTCCTTCATGAACTGCTCCAGCGTGGGCCTCTTCCAGGGGGTGCAGACCTTCAGGAGCAAACTGCTCCAGCATGGGGTCCCCCACGGGGTCACAAGTCCTGCCAGCAAACCTGCTCTGGCATGGGCTCCTCTCTCCACGGGTCCACAGGTCTGGCCAGGAACTTGCTCCAGCGTGGGCTTCCCACGGGCCACAGCCTCCTTCAGGTGCCTCCACCTGCTCCGGTGTGGGGTCCTCCATGGGCTGCAGGTGGAATCACTACACCCCCTCATCCTTCCTCCATGGGCTGCAGGGGGACAGCCTGCTTCACCATGGCCTTCACCATGGGATGCAGGGGGATCTCTGCTCTGGTGCTTGGAGCACCTCCTCCCCCTCCTTCTGCACTGACCTTGGTGTCTGCAGAGTTGCTTACATCTTCTCACTCCTCTCTCCGGCTGCAAAAGCTCTCTCTAACTTTTTTTTCTTCTTAAATATGTTATCACAGAGGCGCTGATGGGCTTGGCCTTGGCCAGTGGCGGGTCCGTCTTGGAGCCGGCTGGCATTGGCTCTGTCAGACACAGGGGAAGCTTCTAGCAGCTTCTCACAGAAGCCACCCCTGTAGCCCCCCCCCCCCCCCCGCTACCAAAACCTTGCCACGCAAACCCAACACAAAAGGGAAAAGACCTCCACATAAAAAATGAGGATTGAGGGGGACAACTGTGTAAGGAATAATCCTGCTAACACCAAGGTCAGTGGAGAAGGAGGGAGAGGAGGAGCTCCAGGTGCCGGAGCAGAGATTCCCCTGCAGCCCATGGAGAAGAACGTGGTGAGGCAGGTTGTCCTCCCGCAGTCCATGAAAGACCATGCTGGAGCAGATATCCACGCTACAGCCCACAGAGGACCCCATTCTGCAGCATGTGGACATGCCCTGAAGGAACTGCAACCTGCGGAGAGCCCAAGCAGGAGCATATTTTCTCCTGAAGGAAGCTGCAGCCCATGGAGGATCCACACTGGAGCAGGGTAAAAGTGTGAGGAGGAAGGAGCAGCAGAGAGGAGCTGTTACGGACTGACGCCAACCCGCATTCCCCATCTTTCCCTGCACCACGTGGAGAGGGAGAGAGATAGGAGTCAGAAATGAAGGAGGGAAGTTAAACCCAGAAGAGAAAGGGGTGGGGAAATATGTTTTAGTTTTTGTCTTTGTTTCTCACCATCCAAATCTATTTCAACTGGCAATAAGTGAAATTAATTTTCCCCAAGTCAAGCCTGTTTTGCGCATGATGGTAGCTGGTAAGTGATCTCCCTATCTTTAAATCAACCCACGAGTTTTTCCAGCTTATTTACCCCCCTGTCCTCTCAAGGCGGGGGATTGAGAGAGCGGCTGGGTGGGCGTCTAGCAGCCGGCCAAGGTCAACCCACCACAACAAGATTTGCAATGTTAGGTCTTTTCAATGCTGTATGCGCTATGCTCTCCTTGACTTCTTCAGCTGTAAAAATTTGTTCCAGAATTGTGTATCATAAAAAGTATTTTTATTATGTAACAATCCTATTACAAATCCTAGTTTTTAATAATGATACTAAATTCACCATAACTGTTCTGGTATAACTGTCTTCTTCCCTATAATAATCACATGGACTGACACGAGTAGCTTTGTAATACAAGCATATACATACCTCCTATGAATGAGGTACTGTCTTCAACATCTCTCCATGAGAAATTGTTTTGTCTTCTTCCTCCCCTCTAAGCCTTGTTTTCCATTGAACTGGTCAAACTTAATAAGCCTTGCCATTAGATTCTGCTTCAGCAGAATTTGGTGGAGATACTACTTCAGCCGTGTATGTTCTTTCCTACTTTTTCCCTCAAGTTTTTGTGTTTTAAATTCTAACTGAAAACAACTATGTAATGCCCTGAAAAGTGTCTCTTTATATAACATACCTCCAGCTTTCTCTGGTATTTCTCACATTCCATTTGACACTGTGAAAGATTCTTAGCTGTTTCCTGTTGCATGAGTTGAACATGTTCACTTTCAAAGGACTTTAACTTACTTTGGTGAAGAAGTTCAGCTACTTTGCTTTCTGTGCCAAGCTGCATTTGTCTATACCTAAAAGAAAAAAAAAAGAAAAAAAGTATTAGTATGGTTATCGATGTAACTATTGTAACCTGTATTTGAAACATCACTGGGAAAATTCAATACTGTAATGACAACAAAACACAGTACATGGAAAACACAGTCCATGGCTTTTCTGAATATGTGCTTAATGCACAATCAAATGACAATGACCTTACAGTACACCTTATTTTTTAAAAATGTTAGATAAATGCGAATCTCTTTCTCGGTTCACAACTGTATGCACTGAAGTCTTTTCATAGGAGAGATACTAAGGAGATGTCGTCTTCTATCTTCACCACCATGTGTTACATGCGATAGGAAGAAGTGGTATTAGGTATCAGTGGTATCAATGGCACATCCCTTGGGGTATCCCTTTGGGATATCATGGTTATCAGCTACACTGCTTTTTCCCATACCTAAAGATATTAAGAAATGTCAGAGCACAATGCTGTGTTAATTTCCACAGCCATTCAGAACCACAGGTCCTTCTTAAAAAGCAGAAATGAAGTATATTTTTGAGAATGTCACTATAAGGTAATAATAGGTGACAGGTGAATAATATTCCACTTAGAAGTGAATTTCATTCATTCTACTCATTATACTTAACAGGCAATCTCAAAAAAGGTAAAAAAGTTTGCCAATAGAATACTAAATTACTGGACTGTTGAAAATGAGGGTGATGTCAAGAACAGTAGAAAAACTTATGACTCAGCATTAAATAACATATGAAATTCAAAGGAGATACATGCAAAGTAAATCACAGTTTGTAAATATAATCCTAATCATATACATAAAATTATGAACTCCTAGCTGACCATTTTCATTCAAGAGTGAGGTCTTGGGGTTATATTAGATAAATCCATGAAAACTTTTGCTCAGTTTTAAATAATGGTCAAAATCAACATTTTGGGAATTACTGTGAAAGCAACAGAGAAAATACAGATATCACATTACTTTGCAATTCCATGCTGTTGCCTGCACACTGAATGCTGACTACTGTTCTACAAGGAACATAATACAACTGGTAAAGCATGAGAGAAGGGTAATAAGGATTACCTCTCACTTACACAGTTGCATTGTGTGGAAAAAATTACTTAAGCAAGCTGGGACTCTACAGCTTGGAAAAGAGATGATGTAAAAAAAAGGAAGAACTAAGATAGGCCTGGGACATCATGAGTGGCACGGAGAATGAGAATAGGAATCAACTGTTTTTTCCAATAGATGAATGGGAAGGCATCTAATAAAGCTAGCAGATGCAGAATGAAAACAAATAGAAGTCATTCTTCACACGTGAAAGCTGTGAAATTCCTTATCATAGGATGCTGTGGATGCTAAAAATTAATGCTTATTCAAGAGGATACTGAACAAACTCACAGCAGAGAAATCCTTTGACAACTATTAAATGCAAGATGGTACTTCTCACACAGAAGTCACTTAACAACAAATTGTTAGAATCCCAGATAAACCTTTAGTCTAACCCAGCATGGCTGTTATGTTAGCTGTCATTTGTCAAAGAGCAGTTGCAACACAATTCCATCCTATTTAGCACCTGATCTTTAGGTGGGATTGAGAGTGTTTAACAAAACCAAGGGGATTACTTCAAATATTTTCCCTGAGGATTTCAGATGTAGGAATGTTTCTAAAGCACAAAGAGGAAGTAATTTTCACTGGAATTAACTTGAACAGAACAAACAGGTGTCATTATGATGCCCTTTATAATCATTCTGTAGACATCCGTGTATGAGTAAACAGTCCAATGCATGACTGAATTGTTCCCACACAGGCTATGTAAGTAAGAATTGGAAGTTCTGCCTACTGAGCTTATGAAAAGGTCGCTCTTTTTAAAACAATTTTCTTTTTCAATAGTATGACATTTGTTCTCAGAGTTACTGCACTCAAACTGCTAAATACCAATTACCTATCCGGTTATCAACTACAGCTGTCAATTTTGTTGGAGGATGCTTTTCAGGTGCTGATACTTAAAGTATTTCATCACTGCTCCCTGACTGTATGTTCCTATTTTCATTTTATCACACAAAAATAGTTTCAGCACTCTTACATTCTCCACACTTTGTACATGATTGGCTGCAGACATGACACTAAATCTGTTCTGCTATACACATTGTTTACAATGGGAAGACTGTTTTGTTCCAAAATGAGTAAGGCTTCACAAAGATACATGTCACCCAGCCAACTGATGTGCAATGCAACATACAAATGAAATTTATCTACAAGTCATATTTATTGACTTTCAACAACAAATTCATATCTTCTGCTTTTATACAAAATAGATGGCAATACCTTCCTGTACACAGCTTCAGACCTTAAATTAGTCTGAGGTTCAGTGATCTGTTCTGTACAGAGCTTACACATTGGAAACATGCATAAACATAGGCTATGCATACTTCTCTGTACCTACTCTCTATACTTTCCAGAGAGGCCTGTAGTTCTCTGATGATTTTGTAAGTCTACTCAATCAGCTGGGTGCTTCCAGAGCATGCTTATCAACCCAATCATGAACAGTAACTTCAGAAAAAAAATTTGTACTTTGTTTTGGAAATTTGAAGTAGCTTACATGTGCATGATCTGTTTTGTATGGTAAGGTTATGCAGAGTCAGTTTTCTTTTAACCTTAGCACACTGTTGAGCTCACTACTAACTCCTCCACTGTAGCACCACACAGAGTTCCTTTGTCGTATTTGCTTCTACTCGGCCAGATAGTATCTCTGGTTTCTTGGCTACTATTTCAGCACAAGTGTGTGTGCATGTGCATACAGAGTCATGTAACACAATGTCAAAATACATTCCTTAATCTCCCTAGATGGTCTCTAAGGGGAAAAAAAAAAAACCACAAACCAAACCCACCCTATGCTATTATGGAAAAAAATAGTGGAACATGGGTGTGCAGGATTTTCCTTCATCAAGAAATTTTAGCAAACTTGATACAGTGAAAGAGGAGAGGATTTTGTCTCACAGAAGAATGAGGGTTGAGAATGAAAGGAAAATTCCAGATTGAGCTAATGAAAAAAATGGAAAAAAACCCACATGTAAGAATCATCTGGAATGAGGTCGTAAATTCATTATGTCTCTGAGCCATTAGGATGACCTGTCAATAATGTCTGAAGTTTGCTAAAGCAGAGTGACACAATGGTTATCAAAAAGGTTATTTCTAGAGCAAAGTAGAAGAGAGAATACTCAAAGAGGGACTCAAACTCTGGTTTGTAAGGATAGTTTAAGATTTTTCAATCAGAGGAGTCTGTTTTTGCAAATAGCGGATAATGATATAATAACTTTTCAAAATCTGCATACCATGCGAATAAACTGAAAGATTTCATGGTAAAATCATATAGTCTGTATACTGAAGAAAGTATGGCAGCCAACTGTTTTTGAATGGACAACTACAAAACACACCCAGCACAGCCTAACCTAATATTGATATTCAAAGAGCTCTACCACATATGTGTGTCAAGTGAGATTCACTTAACATTTCCAACTTCTTATAAGCACCCTGTAAGTACTGAGATAGCAACCCTAATCTATTTTTACCTAACAGAAACAGACTCTCTTTACCACTGTCTATCCCACTGACAAAACCTGAGATGTACAGCAGCACTCCTCAAAAGTGTAATTTAACAATTAAGTACATTATCAGACAATAAATTTGTAAAATTAAGTATTCACAAAGTAGAAAATCCTATTATTAAGCTTGTTAATAGGAAAGAATGCCAAGCTAGTAAATACACATAATACATCTTCCAAAGGAAATCAAACCAAAATTATACAAAACACCAACCCTTTCTAATTTTGCAAACTTGATTCTACGAACCTAAAGCTCTTTAGGATATATTTTAGACATTATTTTCAAGTCTGAAAATGGAAAAAACCCAGTAAGTTGTGAAATCATCGTGAGTCCACAGATAGGTCAGTTCCAGATCTAAGATCTTTAGAGTAATTACAATATACAAATGTGTGTGCTTTGGTTCAGTGCCAAATTTGAACAGAAACCTAAATGTCCTACTGCAAACCTCTTGCTTCCAGCCCCAACATGTCCCCTAATGTTCCTGCCCTCCTCACTCTCTGTCCCAGCACCAGCCTAGATTTCTCCTGATTTCCAGTTCTATTTTCATTCTTTCTACTCAGGGGATCTGTTTTCCTTCTCACCTGTGTTACTAGCCTATTCACGGCTTCCATTCCTATCTTGTAGCCCTACTCTCCATCTGCTGGTTTTCTTTCTTTCAATGCCTATATCACCCTCATAGTTCAGCATCCTTCATGAAATCCTACCCATACTTCGTTCAACATGAGGTTCAAATTCCAGTTTAACTTCCTCACCTTTTGCAACAGAGTCTGGCTGTTAAGGCTTCTTCACTTCCAAAAATCCCAAAGCTAAGTGTAAAAGTACAGAACAGAATGTTCCTTAACTCTTCAATGTGCACTTGCAGTCACAAAAGGAGTAACAGCAGTTTAGATAGGCCTAAATTAAATTCAGTCATGTTACAGACATGTCCATACACTGTCCATACACTGTCCATACATGTAGCAAACTGAGACTCCAGTTCAAACGTGAGCACTCAAAGGATCTTGTTTTGACTGGTTCTCTTTTTGATCCTTGGTACTAAAAACTAGTTGGCTTGTTTCTGAGAACTGAAAGATTGCCCATGAATTGAGTTCACATGGTACCCACTAAGTAAGTGAAAACATAGGATCTCTGATCCTTAGTTTCAAATGCTTTCGTTGATCAGCTTCTGAAGCACTGAACATGAATTTGATGCGTCATGTATCTGACTGGATTCATAAACTTAAAGTCTGTTTTAATATTTGTTACAAAATGGGTAAAAACTTGACATTCTTCATTTAAATATATGTATTTTAGGGAGATTGTTACAGTGACTTTATAGGCAAGTTCAGTCTTTTGTACCATTTATTGTTTCATTAATGTCTATCAAATATGTTACATTATTTCACATCTGGACTAAAATATTAATGCACTTACTAACAACAAATTTAAATACCTTCAACAAAAGAAAAAAAAAGCTATGAGTATAATCATAGAATGATTTGGGTTGGAACGGACCTCAAAGATCATCTAGTTCCAACCCCCCCTGCCATGGGCAGGGACACCCTCCACTAGACCACGTTGCCCAAAGCCCCATCCAACCTGGCCTTGGACACTTCCAGGGAGGGGTGTGTTGGGTTTGCGTGGCAAGGTTTTGGTAGCGGGGGGGGGGGGGGGCTACAGGGGTGGCTTCTGTGAGAAGCTGCTAGAAACTTCCCCTGTGCCTGATAGAGCCAATGCCAGCCGGCTCCAAGACGGACCCGCCGCTGGCCAAGGCCAAGCCCATCAGTGCCTCTGTGATAACATATTTAAGAAGAAAAAAAAACAGTTAGGGAGAGCTTTTGCAGCCAGAGAGAGGAGTGAGAAGATGTAAGCAACTCTGCAGACACCAAGGTCAGTGCAGATGGAGGGGGAGGAGGAGCTCCAGGCGCCAGAGCAGAGATCCCCCTGCAGCCCGTGGTGAAGACCATGGTGAAGCAGGCTGTCCCCCTGCAGCCCATGGAGGAAGGATGAGGGGGTGTAGAGATTCCACCTGCAGCCCGTGGAGGACCCCACGCCAGAGCAGGTGGAGGCACCTGAAGGAGGCTGTGGCCCTGTGGGAAGCCCACGCTGGAGCAGCCTGGTCCTGAAGGTCTGCACCCTGTGGAAAGGACTCACGTCAGAGACATTTGTGGAGGACTGTCTCCTATGAGACGGACTCCATGTTGGAGCCGGGGAACAATGAAAGGAATCCTCCCCCTGAGGATGAAGAAGCGGCAGAAATAACATGCCATCAACTGACTGTAACACCCATTCCCCGTCCCCCCTCTGCCGCTGAGGGGGGGCGGAGGTTGAAGCCGGGAGTGAAGTTGAGCCCGGGAAGATGGGAGGGGTGGGGGGAGGTGTTTTAAGATTTGACTGTATTTCTCATTCCTCTACTCTGTTTTGCTTAGTAATAAATTAGATGAATTTCCTCTCTAAGTTCAGTGTGTTTTGCTCGTGACGATAATTAGTGAGTGATCTCTCCCTGTCCTTATCTCGACCCACAAGCTTTTCGTTATACCTTTTCTCCCCTATGTAGTTAAGGAGGGGGAGTCATAGAATGGCTCTTGTGGGCACCTGGCCTCCAGCCGGGGTCAACCCACCACAAGGGGGCATCCACAACCTCTCTGGGCAACCTGTTCCAGTGCCTCACCACCCTCACAGGGAAGAATTTCTTCCTAATATCTTATCTAAATCTACTGTCCTCCAGTTTAAAGCCATTTCCCCTTGTCCTATCACTACATGCCCTTGTAAACAGTCCCTCTCCAGCTTTCCTGTAGGTCCCCTTCAGGTACTGGAAGGCTGCTATAGGGTCTCCCCAGAGCCTTCTCTTCTCCAGGCTGAACAATCCCAACTCTCTCAGCCTCTCTTCATAGGAGAGGTGCTCCAGCCCTCTGATCAGCTTTGTGGCCCTCCTCTGGACTCACTCCAGCAGGTCTGCGTCCTTATGTTGGGGACCCCAGACCTGGACATAGTACTCCAGGTGGGGTCTCACAAGAGCAGAGTAGAGGGGCAGGATCACCTCCCTCGACCTGCTGGTCATGCTGCTTTTGATGCAGCCCAGGACACGGTTGGCTTTCTGGGCTGCAAGCGCACACTGCCGGCTCATGTCGAGCTTTTCATCAATCAACGCTCCTAAGTCCTTCTCCTCAGGGCTGCTCTCTATTCTCTGCCCAGCCTGTAGTTGTGCTTGGGATTGCCCCAACCCAGGTGCAGCACCTTGCACTTGGCCTTGTTGAACTTCATGAGGTTTGCACCAGCCCACCTCTCAAGCCTGTCAAGGTCCCTCTGGATGGCATCCCCTCCCTCCAGCGTGTTGACCACACCACACAGCTTGGTGTCATGGGCAAACTCACTGCGGGTGCATTCGATCCCACTGTCCATGTCGCCGACAAAGATGTTGAACAATGCCGGTCCCAGTACCGACCCCTGAGGAACACCACTTGACACTGATCTCCACTTGGACATCGAGCCATTGACCACGACTCTCTGAGTGTGACCATCCAGCCAATTCCTTATCCACCACGTGGTCCATCCATCGAATCCATGTCTCTCCAATTTAGAGAGAAGATTGTCATGCAGAACAGTGTCAAATGCTTTGCACAAGTCCAGGTAGATGACGTCAGTTGCTCTTCCCTTATCCACCAACACTGTAAACCCATTGTAGAAGGCCACCAAATTTGTCAGGCACAATTTGCCCTTAGTGAAGCCGTGTTGGCTGTCACCAATCACCTCCTTATTTTCCATGTGCCTGAGCATAGTTTCCAGGAGGATCTGCTCCATGATCTTGCTAGGCACAGAGGTGAGACTGACCGGCCTGCTGTTCTCCGGGTCTTCCTTTTTTTCCCTTTTTAAAAATGGGGGTTATGTTTCCCCTTTTCCAGTCAGTGGGAACTTCACTGGACTGCCACGACTCAAATATGATGGATAGTGGGTTAGCCACTTCATCCGCCAGTTCCCTTAGGACCTGCTGATGCATCTCATCATGTCCCATGGACTTACGCACCTTCAGGTTCCTTAGATGGTCATGAACATGATCTTCTCCTACAGTGGGCAGTTCTTCATTCTCCCAGTCCCTGCCTTTGCCTTCTGAGGCTTGGGTGGTGTGGCTCGAGCAAAGAAGTTGTTGAGTACCTCAGCCTTCTCCATATCCTGCGTAACCAGCTCTCCTGTTCCCTTCCAGAGAAGGCCCACATCTTCCCTAGTCTTCCTTTTATCACCGACATACTTATACAAGCTTTTCTTGTTGCCCTTGACGTCTCTGGCCAGATTTAATTTTATCAGGACTTTAGCTTTCCTAACCTGATCCCTGGCTGTTCAGACAGTTTCTCTGTATTCCTCCTGGGCTACGTGCCCTTGCTTCCACCCTCTGTAGGCTTCCTTTTTGTGTTTGAGTTCGTCCAGGAGCTCCTTCTTCATTCATGCAGGCCTCTGGGTGTTTTTGCCTGACTTACTCTGTTGGGATGCATCACTCCTGAGCTTGGAGGAGGATTAAATAATGATTAAACAGAAGATGAAACTTGACATCTACAAATTTTTTAAACAATGAAAAAAATGTTTGCTGAAATAGTCTTCACTTAAAATTTGTTTTCCCCAAATAACATGCTGAGTTTTTTCAGCACAGTATTCCTGTTTTAGACTGTTATTAAAAAAAATCCAGAAACACATTCCTTTTTTAGATTGTTAATACAAAAGTCCAGAAATGTATTCCTGTTTCAGATTGTTATTAAAAAAATCCAGAAACATATAGCTTAAATGCTAAAGGGTAAACATGATTTAACATGCAAGTTCTTGCCAGATGTTACATTTGCTTCATATCAAGTAATTAAGCATACAGTACTTTTGCATGTGGTTTAGTAAAATCTGTTTGAGAGAGAAAGCTTAGAAGCTTTGTTTAAAGTTGCTTGCTTCAAAGCAGAATTTTGTGTTTTGCAGCATTCTAAGCATTTGTTATGTATTGGCCTCTGATCCTCATTCTGTCGAAACAACTTCTTGGAGGCAACACTTCCACATACTATTTTGCAGTTTGTAGGAAGTGCTAGTTCTAAACATCCAGATTCAGTGAGATAAACAGCTATTTTACAGTATCTGTAGTTTCAGGACACTTAAACCCCAAATTACCTATGCAATAAGTGGAGTTCTTCAGCATCTAGAACCCATGGACTATTTCTGCCCCAAGTAGACTAATGCCCAGTGTACACTAGATTGGACACTTTTCCCTGCAGTGTCTGATGAGAACGTTCATACTTCCCATGTATTCTTGTGCCTTAAGCCAAAGAAAGAAAGAAACAGGTAGCTGCTGCGCAGATCTTCTCACTAACCTGTAACACAACTGGTAAAGAGCAAAGTTAAAGGTGGGGTTGTAGAATATACATATAAAAGGCACATCTTGACGACTTACTCTAAAGGTAGCTGCTTATCTTTGTGTTTATTCCACTAGGACAGCTACAGTGACCCAATAACCACAATGAGTGTTCCATCTCTTTTAAGAATTGGGAGAATGAACATTACAAAAGATGAGTCTGCTTTAGATATATCTGCTAAATCATGCTGACTGGCAGGGACTGAAATCCATCTTTGTTTCCTTGTCTCTGAACTATGCAATTGTGCTTCCTTTTATTTGACTCTGACTCTGTGAAACTTACGATTTGCTCCTGCACTGAGTCACGGCTTCAACAGTAATGGTAGAGACTGCTTCAGCCTAGCCTAGCCTGTGCTTGGGACATATTTCAGTCATGAGGATTTCATAGTAAACCTTCACTAGGGAGTTTTCTCTCAGTCCTGGAGGTCTGATGGACATTCAATCCAGTCTTCCACTTCCTGAAAGTGTGCACTTTTGCGCTACTGTAAAAAAGATGAGCAACTCCTGTCATGCTTTTTTTTTTTAAATGAAACAGGATGTGGTTGGTACTCTGTGTTAATTCATTGCTGCTGATGCATGCTTAGTTTCCTCAGAGTCACTTGCCTAGACTGTTATTACTTGGTTTAAGCAATCAGCATCTTGATTGAGTTAACTCTTTTGTTATCTGATTCAATGAAATAAACACAAAATATATTCAAATAACCTAACTGAGCTTTATCAGTATAGAGATATTAATAACAGCATCTTGAACAAAAAGAAAGGGTCTGAAGAAACCAATAAGCATATAATAAGTAATGTGATACAATTCTACCGTTTCCTCCTCAAAAACTGTTTTTTAGAGACATAAATAGGAGAACAGAGACACCCCAGTAATTTTTAGGAGTCTAATGGCAGTTGCTTTTCTCTTTGCCTATTCATCTTAGTCTATTTAAGAAGGAAAAAAAAAAACAACTTAGGGAGAGCTTTTGCAGCCAGAGAGAGGAGTGAGAAGACGTAAGAAATTTTGCAGACACCAAGGTCAGCTCCAGGTGCCGGAGCAGAGATCCCCCTGCAGCCCGTGGTGAAGACCATGGTGAGGCAGGCTGTCCCCCTGCAGCCCATGGAGGAAGGATGAGGGGGTGTAGAGATTCCACCTGCAGCCCGTGGAGGACCCCACGCCGGAGCAGGTGGAGGCACCTGAAGGAGGCTGTGACCCCGTGGGAAGCCCACGCTGGAGCAGGCTCCTGGCAGGACCTGTGGACCCATGGAGAGAGGAGCCCATGCCAGGGCAGGTTTGCTGGCAGGACTTGTGACCTCGTGGGGAACCCACGCTATAGCAGTCTGCTCCTGAAGGTCTGCACCCCATGGGAGAAACTCCTGTTGGAGCAGTTCATGAAGGACTGCAGCCCATGGGAAGGACTCACGTTGGAGGAGTTAGTGAAGGACTGTCTCCTGTGAAAGGGATCCCACGCTGGAGCAGGGGAAGAGTGTGAGGAGTCCTCCCCCTGAGGAGGAAGGAGGGGCAGAGACAACATGCGATGAACTGACCACAACCCCCATTCCCCATCCCCCCTCTGCCGCTGAGGGGGGGAAGGTTGAAGCAGGGAGTGAAGTTGAGCCCGGGAAGATGGGAGGGGTGGGGGGAGGTGTTTTAAGATTTGATTTTTTTTCTCATTGCTCTACTCTGTTTTGCTTAGTAATAAATTAGATGAATTTCCTCTCTAAGTTCAGTGTGTTTTGCCCGTGATGATAGTTGGTGAGTGATCTCTCCCTGTCCTTATCTCGACCCACAAGCCTTTCGTTATACCTTTTCTCCCGTCCAGTTAAGGAGGGAGAGTGATAGAGTGGCTCTGGTGGGCACCTGGCCTCCAGCCGGGGTCAACCCACCACAGACTCCAAACTTGAAAGTATGAGAAACATGCTGAACTGAGGTGGAATGCACAACTGGACAAGCAGCAGAATAAGCATGATTAGATTTCTCATTGCCTAAATGACATCTTTGCTCAAACAGATAAATACTTCAATTTTTAAAAAAAATTCACTTTGAAGTGACAGATTGAAAAAGATCCCTGCTCTGCAATATGGTTTTATCTATTGTAAATATTTTAATCCAAGAGCAAAAGACCTGAAGTATATTTATTAAAACCTCATTATATCTTTAGTCACATTTTCTGTGCACACTATTCTCTATTTGATCTCCCATGGCATCCCAAACCATTAACTTTATTAAACCAATGTTTTTATCTCATGGTTTACCTCAGTCTTTGCAAAAATTGCCATGCTAACAAATCTGAATTTTGTACTAAATCAACAAAAAGGCAAGGAATAATAGAGAGATTTATCCCCCAATACTGTATATTGATTAGTATAGAAAATAATTAATTTGAATTGTAACTGTGAGAGGTTTTGATATGAGAAATATATAACAGACCTGAAGAAAATGCCAGCAACTTCCTTGCTATAAAACATGAAAAAAAGAAAAGTATCAACTTTCAATATTCCTCTATACTAAATTTCCAATTCGTAACATACACTGAGAATTGTTTGGCTTGATAATTTTTTCTGCTGTTCATAATTATTGTTTTAAGGTACCATACAATTTCAGTAATGATTCAACAACATACCTCCTTAAACCAAGTATTAGCTTTTCCAGAAATATTATTACTTCATGAAAATATTCTTTAATAATATTAGTATTTGTGTTTCTGGAAGATAATTGAAATAAATTGCTATTGTAGCAGATGAGACATACCTGAACAGATTTGAGGGCTATCGGAAGCTACAGAAATTGTTCATTACATTTTTATTATTGCACTACAAACATTGTTCTTCATTGCTCAGGCAAACTAAGAAATCGGAGTCAACGGTTACACAAAGACTCTGAAACTGTTGCTTGAATTGTTTTTTCCTCTTGGATAAAACATAGAAAAACGTATCTTTTAAAATGCTCCACTCCCACTAGTCACAGAGGTTATTTTTCATCAGATATTCAGTTAAATCAATATAAATATTTTCAGGTCTTTCTTTTGATTCTGGATAGAGTGATTATTACTTGCCAGGCTGTTCTTTTGATTGCTTTTCATCTCTGACAAAAATTTGCAGAAGATAATCAGAGGAGATGGTCGTACCAGCTCTAAACTATAACACACAATGGCGTGTTCTGCACAGACTGATGCTCTATCCTTCAAACTGGAGTAATGGCACATTAACACAATATTCAGGGAGTTTTCAGAGTGCCAATATGTGCATGTAGTTTTACTTTACAGGGCTCAAATACATTTTGATGTAGCATTACCCTCTCAGTTCACAATTGGCCCTTAGCATATTTGTATACATTCCCTTCATTGAATGTTTTAGGGCAGTAATTTTTCAAGGTAGCAGCTGAAACAAATGTGAGATTGATAATTAAATAAACTTGACAAAACTGTAACTAAACTACCAAATTTATGTGAAATTCTTGAGGTAAACAACCAGTCAATATTCCCAATATGCTGTAGATTCTCTCCAGGGAATAGACTTTTTTTGTTTTTCTTTAATTAATCAATCCACACTAGTGCTGTCACTGTGAAAACAGAATACTTCATCCAAATACGCATGTGCATGCATAAGTATACATACATACACACAAAACCTAAACTCTGAATGAAATCATAAAACCGTCTTTGCTAAAGGTAGTAGATGTTTTGATTAATATTTTTTTATTATTATTATCTTAAGTCACAAACTTTAAACCTCTGCAGACACTGAAAAGAAGCTACTGAAAACTTCTTATATACACATACTGGTCAAATTTAAACCATAAACAAATAAGGGGAAGGTGATTCAAGGAAATAAACTCTCTGGATGTTCATGTTGATAAAGTTTGTTACCTTTTCTATTCATTTACGTGACATATTGCGAACACATCGATCTGTAAATTGCATATACTTTTCTCTCCAATCCTTTCCCTTTGCTACTCTTTCTACAAACTAGGTTGCATTTATTAAAATTATAACCCAGAAAATTAAAATTGGATTACAAAGATATTTTGAAAGAATATTATGAGTTATGCAATGGGTATACAGATATGTTGTAGTCCTATACACAAACTGCTATAGAGAAAAGACAATTAACCATCTCATGCAACTTTGATAAAATTTTTGAGGTAAACTCAGAGACCAAAAGAGTAACAAAGATAACGGTCCAAATAATTAAATTCAAGTCACATTTTACACATTAGAAACATAAAAAATTCCACACTGTTTAAGAAAAGAAACTCAAATATCTATCAGCTATCTTATCCTTTACCTTCCACAATAGCATTTATTGTCTATTTTTGTATATGCTGCTGTTTCTCTGATTTAGTAGAAAATTCATTAAGATACTTTTAGATGTAAATATCTACTTAATAAAAGGTAATTTCTGTATGATTTTTAATCCCATTAATGCAAAAAGGAAAAAGTCAATGTGAAATGATTGACAAAACAGCAGTTTATATAAGTGACAACAGCAGTACCGAAATGTCTCTCTCCTTTTAACAAATAAAATGTAAAAAGCACTAAAACCACAAATAACTACAAACAGAAGAAAAATGTTTGGAATGCCATATATCTCCTTCAAACAGTCAGAAATTAACATACACATTTTTAAGTTCCTAATACCACAAATGTAACTTGTATGTAATTAATAATATCAAAACTAAAATTCTATCCTATATAGTGATGAAAAAAATGAGCTTTTTGGATGATCAGCAAGGAAAAAATAAGAAAAGGAAATGTCGTGACTGAAGCTTCTCAGAAAAGGACAGGGATAGAAATGAGAAGGTAAGGACAAGTCTTTTGAGATAGGGCTAACTGGGAGACTATCAGACAAAGCTCCTTTGACATCTGAAAAAGATATATGTAACTACTGTATCAGCAGAGAGACTGCTCTCCCCCTCCATTTTCCCTCTGAAAGCCTGGCAGAGTAGGTCAGAAGGTTAGGGTTCAAACTGCCATAATTTAGCAAATGATTGGTATGTCCTTTATATCACACATAACAGGTATGATTTCCTGATAAGCAGAGTTCAAAGTACAGGCATACCTTGTTATCTGTCAAGGATGTGTTCCTAAAAGTGCTACAGTTAGCAGTGATGGACAGCAAAGCAACTTTTCCCCAAAGAATTAATGTAATGGAGGGTCTTGGTGTTTGCAGTGACTTAAGAAATAAGCAAAATTTAAATACAAGAGGCCAGCATATTGTTGCATAGTTTTCCATTTATTCCCCAGTAAAATTACCACTTAAAGCAAGATCTCAACAATGCAAATGCAAAACAGAATTATTGAATAATTCAGGTTGGAAGGGATTTCAGGGGGTATCCAGTCCAACATCGTGCTCAGAGCAAGGTCAGCTATGAAATCAGACCAGGTTGCTCAAAGCTTTAGCCATCCCAAGGATAGAGACTGCCCACAGTAATGCTTGGCTGTACTGAAAAAGTTTTTCCTTATACCAAGTCGGAATCTCCTGTTGCAACTGCTGTTCTCTCGTCCTCCCACCATGCCCTGCTCTGAAGGTCCCGGCTCCATCTTCCTGGTGACCTCCTCAGAGGCACTGGGGGTGCTGCTGTGAGGTACCCCAGCAGCCAGATGGAACAAACTCCCTCCTCAGCCTCTCCTCACAGCGCAAGTGCTCCATCCCTGACCATTCTGGTGGCTCTCCACTAGATTCACTCCAGTGACTCATTATGTTACTTTTATTGGATGTCCCCAAACTGGACATCCCTTGATGTCTTGACTATTCTCCTGCTAATACAGCCCAGGATGCTGTCAGGGTACACTGCTGGCTAATACTGAGCTTGCTGTTGACAAAAACAAGATTTGTTCCCATCAAAGACAAGAAGGATGATGTGTCGTCACACACAAGATAATTTGCACTTCCTTATTAGCATATGAATGCTACATAAAAGCTACTAAAATATTAAAAATCATGTACCAAAGTCTACTATAACAGTAATTCCAGCAGTTGCTTTAAAATAAGTATGACACTGGAAAAACACATGGATTTCCATCTGTCTTTCAGAACTTCAAGGAACTTGCATTAAGCTGCCTGCAGGCCATGAGGCATGGTTCAGTGCAACTGGGCAGCCCAGAGAAGTTTTTGCTAGAAGAGCAAAGGATGGAAAGACACGATAACGACAGCAGCTAGCAGAGATGGGTCTTACGTAATCAAAGGATACTAAAATGACTGACAGACAAGCAATGGGTAGGGGAGCATTACTGGATCTGTCTTCTTTCAAGTTTAAGATATGAGAAATATCCTTTGCTATGCAGTGATAGTAACTGCAACCACATTAACATTACCATTAACGGGAAAACAAAGGAGACAGCGTGAAGACCTTTCTTCATTCATATGAGTAAAAACCAAGCTCATCAACTGCATTTCAGGTTTAGAGACAACTATCAAATAATAAAATGTTGTGTACTACTCGGTTTGTTACAAGTCTTAAGATGTAGATATCTGCATGTGTTATTATCCAGAACTGAAACACACATTGATTCTAAAAATTATTTTCCTGAACTGTTCAAGTCCTTCAAATCAATCAGAGAAACTTTTGAAGATACTGTAAGCACAATAAACACACTTAGACAACAGCATCAATAGCGTAAGAGAATATGGAAGATACTCTTAGAGCCCAAATCAAAAGGAGCTAAAGTCACATTCTGGAAGCTTCAAGCAGAGTAATAAATGAATCCTGAACAGATACATCACCAAGCTGTTTATGACACTAATGAAACAATCTCATTTCTCTTAATTTCTAAGCAGGAAAAAGTCCAATGAATCTAAGTTTTCTATAAAACAGTCTATCCCAATAAATTCTTCAGTTATCAAATTATCCTATATTACCTGCTGAGGCATGTGAAAAATGCAAATACTTAAAAAATGCAGTAACTATTTTGAAAAATAATCAGTTAACTCCAAGCTGTCTCCACTCTTGAGCATATTTGCTTTCACAACATACTTTTCTATATTTTATCAGTTGTCTGACAAGTTTAACATATTTTTTATAGACTGACATGACTTTGCCTTTATACAGCTTTTCCACTTTTTCTACTACTAAAGTTATTCATTTAAAAGAGTAGTATTGTGGGAAGCAGTTAAAAAAAGAGAAAACAAAATCCAGGTTTCAAAAGAAGAAAAGGAAGTCAGAATTCATTAATTATGGGGATACTAACAGGCCGTGCAATAAAAGTTTCAAGCATACCTTCTAAGAAGAGTCTTAGATGTGGTATAACTATCAACTGGCTCCTGAAAGGCCACAGCAAAAAGCACTGAAATTTATTTATTTTAGTGCATATAATTCTTAGACTAATGAAGTTTTCTGTTTCTCTGCTTTCTCTCATTATGTCCAGCTCTCTTCTCCCTTCCTATGTATCTTTGTCTTAATTTTTGTATTTTCCTCCCATTTTCTCCATTCTCTCTCACCATTTAAACAATTCTTTCTTCAGCTGAACCATCACAAACCTTGCAATAACTCCATCTGAGAAATATAATTTTCCTCCTCCTTCTTGTAGTGGACTTGAAAACAAATGTTTGTTCTTTCGGGTTTTTTACCCTAATGGGACTTGTAGACAAAACACTCCTGATCTCCAAATATTCCCTGTCCCAACTGAGTACCCGGAGACTACAACCTTTTCTTTTCAACTGTTAGATCATAGCATTATCAAAGTAGACATCTTTTTATTGTGGAATTGAAAGAGAAAGCTCCTGCTTGTGTGTTCAGTGCTTGTATCACTTCATCCCTGTCATCATCTAGTCCTTCTGCTAGGAGCCCTAGAATATGGCTATATCTACACCATGCAACTAAAGAAGCAGGTGAAGATGTAATTCTTGTACTCACTGAACAGCAACTGGAAAGTTCCCTCTAACACAGCCATATTGTTAACATTAACTCCTTTGATAAAAGAACCCATTCACTGAGCAGTATGTTAAAACCTGCCTTTGTATTCTTATGGTTTACAAGAAAGACTTCCACTGAATGGAGACTTGGATACTGATAGGAAAAGTTAATTTCCCTTTAAAATCTGAAGAATGAACTGTTGCACTTCAGTCTGACCATGCTAGTTAGCAGTTTTGTGTGAATACTTAGGTCATGACTGAAAAACAGTCTAGTTACTACTGTACTTCAGTTAACCTTATTTTGCGTGATGTGCAGTTCTTTTGCCTTATTACAAGGTTTAAGTAGGTGGAGGTGTTTAATATTTTTCCACAGTATTTTAAACTCTATTCCTCTCTGAGCTCCATTCTCAGCATTCCATTCTTCCACTGTTAAAAGTCTGAACCAGGTTGGAACCAGACTCTAAGGTTAATCTAAAACCCCTTAACAGGCTAACATTTCAACATGCCTTAATTCAAAATGGAGTCAGTCTTTTAGAAAACAAGAAAATCTGCTTATGGTCAGCTGTTCTTTAAGATGCAGTGTTTGTAGGTACATGACATTGAAGCATGCTTGTCTTAGCAATACTAATGGGGTACACAGTCTAATACGTGACTGCTGTTATATAAATGGGGTGGAGTTTGGCTCGTATTTTCATTTCTTCCCAATCTCTGAATTCCTGGTAACCATAAATGGACATTGAAAGGCAAGCAATAAAGACAGTGTACTGCAAACGTGCACACAGAAAACACACTTTAAAGAACAGTTACAGGTAAATTTGATTTCTGCTTCAAGACACCCACAATGTTAGTGTGTCCAGGCTGTATTCCCCACAAAAACATCATGAGTATGGGTGGGGAATCTCCAGTAAGAACTGCAGAATTACCATTCTGAAAGCAACATAAAGCCTAGAGGGTTTCAGGAGTTAAAACACAGCAGTGCAAATCTCAGGGGTGAACTTATGCTGGGAACCATCACTGTGACACAGGCTCTAGTAGATTACAGTAACAAATATTAGAGCTTTTTCATCCAGTGAGAAAGCTCTGAGACATGAAGGTTCCCTAGCATCACTCTGTCACACACAACAAAGTATTTAAAAGTTCTGAGTCTATTAACATCAAATGAAAGCATGTCAGCTATGTAAGCAGTGTAGAACTTCACTGCAGAAGAGTAAGAGGGAAAGGAATTCTTTTTGTTGCCTGAGAGAGTTAAGGGCCAAACATTTCAAACTACAGTAACTAGCCATGTTACCTCAAAAAAGGTCAGCGACCTACCCATAAAATAACTCAAGAATCTCACTGACTCAAACACACACACGTTAACAAATATTTCCTCACATCAGGCTACCCAATGCCTGTGATGAGTAGGAAAACTCTACTTCTGACAATCTAGCAGTACTGCTGGTAGGGGAGGGATCTGAGGCTTACATGACAAATCTGACCCAATTTCAAAGCAAAATTTTCAAGAATACTAGCAGTTTCCTCAACTTCTATGTAGAAAATCTTACTCCAAGAACTTCATGAGTTATATTTCCATTAGCAGAATCCCCACTGTTACAGGGTGTTGGGAATTTACTGTACAGATGATTCTCATCAGCAAAAGCAACATAGGAAAAACACTCAGTAGCTTTCCCAGCTAGGAAATAAAAAAAAATCTTCTCATATTTATTCTTGATTTGTCCAAATTTGAAGAGAAAGATTTACACTTATTTCCTGTTGGTGTCTAAGGTAAGATGACCAATCAAGGTAAGATGACCAATCTTGTGTTATCTCCAAGTTCTTTGAAAACAGCTCTTAAATCATCACTCCTCAATTTAATTATCTTTTAAGTGGGAACAAAGCAATCCTATTTATTAATGTGTTCAACACTCCTGTCAGCTGATGAACCAACTCCATTTGATCAGTTATTCCCAAGTGAGGACATCTCATTTTGACTTTTGTTAGTAAATGGTACGAACATCATGTCACCCCATCATTATTCATATAATGATACTGAACTTACAGGCAGAGGACTTTGTGAATGTTTTTTCCTATTCTTAAGTTCCAGGAATATTGAAGTGTAAACTGTCCTCCCAAGTGAAGCTTAAGCCATACATCAGCAGGTTACTGGAATGAAGTCATTGGGTGAGGCAAAAAGTCTCTGTCATGGGAGTGAAGATCTTAGGAAGTGAAGATCAAAAACACTTCTACTCCATCCAGGTCTCCTGTTTTTGTCAACGAGCTCACAGACTCTTTCAGAAGAGACTCCTTCTGGAATTTTTAACAGCAGCTTTTTTTTTTTGCCAATGTTTTGGACTTTGCATGAAATGTCCATTTTCCTTCTTTAAAGCTGTGTAAGCAAAACCATGAGTGTCATATTTGAGAAAGTTACCTTCAATAAGAAAGCTACCGGTGGAGGTGGAGAAGTGAAGAAAAAGCAGAAATCACAGTATAGTTCTGGACCTCATGCCCTGTATCCTCAGCTTCGTGTTGAAAGAGACTAAGTGTGAGAATGCAGGACTCTTGATTATAGGTGACATGCATGAATACTGATAAAGGAAACTGTCCTTTGACTGAAGTGTATGAATGCACATCTGTGGAGACAAATACCTAAGGGAATCAATATTTCATTAAAAAGTTGTTACTTCTGGATGAATGCTGCTAAGATTTGCAACTCTCTTGGCCACAGCAGGTTTTCAAAAAAAGATCTGGGCTTTCACAGAATCACAGAATGGTAGGACTTGGAAGGGACCTCTGGAGATCATCCTGTCCAACTCCCCTGCTAAAGCAGGATCACCAGGAGCAGGTTGCACAGGATTGCATCCAGACAGGTTTTGAATATCTCCAGAGAAGGAGACTCCACAACCTCACTGGGCAGCCTGTTCCAGTGCTTGGTCATCCTCACAATTTCAATAATGAAGAGCATTTTCCAAGACTCCAGTCAATACATAAGCTAAGCAGAACAGTAAATTAGTCTCCTCTTAGCTTTGTGCTGAAACTAGTAACAGTGTATGAGTAGACTGGTATAAAGCTAGATCAGATACATTCAAAAACACAATGAACTGTGTATACGTAGTCTTAGATACAGCCAAAAGTAACCACAGACATCATCTTGTTTGACCCACATAAAACACAGGACTTTCCTGAATTAATTCTTGTTTGAATTAAAACATTTGGTAGGAGTAAAGAATATCTGCTTTGAGAGAAACAGTATTTTAGATACGTGCCAAATTCTGAACAGAGATTATTTTGAAGTGGCCCGTGGCTTAAACTGTTTGAATAATTTTCTTTGAACTTTCAAGGGAAATTCTCCCCTTCAGAGTAATAAAAATATCAAGCTAAATCAACTCTGCCTGTCACACCAACACTGGGAAGATACAGAATACTTAGCATTTTATCCATCTTGAAATTGCTTTCTCAAAATAGAAGAAATTGTTCTTTATGAATCTCTGTTCCCTAGCCACAGAATGTAACACAATTCAACAGAATTTGCTTGTTAATATAATCTCTTTTAAAGCCTGTGTTGGGTTTGTGTGGCAAGGTTTTGGTAGCGGGGGGGCTACAGGGGTGGCTTCTGTGAGAAGCTGCTAGAAGCTTCCCCTGTGTCTGACAGAGCCAATGCCAGCCGGCTCCAAGACGGACCCGCCGCTGGCCAAGGCTGAGCCAATCAGCACCTCTGTGATAACATATTTAAGAAGAAAAAAAAAAACTGTTAGGGAGAGCTTTTGCAGCCAGAGAGAGGAGTGAGAAGATGTAAGCAACTCTGCAGACACCAAGGTCAGTGCAGATGGAGGGGGAGGAGGTGCTCCAAGCACCAGAGCAGAGATCCCCCTGCAGCCCGTGGTGAAGACCATGGTGAAGCAGGCTGTCCCCCTGCAGCCCATGGAGGAAGGATGAGGGGGTGTAGAGATTCCACCTGCAGCCCGTGGAGGACCCCACGCCGGAGCAGGTGGAGGCACCTGAAGGAGGCTGTGGCCCGTGGGAAGCCCACGCTGGAGCAAGTTCCTGGCAGGACCTGTGGACCCGTGGAGAGAGGAGCCCATGCCAGAGCAGGTTTGCTGGCAGGACTTGGGACCCCATGGGGGACCCACGCTGGAGCACTTTGCTCCTGAAGGTCTGCACCCCATGGAGGAGACCCACGCTGGAGCAGTTCATGAAGGACTGTACCCCGTGGGAGAAACTCATGTTGGAGCAGTTCGTGAAGAACTGCAGCCCGTGGGAAGGACTCACGTTGGAGGAGTTAGTGAAGGACTGTCTCCTGTGAGAGGGATCCCACGCTGGAGCAGGGGAAGAGTGTGAGGAGTCCTCCCCCTGAGGAGGAAGGAGGGGCAGAGACAACATGTGATGAACTGACCGTAACCCCCATTCCCCGTCCCCCTGTGCCGCTGAGGGGGGCGGAGGTTGAAGCCGGGAGTGAAGTTGAGCCTGGGAAGATGGGAGGGGTGGGGGGAGGTGTTTTAAGATTTGATTTTATTTCTCATTCCTCTACTCTGTTTTGCCTAGTAATAAATTAGATGAATTCCCTCTCTCAGTTCGGTCTGTTTTGCTCGTGACGATAATTAGTGAGTGATCTCTCCCTGTCCTTATCTCGACCTACAAGCATTTCGTTATACCTTTTCTCCCCTGTCTGGTGAATGAGGGGAGTGAGAGAGCGGCTCTGGTGGGCACCTGGCCCCTAGCCAGGGTCAACCCACCACAAAGCCAAATGAATTATTGGCTATTTGCCACTTACCACCACGCAAAATATTATAAATTAATCAAAGAATAAAAGTTGTTACAACTGCAGAATCATACCTTTTTCACCCATTTTAGATGTTGTCATTTTTTTTGCCACTGACAAAAAATGCCATTCTCAAGTTTTCTTGCTGGACTGTAAAGAATTACTTGTAGGTTTGTAAAGTTAATGACTTTCAGAGATTTGAGAAGTTAGTACTTCTATGCCATCTTTACGGGCTATTTATTTTTTTTAAATTCAGAACAACTATTTTTCTTATTTAGGTAAAGCCATACACATTTTTAGTATTTTAGGAACTAAAATTGTCATCACTTAAGCACAATAGTGTGTGCCAGGATTTTCGTACATTAAGTGCTACACTGTTGGGTCTGTGCCATTATAGAATCATAGAATCATTTAGGTTGGAAAAGACCCGTAGGATCATCAAGTCCAACTGAAAACCTAACACCGCCAAGTCCACCACTAAACTCTGTCCCTAAGCGCCACCTCTACACATCTTTCAAATCCCTCCAGGGATGGTGATTCAACCACTTCCCTGGGCAGCCTGTTCCAATGACTGACAACCCTTTTGGTGAAGATAGTTTTCCTAATATCCAATCTAAACCTCCCCTGGCACACCTTGAGGCCATTTCCTCTTGTCCTTTCACTTGTTACTTGGGAGAAGAGACCAACATCCACCTCACTACAAAATTACCCCTCTTGTGTTTCTACAATAGTGTGTATTAATGCTACACACAGTATTATTACACATGATGCTATATAATTCAATACTTCTGTCTTATTAATACTTTTCCTTTATTTTTTTAATTTCCAGTTACTATATTATCTTATATTCTTGCTAAAAATAACAATAAATCTCATGTGACTTATTCTCTATAGCACATGGAATAAATTTAAAGACTCTGGCTGATCATGTCAACATTAAAATATGACAAATATGTTGCTTTGGCACAGTTATGACAAATCCAGGCCACAAAAGTTTCGATTATGTATAGACAACTCCCCTCTTCACCTTTCCTTGGTATGCTATCATTTAGTCATATTGTACAATACGAAAATACAAACAAAAAAATTAATTCTTGCAAATATATTTACTTAAAAAGAGGAATACAAGAAATCAGGCACATTTGAAATTAACAAAAGCAGAGGCCAGACATTTCTTTCATTCAGATATTGCAGATTTACTGAATTTGAACATAATTCTTGACAGTTTGTACAACCAATATCCACACCTGAAGTACCTTTAACCCTAGTCTAGATAAAGGCATCTTAAATTCATTTTTTCTACTTTGACCTAGCTTAACTACTGTTTCAGTGTTTTCCTAAAACACTACATTTCTCAGCTGTAACAGCATCTGTCATTCTTGGCTTGGAGGCAAGCTCTTGTATGAATGTGAGCCATCTTTTTTTGCTTCTTTAGAAATGCAGGGTATGTTCAACAACTGTACTACGGATCTATAGGAATCTAAAGCATGTGTTTAAAGTAATTCAATGCATCTCTTAGATCATGATCAAATATGGCATGCAATATGATTAATAAACAGCATACTGCAGCATTTGGTACTCTTATTAAGACAGAAAATAGGACCATAAACTTTGTGGAAAGGAAAGTAATTAAAATATACACTAGAAGGAGAACTATAACTTGCATATTCATTTATTTTTATGGATTTAATAAAGAAAAGTCTATTGCTATTGCAAATATTTTTGTCAGATTTTATACTTTACAACAACAAAAGTAACAATACTTAGTTCCCTGGTACTGTTCTCCTGTGAATTCAAGTTTCCACAGCTCTAATGGCATGTACAGTTCCCATTCTACATTTCTCTCTGACTTCAAAATAGTTTATGCAGCTTCAAAAAAAAAAAAAAAGAGTAGAGGTTGGGACTGTTCAAAAGAATACCAAAGAGCAAAACAGATCTTAGAAACAAAAAGAACAGACAAAAAAGAGACAATTTGACATTGAAGTGACTCAAGAAGAGAAAAGAAAACTTTTTACAGTACTATTTAAAATATGTTTCTTTCACTCTCTCTGATTGAGAAACCATGCTGCCATTTTTTGCCACTGAGTTTCAATAGTAAAATTGCATGTTGTATTTTTGGATTGTGTTAAAAAATATCTTTTTCCCAAGGCCTTCTCAAAGTCTTATTAGTTCTGTAAGTAGTATTAGTTCTCAAAGTATTATCGTTATCAGCATGCAATAAAGATTAAATTTCTGAAATTGTAATGTGAAAAAAATGACAAAAATAGCAAAAAGAAGAGGTCTTTACCACAATTCAGAACTCAGATTTTTGTAAATATCTAGGAAACCATTTATATGCATCAGTGTTGTATTGGCAAAAGCATTCTTCTTTCATTTGGCACAATCATATTTCAGTTAACTTTTTTTTTTTCTTATTTTAGGAGATTCTCCTTAATTATACTTCCTCCACAGATACTCAAACTTAATTTTTATTTTGGAAAATATATCATGGTTCTAATTTTCAAACAAATTTAGGTAGTACTTCAGAAGATTGTTTTTAAATGGTTCATTTACTATTTTAGCATTAATGTGGCAGTAACAGAAAATGACTGCTTTCGAACTATATTTAAAGATCATTGAATTGATATGAAATGTGCACACATGCAAAATCACCAAAGACAATCTTTTTCAGTGATCAGACATTTACATATATAAATTTATCTGACTTTGTCATTTCATAGGAATGTACTAGCACACCAAGAAATTGTAATATGAATCATACATTATAATTTGTACTGCTGGCATCTTGGCATCAATTTGAATATACAAAGATTTATTTTGTAGGGTGGTAAGTGGAGAAGGAAAGCCAAGGCAAGTAAGTACAAAACCTGCTGGAAAAAGAATAAGAACTAATATTGTAAGAGAGAATTTAAGAATTTAAAAGTGATGCTTAAACATGTCTAATCATTTCATAGACGAGCTATAATACATAGGTAAAATATTGAAGTGTAGCAGGCAAGTGAAAGGTAAGCCAATTGTTTGAACTGTAAGAATTTATACTACTCTTCCTAAAATGCGGTGTATTAAAAAGGCATTCTTAGCAATCCAGCATTTGTTGTATAGTAGGACACAGAAGGATAGTCCATATGACTAGTAATTAGCAAAACCAATGTGATTAAAATCTACATATTTCTGCAAGACAAAAAAGTAATATTAGTCAGCATTTTCATAACAATTAAATCTGGTAGCTGCTAAATAAAATGTACGGAAGAATTGAAACTTATGCAATGACAGAAATTACAGAGAAACCGATATAATTTGTTTTATGATTTTTCATAACTAGCTAATGCCTTAACAGGTTTGTACAAACTGTTAAATGATAACAACAAGGAAACAACTTACAAGTATTTGCATTTTTCACAAACATTAGCTTTCCCCCCACAATTCAGTAATGTAAGTTCACACTGATTAGTAGCATACCCAGAGCTAAAATTATAATTTTTGAAGCCTACTTAATTTCTTTTTTTAGTAAATAAATTTTTGTATGCTATTGACACGATTGAATATCTGAAGATTTGAAAAAATATTAAAAATATATTAAAAACATGTTTCAGGAACTGTTGTTTAGGCAATCATATCACATGTCTAGAGAATGCTGTAGAGAAGGAAAACAGGATAGGAAAATAGAAATAAAACCTACTCACAGCAAGTCTACTCTTATCTCACTACCGTAAGATTGGTTTGTATTTCACATCAACTGAATTTTGCTAAATCCAATTCTAAAATGCTTCAAATGCTTCTTATGGAAGTGCTGTAAGGGTTAAGTTTGTAGAGTTTCCTTGACATTCATGGGACATCTTTTATTATATCATCATACTACTAGTTAGAGCTTCGACATTAAAAACTCCATTGTTTGCTTAGATGATATCGTTCATTAGTACATCAGCTGTGTACATATAAGACCACTAAGGTGCAAAGATGAGGGAGCCAGGCTTTTTTCAGTGGTGCCTAGTGACAGGACCAGAGGCAATAGGCACAAACTGAAACACAGGTTCCATTTGAACATCAGGAAACACTTGGTTGTGGAGTCTTCCTTGGTGATATTCAAAAGCGATCTGGACACGGTCCTGGACAACTATCTCTAGGTGGCCCTGCTTGAGAGGTGTGGCGGGTCCTCCAGAGATCCCTTTCAATCTCAACGATTCTGTGATTTTTTAAATCTAAGTTTAGAAAGGCTTAGGCATCTACCTGTAAGTTAGATCCCCAATATGACCGGTAGAAATCTAGTCACTGCAGTCAAAAGGTTATAAAGAGCGGCCCTGAAGCAGCCCTTCACAGCCCTGAAGCAGCAACCATTATTTGGTCAGCTGAACGGCTCTCCAAACCCCACTGATTGTGCTTACTAAGTTTCCACTTACTATAATGATATCTTAGATATCTGCAAGTCCTTTGTAGTACCCATGCTGAGTACACTTACACTTAGGTGAGCTGTATCTCATGTTGAGTAGTTGGAGCAAAAAGACTGCACATCTTCCAGAGTGATATGCTTCTCTGATATGCTGGAGAGTGTGATTCTTACATTAGTAGCATAATCACAGAAACAAATAAGAATGCATATACAAATCCAGGACTTAGAGCAGGGCTAGAAAACTTAAGGTGGTGGCTCTTTTCGTCCATACACTTAGAAGACAGAACAGACTGAGGAAAAGGATCTAGATTCATTACATGGTATCAGGATAACTAAACTTCTAACATGATTCAGCTATGCAAAACACATACAGTTCCAGGAATCACTAAGGTACATCTAGTGGAAATGACAGTATCGTACAAGATAGAGCAGGAAATTATCTGAAACGTTCGGAATTCCAGTTATCTGTGTTGAAGGAAGGTCAAGATTAAAAAAAATGGTACTCAGATGCTCAAGAGAACAAGGAATCTATCCCATGAGAAGTAAAATAAGCTACAATCTAGGAAAATAAAAGTCTGACTAAGATTTTAAGAGGGCAAAACAACAGATATTTAAGGACTAATGCTGGCATCAGAACTCCTTGTAATAAACCAGGAAAAAATAATCTTAGAACAGAAATCAAAACTCCATCTGAACTTTACAGCTAGAATAGCTTCCACTAGGAACAGTAGAGATCAGAGTTTAATTTATGAAAAGATGGTTACATGCAATGACAAAAGAATCAATGATCCAACAGTCTCACTCTCAAAATTAAGTTTATAAACCTTATAGGTAACTACTTTATTGCCAATATCCACATTTGTAGGTTTGTTTGTTGTTTTTTTAATAATGTGAAAAGAAATGCAAAAAGGCAATTAACATAGCTTAAAAAGTCCAAAAGTTATATTTTAATTGCCTTTTTTTTTTAGGATCTGTATGATGGGCTTTCACAAAAAAATTCTCCAAATTTGTTTATTTTCCTCTTTTGTGGCATTTTGCTTAACTCATGCATTATGTATATCAACACTTGTTGCCAATAATTCTGGGCAAATTGACATCCAGGTAACACCAAAACCTGTTTAAATAATTAGGGAGACTGAGAAGGAAAGGACCAAGGTCTTGAACTTCCTGGGCGAGTGCTCAAAGCACGTTACAAAAGAAGCGAGCTTAGCCATTACCTCCTCTTCTAACAGTGTTCTGGAGTGAACTCAATGCTTTTGAATGAATTAGCCATGATCTAAGACAAACAGGCCCTTCAGGGACTTGAACACAGTTCAAGCACCTCCCTACCCATATCAAAATAAGCACTTAGCTTTCCAAACCAGGAGACTTCCGAGCACGCACAGGGACCTCTACCTAGATGTGCTCCAACTTGGAATGCAGACTGATTTCAAGTGCCTCTGAGGTTAGGTGGTGCTTGAGAACAGGAGGTATTGGTAAGACTTCAATGGAATCTAGTCAAGGAAAGTCTGCCCCCAGATATCACTATGACAACCTGCTGGAAAGCCATTAGCATGTGCAAAACCTGTACTTATCAACCATACATTACATTTTAAGTATAGTTATTGCATATTTTGTTTAATGGTGCTGTCACATTTAGACCCCAAGAGACCTACCTTCTGTAGTATCATTAACCAGATCTAATCCTTTGTGTAATCACAACTCCAGACCTACATAATCCCAATGAACTTCTGTCAATCAGAATCTTTTCAATCATGGAAGACAGCAGAGTCCATTAAAAAAAAACCCAAAACCCAAACAAAAAAAGCAGCATATAAAGCATATCATACTTCATAATGAAAACATTCAATTTTATGACCAGTGTTTGACAAATATGTAAAGGCTTAAAGATTCTGCATTGGAAGAGCTCTCAGTAAGAATGATGGTGAAGAAAAAAAGGTAAGAAACCCCATGAATTTGTGAAAAGAGTCTATGCTGAACTAATTTAACTCAGAAAAGACAGGTGGGACCCGCCTCACCCAGCTTTAGATGTTTACAATGTGGGTATCTACACGTGAGCCTGTTGTGTAGAAACAAGTACCTTATAGACATGATTTCATCCCAGCACAGGATTTAAAGCTAGACAAGGCTGATGCCAGCCACAGTAAAAGCTGTACTGAAATCCATGTTGCATTTACTTACTTTTCTCAGAAACTAATGTTTGAATCATCCAAAGTCTAACAGCATGTTACATTAAGAAAAAGTGCTTCAAAGAGATCACAAAATTCTGGAACAGTGATATGAATGAAACTGAGATCTCTGAAAATAGATGTTCAAGGCTTTTCAGTGTTAGAACTGGAAGGAGATGTTCACCTTGTACTGAAGAAAATACATATCAAATAAGTTACCATCAATAAGATTTACAGTTTCCACCTCTGCAAATAGCTGTACAGATGTAACTGGATGGGCAGAATGGAAGAAATGGACTCAACCACCATCCCCAACACATTGTCTTCCACTCACCCTATCCCTTCATGCAACTGTTTCGTCTTTGCCTGGCTTAGGCCACTCTTCCAAAGAGAAAGACTGGCAAACTGCACTATATATTCTACACTCAGATGAATCCCATTCAGTAAAGTTTTCATGACTGCTACCTCCTTTCTTTTATCTCTTTTTTCATTCATGCTATGCCTTTCCCACCCCTCATCTTTACTACCTTTCCTCTCTTGCCTATCATCAATCTTCTGCAAGTTTCACAATAACTTAGACTTCTAATAATGGAAGGAAAAGATCCTATTTGTATTTGTCTGACAAAACAATGAAGACTCTCAATCCCTTAAATTAACTTTACCTTCCCCTTTTTTCAGTTTCTTCTTGATGAAAAGTTAGTATTTTGAAGATCAACTGGGGGCGGGGGGAGGGGGGGAGAGAAGGGTTTGGAAATAGATTTCCTTTATATGTTACACCACACAATTAAGGGAAAAGGGATTCCAGAAAATCTTTAAATGAAAGACTTAGTAATTCAAGTTTTAAATGTTTTCCCCATCTTCTTCTGAGTCTAATAAAAAGCTAAAGAAATTTTTGAGGGTGGTAATTATAGTAAGAACTTACTGATAATGTGGTGTTGTATCGTGGACAACATACAGATGGTTAAAACTGGAACAGAGAATAATCACAGACTTGCAAAGTAATCCCTACCATGCATATTAAACTGACAAGACAAATGCTGCCAACAATTGGAAAAAATTTAGGGTGGTATTCAAAACCAGGCTGCAGAAATGTGAGTGTGTCTAAGCATAGGTATCAACATGTGAGCAAAGCATCTAAGATCCCATTATAATAAATATTCCAGATACCAGGAAGCCAGGACAAGAAAGTTAAAATAAGAAGTACTTTTTAAGTAATAGATAAATGAAAATAAGCTTTCTCACAAATGGAACACTGTGATTTTGAGTTGGATTTTTTGTTTGATCGTTTTTTCTTTTAAATCTAAGTATGCCTGGTCTGCCTCCCCCATTTTTCCTCCCACTCCACCCCCCATTACTCATAAGTCCCTTTTAATCATACAAACTAGTCTTGAGTTTGCTTCTAATATTTAACTGTCAAGGTAACATATTAGGAAACAGATTAAAAGGTGGAATGGCATATATAACCTTAAACAATATCGTATTAAAACAGAGATGGTACTAGATTTATTTTGAAAAAGTTGTAAAATTGTAAAATAAAATAGCAGGAAATTTTGCAAAATTCAGTTCATACATGTAAAGAAAGCAATCACTTGCCTGACTAAACTACTCCATTTACAACACTTTGCCTGTAAACCCTAAGGCTTTTTCACAAAAGTATTCTCCCTGTTTTACAGGATGGTTAAGCCAAAACACGTTAAAGGTAAAAAAAACAAAATAAAAAATAAGACCTCTGCAAATGCTTTTAGGCTTATCACAAAGGACACTTCTGCATTCTGAAAGGTCTATTCACAGTCATCAGGTTAGTAAAATATTATTTGGAAGCAGTTTCTAAAACTGGATGTAACATTCATTTACATGTATCTGCCAAGTTTTCAAATGTTTTAGAAGCTAAACTAAAACATGTTGAAAATGACTCATTGTGGTACCAGAATATGTACTGTAGGAAATAAGAACTCATTTACAAGTGGGAGAAATACACTCACACCTCATCTGTGGGAATTCACTAGACTTCCCTTCCAGTAAACATTATATTTTAAAATAATCATGGAAAATATGTTTCTTTTAACTGAAGTTTATGAAAAGATTTAGACAGCTGGCATAACAAAAGAGACTTACAAAGATAAATGTAAAAACTATCTTTAAGAATAATTCACAAATAATTCTGCCAAAAGGTACCAATTTAGCAATAAAAAAAGGTTGCAATTATTTTTGCTTACTCTAATGGATAAACTAAAACTGTTTAATATAGTTGTTCTGTATAAACAGATAACTTTGAGACAAAGGACAAAAGGAAGATTTTATTATTTTACAAAGTAAGAAAATGCTGGGGGGGGCGGGGGGTGGAGAGGAGAGCCCTGGCAGGCAAATAAGTTACCATCACATAGCTCTTTTTTGACTTGCAGCATGCCAACTACTTTCTGTTCATCTGCACGCTTTAATAATGCAAGTACCTTGCAGCAAATGCACTACTATAAAGAGTATTTTGTTTCTTTGGAAAGAGGCATTCATCTGGCAGTAAGAAAATAACCTGAAATGTACCCCATTTATCTATGCATATAAAATATTTTGAAAAAAGCACAGAACTTTGACATAACAGAGAAATTAGACCCAGATTTCACAACTTGTGAGTGGGAACAGAGTGTCATAAGGGACAAATCTAAAACCAAAAAACCCAGCCCCACTAGCTTCTAAAAAGTACACTGCCTGTAAAAACAAAAATGTCCTAGAGGAACATGCAACAGACAAAAAAGATACAATATTTCCTCACATGGTTTTAGGTCTAAAAATCCTAGAGTTAAGTTATCAATCAAGGCTTCACTGCACCTAATTCTGGGCATTTCACGGGGGCACTGGGTTTACATCAGTCGCACTGTGTTTGTCCTCTACTGTTTAGAGAAACAGTCTATATTATACTCAGAGATTCAAGAGTCAGTTAATTGCCTGAAGTGAGTGGTGTATGAAGACAAGAGAAGAACTAGGCATTCTAATTACTTTCATCTACTTATGATATCATTTTGCCCAAAAAACCCCACTTTATCTCCTTCTTGTAGAGTTTTGTATGGGACAAATTCTTCCCCTCTCTACAACCCACAACCAATTCTGGTGACCCGAGCAATGTATCCAAGGTAAAATGGGAAGATGTAACTTTTTGAAGCATCTTGAAACTTAGAATCTAGATTATATTTCTGGAAAGGAAAAGGTTAAGATCTCAGATAAATCAGAGCAAATACTAAGCAAAGTTTCAGAATAGATGAATCACATGAATCAGTGCACTTCTATATCTGTTTACCCATGGCAATGGACACTTTCCATGAAACAATTAGAATATACATGAAAACAATTCCAGATGACAAGTTCCACATCAAAGCTTAAACTAGATTATATACATACACGTGCAATAGTGTTTATGTTAAAATATCAGCCAACAGTTGCAGCATTTTGACAATATATCTAGTCTTTAAATTTTAGAAGAGATATATAAATAGGCTTGTAAGTACAAGTATGTACATGTACATTTTACGTGAATGTTACGAAATCTAAGATTTTATGAAAAGACTAAATGACTGACAAGTATAAGCATTTTACATAATACCCAAGCTTCATCTCAAAGGAACCTAAATGATATTTCTAGTACACTTATTTCTACAACTACACTTCCACTTGATGGAAAAAGTTTACTTCCCTTTAAGGGAAAGTTTCTCAAGTTATGCTGCCTATATGAATATATATTCTCTGGAGGAGAAGCTGGCATAAGCTATAGCAATTTTTTTTTGCTTCTGGAGTACCTATAAGGGGCACGTGTGTGCACACAGACATGCACACGCACACACAATCCCTACCCTCTGCATGCTTTATGAAAGGAGTTTGTAGGGTGGTCTGTGCAACATAATCATCAGTCATCAACATTAGTTTCCTTTCAGGTACAAAAACCTGCTAATAAACAGGGCTTATAAGAAAAGGTTGGGCAGTATATATTCACATGAGCAACATCTTTATGAATTCCACCTAGTGGCAAGAACTACAGAAGCCCTTTATTGCTTATAGTAAAGCCCCTTGATTTTCTCTTTCATATGCACCCTTCCATTCCATCTCTGTCGGGTTTCCTAAATTCCCAGGTTCTCTGCCCCTATTGCCTCCTCCTACCATGGAATTACAAATCCTCTCACTAATCATCACCAGCTATGATCAGCAGCAGTCCAGCATATCTGCTTTCATGTAGTGCTCCCCTCAGAGGCCCATCCAGAACAAATGTTCTCATCTCACTTCAGTCTTGCTAAAGTTCTGTTTGGAACCAACTTTCTTTTTTTAAATATAAAAACAGTTCATACCTATACACTCATAAATAACTCAAAGTAGTACCACCCTTTTGATGTCCCCACGATTCAAATGTCATGTCACATCTAAGTGCTGCTATGGCTATATGATGTTTGGTAAAAATGCTGCTAACATGTCACATTGCCACCCTACAGCCATCCGGGATCAAGGTATTCTTTAGTGAGCTCTTGAACTCTGGTTAACTATGCACTGAACATTAACTGCACGTTCATTTTGCTGGTTTCACAGAGTATTCTTACAGAGTTACTCAGATAGTCATATAAGTAGACACAACTGTGCCTTTAGATCATTTAGCTATAAACACAAACAGCTGTAAAAATTATCTAAATAGCTTTGCACTGAGTAAACTAAAGGACATGGCCTTCCCACTATCCAATATGTGATGCAATACTTCAGTGCTGAAGGCTTGTAGCTTCAAAAAAAAAATTTACTGCTCTCCCTGAATGTAAACAACTCTCTGAGCCAACCTTGACAAAGTCTGGGATACATTCTTCAGGAAATCTTATCTAGAAACAAGACCATACAAAAGGGAAGTCAGCCCTCCAACCCTGGTTTTCCCATTCTCTCATCAAGGCACCGGTGATCAGACAAGGCATCTCATGAAGAGAGAAAGCAGCAAACAGGCTGCCAAGGCCTCACACGGTTGTTCCATCAGTTGTGAATGGTGGTTTCATCATTTGTGAGCACTACATGTAAATATCATACTGTCTCTCTCTTTTGGGAAGTCCTCAATATGACCGAGATTAATTACACATCCTCGATGCCGGATAGAATAATGCCAAAGGCAAACAGGTCCCTGCAGCTTACAGCCTGACAGTACCTTGGAACACTTTTGGTAGCATGTTCATGAACACAGTATGATGGTTTGTCATTTACTCATGGTCCTTCATTTATTAATTTACAAATGGACTAGCTACCCTCAATTCCAGAACAATATGCTACTGCTTTGCTTATTCATGAGGTACATGAAACAGGTACCACCACCATGCAAGTGAGGACCAGGCTGAGCGCAGTAGTTCGGCTTCCAGTTACACCTAACGTTTTTCTCAACATTTTGAATGTGATTCTGCAGAAGAAAAGCTCTGGCCAAAACTCAGCCCAAAACTCTCTCTCATGAATGATAGTCTTCATGACTAATATTTTAGAGTCTCCCATGAGTTTACTATGAGGTCTGTAAGATTACAAAGCTGTAGCTTCCTTCTCAAGCCACATAAACACCTGCTCGGACAGATTGTTCTTCAACAGTTAGCTGTCCAGGTATGGCATAGCATCACATCCTTTTCCAGAGGGCAATCAGAATGTAACCACAGATTCAGAAGGTAATTCCAGAAGATAATTACTATTAAAAGAAATTTTTATGGTTTAATTGGTCTGAAATATATTACATAAATAGCCATTATTTGAATATCAGATTTTTTTACAGCCATATAGAAAATAAAATATCCCTGCTTTGAAGAATTTAGCTTTTGAACAGGCATTATAATACACAGTTTTGGTAGACATGCAGCTAACAATCACTGCATGAATTTATGGCCATGTTGTTATTAGTAACTTGTTTTTCTTCTGTATTCTAAAAACAGTGTACTGGGAGTTTCCTATAAACAGGTTCTTTTCTAATCTGCCATTGAAGTGTTAATGTTTTGAGTTACCTAAAGCTGCTAGGGGCTTCACACACAAATTTAATCATTCAAGCTCAGATGGTTAGAAACGTTCCAGAAATAAGTATTATTTGCATAGATAACCTGATATATGTAATAATCTTTAAAAAAAGAACCACATGTGGCCAGCAGAACTGAGGAAGTGATTGTGCCCCTGTACTCAGCACTGGTGAGGCCCCACCTCGAGTCCTGTGTTCAGTTTTGGGCCTCTCACTACAAGAACGACATTGAGGTGCTGGAGCATGTCCAAAGAAGGGCAATGAAGCTGGTGAAGGGTCTAGAGCACAAGTCTTATGAGGAGCAGCTGAGGGAACTGGGGTTGTTTAGTCTGGAGAAAAGGAGGCTGAGGGGAGACCTCATCACTGTCTACAACTACCTGAAAGGAGGCTGTAGCCAGGTGGGTGTTGGTCTCTTCTCCCAAGTAACAAGTGATAGGACAAGAGGAAATGGCCTCAAGTTGCACCAGGGGAAGTTTAGATTGGATATTAGGAGAAATTTTTTCACCAAAAGGGTTGTTGGTCACTGGAACAGGCTGCCCAGGGAAGTGGTTGAGTCACCATCCCTGGAGGTATTTAAAAGACGTGTAGATGTGGTGCTCAGGGACATGGTTTAGTGGTTGGACTTGGCAGTGCTAGGTTAATGGTGGGACTTGATAATCTTAAGGGTCTTTTCCAACCGAAGTGATTCTATGACTCTATTCCTCCCTAATCCTCTCCCACTAGTGTTCAACTATTTCTATCGCAAAGATTTCCTGAACTGGATGTGGTTCCTACTTATTAAGTATCTCTGAGCTTTTTCAGTCTCCCTTTGAACCCATGTAAACTTTTAGCACCCAAAACATTATCTGGTAACGAATTTCAAAGGACCGCTATTGGCTTATCTTGTCAGTGTTCATCGTTAATGAGAAGCTGCACACCGTGAATCACAAAAATGTGTGTATACATGACGGATACTAACAATCATAGCAAAATCATGGGCTGCAGTGGAAGTTTCAACCCTGTAATTCAAGAAATACATGAAGACTACGCAGCAGCGCCCTTATATCACACAATGCCTCTTTGAAGGAATTTGTAACTGCTTTCAAAGTTGTTCTCAAAGGACACTGATAAATTTTCAACCTTCCCAGGCTAACAAAAACACTAAGGACTTAAGAGTAAATAGTTTCTTAGGTATTCAGCATAATAGCCATCACAGAATTTTAACATTTTGCCTTTACTAATCATAATGTTTTAAGATTAAGGTATTTTGGTTAGTAGGAAATGAACAGGTAAAATAAGAACGTCAAGGCTTAAGGTAAATCTTTATGATATCAGGATACGTTCGTATTACAACCTTCCCAAAGTATCCTTCAGAGGCTAGTAATATTTTGTGAGAATTATTTCTTAGGAGCTGGGGCAAAAGAAACTTAAATAAAAAGATTTCTAGAGCTATAAATATAATCATTGAACATTCCTTGCACAGTAAGAGAACAAAACTTCAAAGTCTGCGTTCCAGATGTAATGAAGCTCAGAAAGGTCAGCCATCAGCCTAACTTATCATTCCTATGAGTCTTGACATTAAAAATTCTACAACATCAAGACAGCTACAGTTATGAGGTGACTGGTTACAGTGCTTAAAGCTTTCATTCAGGAAGAACATAATCTTAGCTAAGAACGTAAAATTTTTGAGATCCGTATTAGGGATCAACCAAAGACAACTAGGCATGCCCTAGCAAGTGTGCAGTCTTCCTAACACTACTACTCATCTATTTGATCAGATCAGTGAATTAGGCTTTCTCCTTCTGTTTATTAAAATGCATTCCAGTTACAGTGCAATCTGAAGTAGGCTTTGAGATACGTCAGACTTCTTTTTATGCAGAAACATCACTAAAGGACAATCGCTTGTTAGAGAGCAGCTTAAAATCATCCATGAAGATGTGAACTCCAAATAAACATATCTTCAGAAGAAAGGGAAAAAGAGTAGGAGCCTCCCTAGTCATTTCAGTGAAAATATAGGATGCAGACAATTGTTTTTGTTATGGATTTCAGTGCTGCTTCTACAGCTTGGAAACAAACTAGACCCAGTCACTTGGGAAATGGACTTTTTCTTCTCTGCTTTTCCATCATACTATCACTCTTGGTCCTTTCGCTGCCGCCTTTACATTGATTCTGAATTTCCAAGATGGTATGTCTGAGCAATTTCCATGATATCCACCTTTTATCCTTTTAGCTGCACCTCATACTTAACTTTCTTATCAGGAGAACAAGATGAAGGTAGTTTTTATGGGAAATGTGTAACAGTTACATTGGCTAGGGCTGAAATCTGGACAAGGTCTAACAATAACAATAACGGGCTCAGCTTTATTCTGATACAAATCCTAAGCATTATCAAAGTTATGCATACGCATCATAGTATAGAAGTCATAAATGAATACAGCAGCAGCAAATTATTACTACAAAAAAAAGTACTTTAGAAAACACTAATGAGGTTAACTAAAACTTGAAGTTTTAAAGCAGTAGTAATTTTCAAGACCTGCATAGCTCTTCAAAGGAGTACAAAGCGCTCCGTAAACAAAAGTAGCAGCCATGTATAGGGAGTAAAAGGCTATGACAGTATTTTTTATAGGGTTATGGTAGCTTTGGCAAAGAAATATTTTGGTCAGAAATTTTCAGCATGGATTTTTTTTTTCTTCATTATTTAAATCCTCACTTTATAAAAATATTCTTGAAGAGATAATAGGGTCTTATTTAAGTATTAGCAATAAGTCCAGCACACAAATACATTGATGTAATAATTTTAAGATGAGAATCATGTCATTGCAGTTAGCAACATCTGGATTATAAAAACATGCTAATAGAAGTGGCCAATAATTAATTTTAATGTTTCTATTAACAATGAATATATAATGTAATAAATGTTAATCTAATAATGTGATTTCTGCATACTCAGCAGAGATTCTAAATGCAAAGTAGAACATTTATTTATTCAGTACATTTATCCAATTATCTTCTCATCTAAGATAGTCCTCTAGGCTTGTCTGCAATTAATAAGAAGATACAAGGATCTGAATTTCATCTTATTTAAACATTCATTTTACTAACAGGATTGATCACCTCTCTCCATCCTCTACAAAGTTTAAGACAGATGACTAAAATCAGATAGCATTAATCTCACCTTCAAATGAATTCTAAAAAGTATTACAACTATGAAGAACAAAGACAATAGGGGTCAAAAACCAGATTCAAATTATAAAGGTTAATGGATAGACTAAAAGAAGTCTCTCAAATGTATACACATCTTGCAGCTGACTGGAAAGAAAAGCATTAAATAGGTAAACACAAACACATAGAGAACTTTTTGCATACTTTTTTCAACCTATGAAGCATAGACAATTGCTATCAAGAAATGTCAATGACTTTATTCTATTTTGCTTCTTATTTGAGAAAGGCATTTCTGAATAGAAACACTAAAAATACTTCTAAAGATATATTTACCTGTAGCAGATTGTCCATTATATATCTAATAGTTTTAAATAGCTGAGCTATATACATCAATCCAGAAATGTTTAAATAATCCAAAATCCTTTGAAATCTTTATAGAACAAACCTAAGACTCTATATTTTTGTAGCCAATATCCTGACTTTACTCAACCCAACCATAAAAACATTGCTTAAAAATGCCCTTTCATCATCTGTGCATATTCAAATATTAAGAAAAAAATGTACATACTTAAAAATATCCTATTACCTCATAGACAGAAGCAGGAATTTAAATCTCCCATTAGCTTTTACAAAACTGATTTGTTTTTTTATATATAAATAGTGCCCACTGCAAAGTTGAAGGAACAGTATTGCGATTGCACAATTTTCTTGAATATTCTTTTTCTGTTTACTGTGTATCTATTTTGTTTCCTCTTCATTTTTCTACACTTCTCATTTTATCATTACAAAGGAAAAGAAAAAAATCACCTTGAGTAGAACATATGGGCAGCAATCAACTGTATCAGAGTACAGACTTTTCTGTCACTAGGAAAAATAAGATTTTGTAAAATCACACCATCTATCAATTTCCCTTGTGTTACCAGTAATTCTGGAATTTTTAAACAAGTTTCCACTGATAGAGCTGAGCTGTATGGTCCTGGAAAAAGAAATTACACTCCTTAAGGTTTAAAGGAAGTAAACTATCTAATGCAAGAGATGGCTGCTGCAGGCATCCCCTGAAGTCAAGTCCTCTTGTATGAGTTCACCCCATATTAGACCTTGGAGTCTACTTTGAACAAAGGAACCATTTCAGTTTGTCATTGCACATAACATGAAACCAGAAAATTTAACCAGTAGGAAAAAAACAATAGGAAGCCAGGATGTATTTGTTCTACTTTTTGGTGCTGCTTTTTTGTTGCTGTTGTTTTGTTGGGTTGGTTGTTTGGGTTTTCTTGGCAAGGAGAAGTTAGTAACTGATTAACAGTCAATAATTTGAAAATAACACTCCAGGAATATTCAAGAGAAGGAAAAGTTGGAGCATATTTAATATCTACACATTCCTACGCACTACATGATGGAGCTATCACAGAATTGCTCTCCTCATTTAATCCCGAGACACTTTCAACTGAGGTAATATTGCTCAGAAAAAAGTCTGTGTCACATTGTCAACAGTTTAAAACAAAGTGAAAATGTTTCCATTTTGTCATAATTTTTTTAGAACATGTGTGACATTTACCACAGTTTTATCCAAAATATCAAATCAGTTGGTTTTTGCATTGTCACAGGGAAATGAAACATGGATTCTCACACAGGATTTACAGTTGTATAATAGCAAAGAGAGGAACAAAACTTACATCCTGACATTATAGTGATCTACTTTGAAGTTGAAACAGCAGATTCTTTGTCAATATAACTCTTTCATGAATATTACCACTTCGGTATTTTCTTGGCATTTGTAAACAGCTGTTTACAAGAAGCCATCACAAACATCAGAAAGAAAATTGAAAATAACTGCACTTGACTAGAAGATTGGGTATTAGTTGCACTTCTGATCACAAGATTTGCCAGGGGCTTTAACCCCCATTCAGGCCAGTCAACATTCCACACACTTCTGAAGCTTTCAAACATGTTTGTTTATACAGATTATGATACCAGTAGTAACTATGATGAGTCACCTTGTTTTCTGTGAAGTAGAACTAAGTGCTATAATCACTTAAATATAGAATTGGACAACACAGTTATGCCTTTTTTATCTTAGGGGGTTCTGGTGATATTAGAGAATTTCTTTGTTCCACAGAACTGCCACACATCAGTCCATTGTAAATTCAGAATTTGGGGGTCTTTTAAATTAAGGCATTTATTCCATCTCATCATGCCAGTTTGTTACTTTGCAGTTCATTTAGGTAGATGATTTGGAATGTAGAAGAAGTCACGGTCTTGACGCCGGTACTGTGGTTAGAAGGGAAGTAGTTTTCAAGAGAGACACCTACATTTTGAAGAAGGGTATGGGTTTTCCATTTTCCCAAGCAAGAGTTTTTTCTCTGAAAAACAATCTTCTGAGGAACTTCCAAAACAGTATTAATAAACTTATTAACTTATTTAAATTGAGGAAAGGAGAGTTTTACTTAATTGGAGAACTTATCACTAGGAAAAGCTACAGGAGGACAGAAGCATGAGCGTACCAAACAAGATAACTTTCTTTTCTTCCTCTCTAAAGCTTGCATTTTAAAATCTTGTCTTATGTTTCCTTTGTTTATACCTTTATAAAGTTGGTATTTTCATTAAAAACAATTAAGTGTGCATACTCAATTATATGCCAGACCTACCTTCCAGAAGAGCTTTCAGTTAGATATGAACTCCCCACATATCATAGTAAGTCTCATCAGAAACAAACACATTATTGACTTAAATTAGCATTTTATTTTGACTCAGGAGATCAGTTTTGAACCCAGTTTCCTGGTTGTCTCCACTTAACCAGCTTTGATTTCCACATTTTGATTTGCATTGTGGAGCCATCTCAAGAGTTTGCTAACTGAATTCCTTTTTGAGAATCCAAGAACACCTACGATGCACTCTAACCACTAAAAGGCATTCAGCACCCTTGGGCCCATTCAGCCCGAACTAGAATTTATAGTCAAACCCCTGAAACTCAGCATGGATATCAAGTCCTCTGACCCATCTTGTTCACTCTACAACTACCTCTATTGTTTCACACCACTAGTTACCGCTGACATTTTTTCAGTTCTTTGTGGCTATGCTGGGGCAATGCTATTTCTTCACTAATATCACTACTGCAATTTAGGAGTTACACATAAAAATTTAAAAGCTTTAATTACTTTATGCCTATGCTTAAGGTACAACATTTTAACAGATTACCACTTGTAATTAGAAACAATTCCAAGCAAACCTAGTTCACATCAAGCACTTTCTCTGAGTAGATGACTTGGTGGCACAGTTGGCTAATGAACTGACCTTTTCATTTTAGAAAAAAGGTGTGGATTAAACAATGAATCAAGTCAAAAATTAAGGACACATGAAAAACTTACCCTGAACAGCTTTGACTAATGTCCATAGTTTTAAATTACCTCATAATTTACCATATCTAATATTCTAAATTTACAAAAAGTGAAGATAAGGTGCTGCAGACCAGGATAGTAAGACCGCTTGTACACAGGCAGGAAATCAATCATAGTTTCCGTCTCCATATGAATGGAATCGTACATTTGTATAGGCACTATATTTTATACATGCAATATGAAAGACTGAGAAGAGACGGCAGTATGAAAAGAAGCATTGAGCAAGCATAACTGTTTATGACTACTTCTCTCTATCCACACTTTACAAAACCTATTATTGAAGTTATCATCCAAGGTAATTTTCTACTTTCAACTACAGAAAAAAGCCAACAGAATAGGTTCAGAGTTTGACCACTGCTACTGTACAATATGAAATCCACAATCTTATTATGAGATGTATAATTTTGTTTGCTTGTCTTTACAGGATTGTAGGAGAACAATCAAACTTTCACATTGTTACTGCACTGGTAATGGAAAAAAAATTGCTACTAGAATTAAATCTGTAACTTCATTTAAACAAAATGTTTGTAATTCAGTTAATTCTTTACAAGCAGAAAGCCAAAGCAGTCATTCCTCCTAACTAAAAACTCCTTAGATATATAGTTATACCTTTAGATTTTTTTATATGCATTTTAAAAGATACTTACTGTTCTAAGAGTTGATCATATTTTCTTAAAGCATCCTTTTCAGCAATATTTGCTCTTTCTTTTTCAGCGACAGCATTATCTCTTGCTTCTCTCAAATTTCTGAACGAAACAAAAGTTATTCTGTCAAAAATCTGTTAGGATAAAGACTGTTTTGCTTCATCAATTACTACTGACTGACCTTAGCTTCAATGCTACCTTCTTCAGTTCTCAGAATGATAGAGGGGTCTGTCTATTTATATGCCTATTCATTACAGAGGCTTTATTTCAGATTACTTTCATATATACCAGCAAAGTTTCCAGTTCTGAAATTCTAAAATCAATGATCAAACCACTTATTTATATGTAGAAATATATAAATAATTCTGGAATACTAGAACTGTAAATTATTTAATTTTTGTAGGAATTAAATAAATTCCAATAATTTTGCTTGGTACTTCACTAATAACTAGGGGAATGCTGACCTCATAGCTGACATGATTTACAACTTTTATGACAGAGTAGGAGAAGATTAGCTAGGTGTAGAAAACCTACTTCCACATACAACTAATTGCTGGTTAGTCCAATATATAGATTATTTCATATCATTGGTGTTTCCCTCTGGATTCTATTGCTGACATAATTTTTGATGTGCACAGAACCAAAATATAACACAAACACTTTACTGCAATCAATCTATACTTTTTCAATTTTTTAACCAAGAACCACTCAAGACTTGCAAACTATCTCATTCTTATTTCACTGTCGCAAATGAGAATAGTATCATATGAAGAATAAGACATGTAGTATTTGTGTTAAAAAATTATATAGGTATTAGTAGTCCATTAATCTATAGCCTGCCTGTAGCATAACATTGCAATGTCTCCACTATTTAGCGCAACACAGTAACAGCTAAGTTGCAGAGCAAATAGCGGTTGTTGAGGATCAGACATCTACGTATGACTGTTTTTGAGGATTTTACTTTACTCCTGGTTTGCTCCTGTGACCTGAACACTCACTAGCACTTGGAATATATTAGATGATCTTAGAGACTGCTTGTAATTTAGTTTACTCTAAAAGGAATCCTGTTCATCTGCTACAAGTGTAAGCACAGTACCGCAAATCCAAGCACAAACTGTGAGGCAGATAGCAATGACTGGGGGGTTTCACTTCAAAACCGCATTCTTCATCTGAACTAAACTGTTAATGTAGATGCAACTCAGCTCTTCCCACCGAAGTTATTCCTTCCCCCCCTTCCCCACAGGAACTTTTTGACTTAAAGCAAAGTGAAATTACAGTCTCAAGCAGATTTTGAAGACAAGAGAAAAGTCAAGATATAGAGGTAAATGGAAAACTACTAAGCCCATGTAAATGTTATCCTAGGTCATTTTAGCCACACCAAAGATCTAATTTTTGGATGAAAGACTATTTTCTAGACTAAGGAAATGTTATCAATGGTATTTTTCTGAACTCAAAGTAATTCATATGAATAGGAAATAGTTACTTATGAAGAATCAACATCAGAATTAGGTAACAGCTAACTGGCTATAAGAGAAAGATAACAAATTTTTCTTTAAAAATGGAGTCACTGTACTACAGGATTTACCAATGAGATTCAGGGACTGATCTTGAGAGTAGATTCTTTAAAATCTATTCATATCAAAATATAAGAACATGGTGATTAATTTTAACAGCATTAAGATCAAGCATATTATGTCTCAGAGTTAGAGTGCAATGTTGTGTCCTTAAGACTAGAGTAAGGGAAGCGGGATAAAAATTCAGTGGTAGGAGATGTACAGCTACTCATTTAGACAATAAACTATTTTGCTTAACTGAATAGCTAATCAATTGAAAATGCAATAGAAGGAAAAAAGACACAAGAGAGGTACTACTCGACCAACAAGACAATCACAGATGCGATGTAACTTCTGTTGAAATATTTTCAACAGAGCTAGGAAACACTGCCAGTTTTCAGATTGTGTGATTGCAATTTTAAAAGTGGCAGAGCACCTATCTGATGGTTGCATGTACAGGCCATGTGGACTGTACTTGCTAGGTATCTAGCAAGTGAAAGTACCCTTCTAAAATGGGACAGGAATACTACCTACACAGTCATAAACAGGTATAGGAAAAAAAAAAAAAAGGTGGGATAAGGGCAGAGGAGGGGAAGTAGAAGCATGAGGGCATCTATATTAGCTTTTGAAATAAATCGCTCACAACTGGGATTCCATTTGTCTTGCCATTGAGAGGTGCCTCAGACTGGGAAACACTGACTTATGGTGGAATTTTTATTATTTTATAGAAAAAGCATACGCTAAAAATCCTTTTTTGCAACGTATGAAGCCAAATCTAAGGGATTTACATTTCGGATGTAATTATTTCAAAATGAGGAACAAAACTTCTGTAAATTGGTTCCACGTACAAATGAAATATCTTTCAGTAGCTTTCTCAATGATATATAGACCCTTATTATATCTCCACAAACAATAGAGGTTTAAATTCATACTTTGTAATTCAAAATAGATTTGCATACAGGAAGTGGTGTGAATGTATGTTTGTGTGTATATATATTTTACTCACACTTGCAAAACTACACAATGATGTAACTGTTTTTTAATTAGAACCTTTCAGTTGACTGGAAGACAGACAGCAGGAGTCATGTTCTTTTTTCACTCTTCCAAGCAGTACCAAAACTACCTATTAGAGGAACAGATGCTGATGCCACAAATATCTTTTTACTACAGTCATTTCCTTCTCCGCACAAGACACTTTCAGGACATCTACAATGAAGTTATAATGAATTATTAAGTGTTCCTCCCATTTTAAAGGAATAAAAGGGGCAAAAAACAAGCTCAAAAATAAATCCAGTGCCAAAAGTCCAAATCCTTAGATCCCTAAAGACTGATGTATGTGCCTAACTCTGCATGTAATTCCATGGAATTCAACAAGATGACACACACACCAAATGCAATGTGCAGATCTTTGCAGGACTAGGATCTTCTTCAAAACAGGCTTTTATAATCATTTACAGGAAACCAATGCTTTTTTGAATCATAATGCTGTAAACAATCTCAAATAGATTTATTTTACAAGGGCATTAAGTCTCATTGGTTTCCTGTCATTCTTTCTGCTTTACTTTCTGCATCAACACCTTCTCTTCTGGTTTCCCGGCACAGTTTCAAGATTGCCCATATACCACGACAGGTAAATCAACACATTTTTTTATTCATTAACTAACATTATACATCTGAACAAACTTCAAATCACTAATGTTTATCTAGAACATGACTCTTAATAATACTTCTCGTTGACAATGTGGGATGTCCACCATTTAATAATAAATATAATACCATATATTTGAGCCACTTGGTCTAGTGGAAGGTGTCCCTGCCCATGGCAAGGGGGTTGGAACTAGATGATCTTTAAGATCCCTTCCAACCCAAACCATTCTATGATTCTATACATTTACTGTACAAGTATTTCATTGTAGTTTTTACAAGATTCTCATCATTTTTATAATTGAACTTAAATTCTCACATTTTGATCACCTCCCAAAAAGCCAGTCAGCTGGGATTATACCTAAGCACAAAACAGTACTTGCTTATTTTTGCCCTAATTAGGTTATTGCTTGCATCTTATCTACCTGTTTTCACGTTCATACATCTCTTTTGAAGTGCTTCTTAGTTGCTCGATTTCTTGATTTGTTTTCAACCTTATTTGTTCCAACTCATCATGCAGTCTTTTTTCATATTCTGTTTTATAGTGGTCTCTGTAAATAAACAAACACAACATGGGAATTTAAGATTAATTGCACTGGCCAAAATATCAACACTTCAGGTACAGCTGTACAAGTACAGCAGAACACTTCTTGATTTTACATTTTATTTTAATTCTTACTCATTTTCCTGCCAAATTGCTTGAAATGCATATTACCCTATGTTGTTATGCAAATTGAGTGAAAACCAATCAGGAATAAAGAATATTTAATTGAGAATAAATAAAAGCTTTCTGCATTGTTTTAATTTTTTTACAGTAATTTGACATTGATTAATCATGCAACATTATGCCTCACATTCTTCCAGAAATTCTTTGTCAGCCTCTACATGAGTGTTTATATTAATTAGCCACTTAAAAAAAAATTTAAAAAAATTCCTCACTTTCCAAAGTTTTCTAGCTTCTTCATCACTGGGCAAGGGTTGATTAACTTGCTAACTTACAAAACTGCCACGCTACTACAAGACTTTGTTATGTACTATTTGCACCTCATATGGAGAACAAACATCACAAGAAACACTGAAGGTTACATGCTGTGGAGATTTGTGAAGACGAAAAACCCCAAGATGGGGGAATTTCTGCTGTCAATGTGACATATATATTAATTAAAATACATACTTCAATTTTTAAGCAGCAGATATCAAAAGATTCCAGGATAAAATAATTTCATTTCAGACTAATATTGACATCTTTTTGTAACTTTGGAAGTCCGTGACAGATTGTAAGGAATCCCATAAAGAATTTCTCCTACAAAACAAGGCTTATGTCATAGGTACTTAACAGCTAAGGAATGTTACATGTTAAAATTTTATAGCATCTAGTTAATGTTCAAGAATAATCAATCAGCAGTGAAGCAACTGGTCGAAATTACATGTTTGGAAATAAAAGCATGTTTATGAAGAAATGTGCATTTCTTCCAATTTCCATAATTTTTAGAAATCAGCACCTGAGCTGGACAAAAACTCCTTCACATTAACTAAGCCCCCCAAAATATTTACATGTCAGAATGCTTGCTGTCCAGGTTTTCCTCTTTTCTTTTTATTGACACAGTGAATTTCAGTTGACCTTTCAAGGTAAAAGTAAATTTATCTCCTCTCTTTCCTGAAGTGCACCACACTACAGCAATGAATCTTTGATACAATGAAGAAGTTTATAATAAAACAAACACACTGTACTGGAATGTAAGCTCCCCATTCAAAACTTCTTGTTTTCTTTATGTGTTATATGGCTCAATATGTAGGGAAAAAAATGCTGAAGATCAAGACTTCAGGATACAATTCTTATGTGCAGAATCAACGAGCATCACCATTTTCTTGGTACTTAGATAATTTGCTATTACCATTACTACTTTCCAAAAAGAAATTTCTGTTGTTGCAGAAAATACACCTTCCCTTCAATGGCAAAAATGCTAGAAGTCAGGAAGGTTCACTGAAAAAATTGGAAGAATCTGGAAAAGTCTTGAACACCCACAATGATGTCACCAGAAGACAGTACAAAGTCATGCTTATCTTTATGATGACTAAAATAAACAAATGGTATAGTAAGGGGCATATTCCGAGTATATAGCTTGACTGCCCTGATAATGCCTTTTAATAAACACTGAGTTGCTGCTGAAGCAAAGGACCATAATTTGCAATTTTTATTCCTGACCTGTTGTTACAGTCTTTTGCTTGACTAGTAATTAAAAATGGTTTTGCCTCATCAAGTTGTTTTGTCTTCTTCAGGCTGCAGGCTTTAATGAGCATGTTTCCAGGCCTGTTATTGACAAGGCTTTATACTGAGAATAAACTAAACGTGATCTGAGCATCTCAATGCAAATATGGATTGCGCTTTAAGATTAAACATATAAAGGGAATTCTTTTGTGTTGGTCTGTACATAGATTCCCAATAACTGTAGCTATGACCTGCTGTGATTCATCTATTACCCCCATTACTATTACCCCCATTTTTCAAAAGAAATTTTACATTTTTACAGTTTACATTACATTTTTACATTATGAAATGACTTATTCAAAGTTCACGAGCAGGTCAGCTGCGGAACCTTGAATAAAACCTAGACTGCCCAAGCTGCAGTGTGGTCCTACACGTGCTGCTTAATACACTACACTGTCTTCTCTGCTATGAAAGACAGTAATGGTCACTAAAGGAGAGCAGATGTACCTGCATTATTCATTAGAGTTAATATCTGTCCTATGAAAATTAGCATCATGAAGAGAGTCACCAATACCAATGATGTGAAGAGATGGATTTGGTAACAGTACAGAATCCCAATGACAGTATCAAGATCTCTAAAGGCAAAGTAAGAGTCACCAAATTTATTTTTAGTTGGTATCAAAGTGCAAGAGACAGAGACTGCTGATATTCCAGAGGACAGCGAAGCAGGCTTGCACAATATCCCAAACTGTGGTAGAGGCAAGCTACGTAGGTCTCTTTCTAGATTCCTCAAATGGAGACAGCCTACATATTACTACAGGCAAAGGATTTCACAATGGTTTTCTAGAAACACAAATCTAGCTACAAGAGTCAGCGCTTACAAGCACATTTCTAGAGGAAGACTGCTCAGACCTAGATGATTTCTTCAAATCCAAGTTAAAAGTAAGTCCTAAAATATTATTTAAAATGCAAAAGTTCCAGGTGAGCATAGTTCTGAGATATATACACGCAAAAGAAATAAAAAAAAAAGTTCAAGAGACTGCACTGAAAGGAAAAATAATATTAAAACCACTTCTGACGGTCTGGAACTTCAAGGCTGATAAATCCAATAGAGTGCTCTTCTATTTCTATTTAGATAACAATTTGTCTTTTAGTTGTTTTACAGGAGAGTCATATTAGCACATTTCATCCTAGTTATACAAGGACACAAGATTTATAGATGCTGTTTGCAGTTCCATCTTCTTGATTCAGACAGAAGGAAGCAGCTAAACAGAAACTGAACCTACTTCCTACTCTAAGCTTATTAATTCAATCCACATGTGTTTAAGGACACTACTAACAAAAAAATGGTTTTATGTTCATTACTGAAGAACATACAAGCAAATATTTGATGTAATTTTGAGATATACATTGAAATTCTATTTTTTGGCATCTAGGTGTAGGGAAATAACTTGAACTGGATAACCTTGAATTCTGAATAAGACGAATCTAAATGTGGTTTGAAATTGGAAAATGATCTTAGTCATATGATTTAGTTTTAGGCAGTCCTGAGAGGAGAAGAGAGTTGGATACTTATGGGTCCCTTCCAGCTTGAGATATTCTATGATTCTATGAAATTTTGTAGTACAGCATTACATATGTAGCAAGACATGTAGCTGAATAGTGTAGTGTTTCCTGTTCAACATATATCTATACCAATTCAAATACCATAAGGATTTGACACTATTTATCATTGTGGCTAGCATACAATGATCAATTTATTTCTCAAGGCTACATTTAGAGAATCTGTATTCAAACTTGAGATATGAAACACTGATAGCTCTAATAGCTGATATGAAACACATTATGTCCTATTTTAAACATTTGTGAAAAATAAATATATTATTGCAGAATTAAATAATTTAGATTGTCTTTCACATACTCCTGTTTTTAATAAAGGTCATTTGGCATGTGTGGGGGTAAGATATGCAACGTATGCACTTTAAAGAGTTTTTCTGTCTTTTGTAATTAATTACAGTTACCTCTGTAAATTTTTATATACACCTAAGATAACAGTTGCCATAAACTTTCAATGCTGACATCTTCACTACTATGGTCCTGTAACAAAGGTTTAAGAAAAATTTCCTGATGCCTATTAAGACTCAACAGAAGTGGGTTCTAGTTACACAAATATGGACTAGCTTTCTGAAAGCTAAAATTATATTTAAACAGGATTTGTGCAAGAAACAAGGGAAAACAGTTAACTAACTTGTCTACTGATAGAAGTGAACACACGATAACTTACCTGGATGCAACATATTTTTCATACATTTCTTCCCTAGCTTTTTTGGCATCCTCTAGCTGCATCTGAAGTCTTTCAAGACGATCTTCTTCATGTGCACAGCGAACACTAAGCTCCATATTCTGACGATTAAGATAATCTTTATCTTTTTGCAACAAGTTGAGGGATTGTTGTATAGTTGCCAGCTATAAAAGACATTAAAAAGAACACTTTAACATGAACTTCAAGATAAGTATTTAACCTATGTACACATATTTGTGATTTCATTTTAACTCTCCTCTGTGAAATCACCTGAACCAAAAAACTCTATTTACACTTATGTTCAACATGAGTAAGTTGGTGAAATTTTATGCTGAAAAAAAGGCTTTAATAAAATTATACTTGTATGAGTTTTCATTATTTATTTCTGGTAATTGGTACCTCAAAAAGAGATAGTGTCCCTTAATCTACCTCAGTATCTAAATAGTACTGAAGTACTGAATAGCAACAGTACTGAAAAGTACGATGTCAGAAATACCAATGACGAGTCTTGGTACCAGTCTGTCATCATACTGGCTACAACACACTCAGAAACAGAACTGAAAAGTTTAAGGGCACCAGAGTGATTATGGCTCCATAAAGAAATGGTAAAACTACTAGTTCTGGGGCTGAAGTATATCATGATTGTCATGGACAAGGTAACGGTCCAGGCCAGCACCAAGTGCAAAGAGGGTTATACACGCCTTGTTTTGACTTTCATTTAGCATTGTGTTGCTACAGAAAGCTGAACTGATGCCAAAGTATAAATATTAATATCTTCTGAGTTTCTGTAACAGCCTTCCCAATCACCAGATCAGTCATCTTTACCACTCCAAGAAGTGGTGTGGGAGAGAGTAGTCTCCATCTATTGAACATTGTCAGAGAACAGCCACAAAGCATAATGGCACTCGTACACAGTGGCCAACTCCTTACTCATTATAGCAAAATGTAGTTTTATCACTTTAAATAATTTTGCCATTTAACCTCTTGAGGATGTCACATGCCAAGTTCAAAGAATGATAAATAAGTAACGTATCAGAAATATGTCCCCCAAAGCTATAAAGACATCATGTACATGTTTTAGACAGAATTCACCCTTCCTGAGTCATAAAAGGACTAAAGGTTACTTAATGGAGATATTCGAGTCAAAGACATGGAACAACTAGTTAAACAGCCAAAAATCCATACCAAAAAAAAAAGCAAAAAAGCTCTTAGAGGCATGCTTCTCTCCATCTGTGTATTGGGTTTGTGTGGCAAGGTTTTGGTAGCAGGTGGGGCTACAGGAGTGGCTTCTGTGAGAAGCTGCTAGAAGCTTCCCCTATGTCCAACAGAGCCAATGCCAGCCAGCTCCAAGACAGACCCACCACTGGCCAAGGCCAAGCCGATCAGCCATGGATGTAGCACCTCTGGGATAACAGAGTTAAGAAGGAAAAAAAACACACAAAGATTCTCCATTTGATTCTTCCAGGGACCAGTACAGAAGTCAAGAACAACCTTCTCATGCAGTGCCCCTTTCATTCACATTCTCAAGTTAATTCAGAACAGCCAATCAATTATTTCTTTATTCCTTTTGATGTTTCCTGGAAAGATTTCTATACAGAAACTCAGCTTAAAAAATAGTCTTATTTTTGCATCGAAATTGCACTGAGCTACAAACCATCTGATAACTAGTCAACAATGATACAAACTGAAAAAGTTTCCTTCTTGAGATTCAGTAAAAAAAGCCTCTTCTCCCTCCTGAAAAGCTGTTGCAAAGTTATGCCTACATCAGATGAAGGGAAAAATCTCTTAGTGGTTCCCATAGTTTTGTATGATTCTATCCTACTTAAAGTGACTAAGTAATCCTGGAGGTTCAGTGAAGCAATCCTCCCTATGAACAATTTAGATGCAGAAATAGTGATAATTGATAGTGAGTAATGGAAGCTTGTACTGGTATAAACTATAAAAAGTCCTATAGATCAAGGCAGTGGACTTAGAGAAATATATATAGAGAATATTTCCAAGTCCCTTGACTCAAAAGTTATCATACATGTTCAGTAAGGGAGCCATCACTGAACAATTCATGACTGAATCAATGAACAGAGAAGCAGCAAGGGACATTTCTCTTGACCTGACAAGGCTCTGGCTCTTGGACGGTCTTTGGAGCAGCAGAAACACATTCTCCTGTGAAACACCACTGCTACCAGAATGGCAATGACTGAGTCACTGAAGTGACTGACCTAACTGGATCAGAACTCACCAGAACCCTGACAAAGATGAGAACCCCTCTGTGCCTGAAGAGGCATTTATTCATTTTCCCAGCAGAAAGACTCAAAGACGAACAGAGACGTTAGAGAAAAACAGTCCATCACCCTAGTAGGCAGTCCTGCCCAAAAGGGAAGCAGCACTGGAATTCCTCTTGACAACAGGCAGTATCATAGAAAGAAGAGGTCCAGAATAGCAGTCTCTCTATTCCTGACACAGAACTAACTTCTGTAAAGGCAAAGTGAAGGAAACTTCAGGCAATTGAACCATTATTTTACTGAAGAGTCACAAAGAAGAAAAACTATGTACTCTATTGATGTCTAGAAAAAACATACACAACAAAACATAAGCTATACAGTATCTCTGCCCTACTGTCACTATTGGTCAGAAAGAGCTGAAGTAAGTTATAACTAGTTCTGCACCATTTGAGGGATAGAGCATACTCACAGCATTCAGCCTTCACTAGCAAATGTTGTCCTTGGGCCTCCTAGGTTCCTGAGCTTATTGGCAGAGTTTGGAAGACTGCAGCAAAGGAAGACTAAGCTAGAGACCTAGGAAAATGGCATGTACATAGTGCCTAGGGAAAAACAGAAAGCACTTGACCAATGTTGAGGGAGATAACCAATGTTGGTGTGGCCTGCTGTTTGAAAGACCATAGCAAGTGAGTAGGGCTTCTGATGACCAGAATCCATCTTCAATGAGAAGGACCCAGTGAACTGTGGGTTTGTAAGTCTAATCTCAGTCCCCACTAAGATTATGAAGCAAATCCTCCTGGAAGCCATGTCCTAGAAGCATATGGAAGAAAAGGTGACTGGAAACAACTAGCATGTATTTACCAAGGCCAAACCGTGCCTAGCAAACCTGACAAGAAAGTTGGCTCTATGGATGGGGGGACAGCTGTCCATGTCATTTACTTGGACTTTTGCATAGCTTTCAGCCATCTCCCACAACATATCTACGGGAAAATTGGCAAAATATGGATTGGACAGGTGAATATGAGTTGAACAAACTGAACATGAGGCAGAAGTGTGCACTGACAGAAAAGAAGGCCAAGTGCCTACTGAGCTGCATTAGCAACGATGCAGACAATAGGTTGACGAAAATTATTACCCTGTGTTTAGTACTTGTGAGACTGTATTTGGTGTGCCATGTCCCATTTTGAGTTCCCCATAAAGACATCATTAACATACCAGAGCAAGACCAGAGGAGCTCTACCAAGACAGTCATGGACTGCAGCATGTGATGTACAAGGGGTTGAGAGAAATGTGGGGTTTTTTCAGCTTTCAGAAGAGAAATCTGGATGGGGAAAAGCTTATTGTTATCTTCACCTATCCAATTGGAACGCATAGAGCAAGCCAGACTCTTGGAAGTACACAGTGACAGGCAACAGAAAAAAGCTGCAACAACTCTGATTAGGTTTTAAAAAAAATTTTCACAAAGAGTGTGGACAAACACTGGAACAGATTGTCTAGAAAAGGCTGTGGAATCTCATTGCTTGGCGATATTCAAAACTTGACAAAGCCCTAAGGAACCTGACCTAAGTTGGCTCTGCACTGCATGGGAGGGTTGGACCAGCTGCTCTCCTGCGGACCATTCTAATCTAAATTATTCCATGATCCTCCAGACTTGATTAGACAAGCAATCAAATTCCTGAGGTGAAGAAATAGACAATTACTGAGATAAGAACTTTATGTTTACCTCTTTTGATAAGTCATTTCTTTCTTTAGCTTGCGCTTTGTGTGACACCTCTAATATTTCATATTTTCTTCTGAGTTCTGACAATTCATGTTCAAATACATCACGTTCGCTGTTAAAATAAGGTGAAACTATTAGGTGCATAAAATGTAATGAACAAGATTCCTATGCATTTGTCATTTCTCAGTCTTCTTTCAGGTCATGATACTGACTTCTTCCAACCAGTCACTCATAGGGCAATTAGTGATAATTTTACCTTTTTTAGTTATTAACACTGCAACAATATCTTATTATATGAAATAATTTTCTTAATTTCTAAGTATTTAAAAAATAATCCTAGATTATAATACAATAATCCTGAATTCCTATCCTAAATTATTTCATACTCCTCTGATTATTCTTCTTTAGGCTTTGGGCTACGCATTTCTCCTCTTAGCAATGGGTACTGTAAGTACCCTTGTCCATCCTTTTAGCTTTGGCAAGCTTTTGATGTTATTTCCCATGACATTCTCCTGAATCTTTTGCAGACATTAAGTTTGATGAAAAACTAAAGCAATTTCATTCTCATCTTCCTAATCCAGCAGAAAGCAATGCATACTTGTTCTCAGTTGCTACTCTCCCTTGTATACAGCCCCTTGATACCAGAGGAGGTTGCACTACTCTTTTCATGCTTAAAATATATATGACACAGCTGCAAAAAATATGTTGGTGTTCTGAGTAAGAGTGCTTTCCAATGCATAAAGAAGCAGCTCTATGTCTCCACTCTATCTGACCCTGTCAGAACAGTGAAATGAATGAGCCAGTATGAGCTTGCAATTTGGAAAAAAGCTAACCAGTTTTATATTAAGCATAGCATAGCTTTAAAACTGAGATAACTTGTAGTACACCAGAACTAGATTTGACATAGCATTTTTAAAGGCAGAAACAAGTCTGGAAGTGATTAACTCGTGCAATACTCCCAAATATCCTCATGCAGTCATGCCAACAGTGCTCTCCCCTCCCCTTCGTCTGTGCCTACCCAGATGAATACAACCTACTCTCTCAAATATAGTTTTGGCACGTTTATTCATGCCTTTTTCAACTCAAGACTATTTTAAATGTACACTGTTAAACACTGGGGCCATTCACATGAAAGTTATTACAATCCACTTATTAAGATGCAGTTGCACATGGGAAGCAAACCATAAGCATCAATCCATCCTATTTGCAACAAGCTTCCAGGTAGATTCCAAAGTTGTTTTAGTACATATAGCTGTGAACAGAAGACAGACTCTCCTTCAAATGACTTTGTGTCAGTAACTGTGCCTGAGTTCATTCAGTATGAACAACTAAGGAGCCGACAGGCTGTTTTCTATTCATAATCCCCATTTTTTAATCCATTCCCCAGCAAATGTGCCAAAGGCCAGTTTTTTGTACTTGCAAGCACACTGGAAAAGCTATTTGGGAGCTGGACTGTTAAGTATATGTCTATGAGTGTATTTATAAGAAGCCCATTTTCACTATTTTGCAATTGTTGTTTATGAGATGGGCACTCAAAGCACAGGCTGGAATGCTAAAATCTGTATTTTAAAAATGAAGAGAGACATTGGAACTTCCTGCAGTTAAACCAATTCACTAAGGTAACCCTAAGATTCTCTAAGAGTTCTCACAACAGCCCTTTCAAATTTATAGTTACAAGGATATCTTAAGTTGTTAAATATTAATTCCCAAGGTCCGACCCTCTTAATTCACTGTGTAGGCACCACACAGTAGAGCACAGGGTCTTTTGTTAGATCATTGCTTTTAAACTGGGGAAAAAAAAAAGAGTACTTGTTCTAAGATGGTTGGCATCAATAGCTCCCACTTCTTTAGCTGCAATGAGACTGGTAGGCTCTTCTGAAAACATAGTGAATCCCTAAATATAAACTTTTAGGAAGATAATTTGATGCATCAGATTTCAAAGTGTTGTTCATCTTATGACTGCAATATACTACAGGAGATAACTGAACTGTTAGTGGACTGAGGTAAGGAAAAAATATCTGTGGTGTGTGTAAAATAAAAATCGTGAAATGAAAAACTCTAGACAAAGTTGAACTTTATTAACATTTGTATGCTAGTAAAACACTTGAACTAGAGAGATACCTACCATTTTACTTTATCATAGTTCTCTTGTCTGTAATCACCTCGCTGAATCATCTGCTTGGTATCAGCCAGTTCCAGTGTTAAACGCTGGCATCTAACCTCAAGTTCTGACCGATTCCTCCTCTCGTCTTCATAGCTCTAGAAAGTAAGACATTTTGAAGTCGTCACAGCTACACTGGTATTTACTTAAAGCAATCATTGACTAAGTTTTGTGAAGACCACTTATGAATATTCAAGTGGTAGTATTTCCATTTGTCTCAGTATTTGGAAATCTAGCATACATCACAAAGTAACCAGCTATGCTGATACTTAACTTATTTTTACCTTACTCGAAATAGTTGATTAACATACCTATTTTTTCTAATGCATTTATCCATTAGCACAACTTCAAAGACCAGTAACGCTCATATATACAGCCAGTGGTCTACAAACCTATACTAAGAACACAAAAGTCACACCACCTTTACAACATTTTCAAACAAATTTCCTTGGGAAGATACTTGCTGGTCCATTTGAAAAAAAGAAAGAGAATTGGTTGTTCAGAAAGTTTGGGAACCTCTGTCATTATATGAAAAATTTCAGTCACTCTCAAATTGTATCTGGTAACTTACATTTGTTGAAGCATATTATCCTTTGGTGGAGGAAGAAAAAAAGACAAACTAAAAGAAGAAAGAAAAGGTGCCCATTTACTGGTCTTTCAGCATTAAATTCCATTTTCCCTTCTTTTTCCTCTTCATATACCTTGAGAGACTACTATGGGAACCAGAAAAAGGGACCAAAGCAAAAGAACACACAGAAAACATTTGTCTCTTAAAATACTGGTTATTCCTTTTGAAGATAATCATTGCCCTCTTCCTTACCATCCCCCAGAGGAACAGCAGATTTTTGTACCTTAATTCACAATCTAGACTCCATTTCTCAGCTTTTTGTACAAAGTAGGTATTTGTTTTCACAAAGCTTACCTTACTTGCTCATCCTAAATGCTGTACTACTTTTTCTCCACAAAAACAACCAAAATATTATGCTTATCCACCTGTACTATGGAAAACTGACGGACAGCAAAAAGAAAAATTTGTTGAAAATTTGAGAATACTTCTTGGGCATCCAGATTTTTTCCGCAGTAACCTAATTCCATCATCCTTATATTGCCATTTCCTAAACCAGATGGCAGTATCCTGAACACTCATATGAGTATATTCAAATACATACACCAGTCCTGTGTTTGGCTGCTAGTATTGTTCACTCTTGTGATCATTTCTGGAAGAATAAATTGGTAATGGTGCGTTAAGTGCTCTTAAACCGCTCATAATGTGAGACAAAACCAAGTTAAAAGCAAGAGGAAGGCCACTGAACTATCAGCAAAATTAAAGAAATCCACAATTTGTGTTTAAATAAATATCTGATTACTACACAAGAATAAAATAACATGCACATGCTTTCGCAGTAATTGCACAGTTCTCTCAACTGCCTTTCTATCTTGTGGAAAAATACTCGTATTAGGTGTTAATTCTGTACAGCAACTCCAAACTTCTTATTTGGCAACAAATTTGTTCTGAAACCTAATTTTCTCACTCAACTCAGAGCTAAGGCCCCCCCCCTTCAAGGATTTTTTTTTTTAATAATTCATAACTGATAATACTAAAATCAGCAGACTGATTTTTAAACACTTCTCAGAATACTGTGAGTTCTGTTTTTTCCTGCCATGGTTGATACATGGCAGGCTTGGTAATTGATAATGGATGCTTGACAAACAATAACTCCATCTGGTTATACTGAATGGACATCACAAAATTATTAATTGAAGGTGAATACAAAACCAAATGGCTGCCTTAAGATGTGATTACTGAACCAACCATTTAATCAAATTAAATTTATTTTGCATTGAGTGACATTGTATAAGTTTATAATTTTTCTAAATAAACCAAAAGCTATGCTTTATACAGATTTATAAGAGAGGATAGTAATTGTATCTAGCTAGTTTTTAATAGACAAGAAAAGTTTAGCACAATAGCATATATGGAGTGGAAGACTCCTAAACATGGCTTACTAGGAGGAATGAACACAAGGATAATACTCTAGGATAGGTATGGAAAGACACAAAGAACTTTGACCAACTTCACAGGCACCATAAACTGAAAGACTGACAGAATGCCTTCTTGAAAAAACCCACACCTCAATGCTTGTAAAACACTACAGAAAAGCTCCCTAAGCCACTACACATACTGTAACTATTCTGTTGATATAAAACAAAAAATTCTTATTTATTTCACTAAATTAATAATTTTCACTTCCACTAAAAATCACATTCGATCACAACCACAAAATCACAACACTGAGAAAGTTTCCCCATGAGGATTTTGGATGGCATATCACTGAGAACACGTCATCTAAAGACATGATTGTTATTCACCCTAACATACCAGTATCTATGGCTTATTTTTATGTTTACCCTAATTAATGGATATACGTTAAACAAATTAACACTATAGAACATTTTCTTCTTAAACCAATTAACTTGCCATCATTTATAAAAAT